>NC_040016.1:20767698-20801887 GCF_000972845.2 Larimichthys crocea | reverse complement strand
GTTTGGTTTGTGTGTGTTGTGTGTGGTGGGTGTGTGTGGTGTGTGGTGTGTGTGTTGTGTGTGTGTGTGTGTGTGTTATATGTTTAGGTGTGTAATCCTCCTCTCTTTGACTGGCAGGCTGACATTTACTGAGCTCAGAAGTGTTTTGAAGAATGCACTCATTGCTTCTCAGTATTTATTGATTATTTTTATATGTTTTGTCTGTTTTGAATAATATGAGTGAACATTCCAACATTAAAATGTCTAAAAACGACCAGATTTCATTGAGTTGTGTACTTGCACTATCCCAGTTTGTCTAACGTTGTTCGAACAGAGTCTGCACCTGTGATCAGAGTGTGTGTGAATGCTTACTTGGAGGTCTTGAAACAAGTTTTCTAAGCTAGGAGGGTCATGAAAGAGTATCTGACATTAATTCGGCTTACTACTGTGAAAATATATAGTTTAGGATCTCTTACTGACTAAGAAATAAAAAGACAAATATTCTCAGAACAAGAATAATAATCTTACACATTCTGTGCTTGCATAGTATATTGCTCTCAAAACAAGATCAAAAAGACTTTTTGGCTACATACAAGATTGGAAGACTTGGTTAGATAGTTAATTTTTGCAGTGCAGCTTCATGTTCTCGTCATATACTCTGCTACTCGAGTCGCTTTAACTAAGAAAGAAGTCAGCAGACATGACTAAACATATCATGTATTAAAGTTTCATTCATGATATATCTTTTCATGAGTCATGTCGGACGACCACGATCATACGCTGCTTCACATCGTCATTAAGCCATGTTTGAAATAAATCCGAATCATGATAGAAGTGATCTCATGACACGTTCCACAGACAGACTGTGCTCTCTATAATAACATTTACAGAGACTCAACAAGTCCCACCATGAGCAAGCACCCGGCGACAGTGGCAAGGAAAGACAGCATGAATATAAACTCGTAAAATAAATATGAACTCGCTCACAGCTCAAAAGCTCTTCCTGTGGTTTTATATTCTCAGTATGACATGCAATTAAATATAATAAAATATTACTGTGACCAGATAGATTACACAATTTACTGAGCACTAAAGTATTCTCTGTTATTTATAATAAACAGACATATAAACGACACGGACACAACCGAATCTTTGATATATTTGGATAAACAAGCTCTGAGGTCACAAACCTCAGCCAATCGAAGCAAATCTGGCAACCACAGCTGCGAAGTGACACGGACGACTGAAATTCTGCACTCGTGCAATAAATATTTAAGATACACAAAGGAAAGGCAGTGCCGCATTACTATACACAAGCACACACAGACACACACACAGGTGTAAGTGATACTAGGCCATTCCCCTGCAGGCCAGACAGGCAGTGTGACAGAGTAAATGGGGTCGGCAGCTCAAGGACTTTAAAAGCCACGCTAAATATAGTCCGTTATTGACAGAAATGAAAAACAATACAGAGGAAGAGAGGAAAGAGACAGAAGATGGATGTTCTCACTCTTCATCATAATCATGCTCCTCACTTGCTTCCCATTGGTGTCTAACTTTGAAAAGTGCGTGCATGCTTTCTACGATCCAGATCTTTTTATTTCTTTCGTCGTCTGTTTCTTCGTTTCTTCTTTCGGAAGGAAAGCAAAACACGCCTCTGTACACACACACACACACATACACTCCTGCAGGGCAGTGCCCTGTGGAAATCTTCTTTTGCCAATTTTAATCAGCAGCAGTCTGAGTGTGTGTTAGTGTCTCCGACTCAAAGTGAACTTCCAGTAAGAGATGGTGTTCAGCGGCTGAGGTCAAATCCACAAACAAGCTACTCGTCAGTAAACAGTTTCCACGGCCGAGCGCTGTAGTCGTCTTTGTTGAAAGCCCATTTTGTAATCCGCATGTAAACACGGGGGTTGGCTGACCCTTCAAAACGGAGGAAACAGGACTGGACTCTCCACAATTGATTGGCAGTGTTTTTAATAAACCTTCTAACACCTGACGAGCTCTACATTTGATTTAGTTGTATTATTCTGAAAAAAAGGCGTCTTAACATGAGTAAAATGGGTCAAATTAGAACTATAACTCAAATATATTAAATATTTTTACCCATAATAATGTCATCTTAGAAATATGGATCGTTTTCTATGCTAAAACCTTTAAAGCATTCTGGGCATTTTTGCAGCTATCTCAGTTGGTTATGAAAACATTGATTTTTAAAAAAGTTTTACTTTAGATATTCAAGTTTTCATGGAAATTCGATGACCTCTGCCTTGCATTCCATCTTGGATTTGTTTGAGGTGTACTTGATGCCTCTGGAAATGTGGTATGAAATAGTAAAAAAAAAAAATGCATATGAGAAATCAAAGTTGAGCATCGCATTAAGCATTCACAAAAATCTGAGTGGAAATAAATGTTCGAAACTATTAGAAATCCGAAAAACTGCCTCTTTTGCTGTTCAGAACATTTCTCAAAACTGTGTAGGCGTGGCAGATCACATTTGAATTGACATCTTCATGAGTGCAGGCACGGAAGAAAAGCGATGTACTGCAGCAAGATGTGTTTTAGACGACTAAATATGAACCAATATTAGTTTAAGTGTATGCTATATTTTGAATACATTCACTGCCCCTTCTAAGAGGAAACTAAAGCAGTTTAAAGCTACCAAACCAGACACCTTTGACAAAAACATTTCGTCCAGAATATTTCTTACTTACCGGGGCCAGCTGCAGCGAGGACTATAGCCTCCACACACGGGTCGGCCGCTTAACCCACTACGCTACCGACCGCCCCGTGTGTGGAGGCTATAGTCCTCGCTGCAGCTGGCCCCGGTTCGAATCCCGCATCGGACGGCTAATTTACTGCGTGTCACTCCCCCTCTCTCTGCTTCCTGTCTATCTTCAGCTGTACTATCAATAAAGGCTTTAAAAAAAAAGAATATTTCTTACTTACTTACAATGAGTTAAAAGGCAATTAAGATAATCTTAGTTCCGTAAAAGAGACAAGCTAAATTCAGAGGGTGTAACATTTTAGGAGGATCTACTGGCAGGAACTGAATATAATATTCATTAGTATGTTCTCATTAGTGTGAAGAATAAGAATTGTTGTGTTTCCGTTCCTCTATATACAGAGAGAGCAGGTCAAACCAGCGTTTTGAGCGAGAGCAGAGAAGTTTGGTTGTATGGGACAACTGAGGTCGATTTCTTTCAGATTTAATTGCATAGAAAGTTTGCAAAAACTTTAATGAAAAACTCAAATTTCAAACCTGCTAATAGTTTTTGGATGCTCACTGTTGTGTAGGTTCAACCCTAAATGGCATCGTAGGGAGGCTTTGGTAGATTTGGGTTTGCAGAGGATTTAACTTCTTGTTTTTTACAGAGGCTGCCATCACTCAGTAAACAGTAAACAGAATCGATAGCGAGATCACCTCAGGCGACAGCTGCTCTCCTAATGAGAATCAATCATTCCTTTGTTCAGAAACCAGTGATAGGGCAAGAGAATGTAACAACTATATGTCTGCAGTTTCTACAGAAATCAACAGCTTGGAACAGAGTAACTCGCTGAAATGAATGCCAGACTGGTTGCCAGGATTGATTTTTGTGATTGATTAAAGGCCCTACTTGAGGAGAGAGGAATTGGAGAGTAAAGTTATTCACACACAAGACTGGACCAGAATAACTACATACTGTACTAGTAGCCCATCGTTTCACTGTGTTGGATTAAATAGCTTTAAGTTTGTCAGCAAAACAGGTTGGAGGGTTGAGTGCATCGAAGTCCAAGGTTTGGTTATAATTATGAAACTAAAAGTGCTGAGTTAAGTTTAGAGATGGTGAAGAAACCACAGTGACCTCTGGTATAAGACAGGACAGAGATGACAGTGTTGTTGCTGTTAAACCGTTCATAAACCAAGAGGCTGTCAAGCATCAGAGTGCTTCTGTCTGAAGACAGTCAGCGTTCATACGACTGAAGGACAAAAAGAAACGAGCAGCTCTGAAAGCGTTCAAACTTCCAACAGCAGAGCTGCAGTGCTCATTAGGTTGAAACACGAAATCGTCAACTTGTTGGTTGGTCAAACCAAACTGGCAAAGCCGCCGGCGTCGTGATTTGCTTCGCTGCTTCACTCTAATCAATGTTAGCACCGGCATCTGCTAAGCAAGCAGGGGTTCAGGAATAACTCCGCGGAGACCGGCGGGGTGGCGGGCGAGCAAACAGAGAGAACCCGCAACGCATCGATGGTCTGATGAGGCAATCAAAGAAGGGATTGACAAGGTCACGATCCGCGTGTGTGCAAGTGTGTGTTTAAGTGCTTGTCTGCTCGCGGTTCAGTGACTCCCAATATCTGTGTATTATGTAAGAGGGTCAGAGGCCAGGTGAAGTTGCAGGGAGTCTGACATGGGAGAGTGATTTAAACTAATCACAGTACAGTTATACAATGAACCCAGCTGGGATGTTTTACACAACACGAAAGCGCTGAATGTTTCATCAGAACGGGGCGTCTTGCATTTCATTTCGACAGTTTATAACAGAATCTTTCCACCCAGTGTGATGAATTTCTAACAGTTTTACTGACCACGTCGGCTGCCAAACAAACTGCACCATGCCAATTTTTAGAAGATCAGAGCGAAAATCCAGCATCAAATTTGATCTCAGCCACTTTGTAGCTGGGAAAAAAAACAACGTTGTCCACTTGCCATGATGTCCAGTTCATCAACACTCACCAATCATGTTTATTATTTTGGATTAGGACAAATTATCCTCCTGATGGGCAGTGACCATCCAAAAATGGAAGATTGGATTGACTCCTTCATCAGAAATTGTGTGTTGGCTGACGGAAAAGTCGACTTTGACTGAGGCTGAATGTCGTCTAAGAATGACAAACTGGTCAGATTAGGCGCCAATTAAAGGCGCCATGCCAAATTAAGAAGACCAAAGTAAAACCTTGCATCAAAATAGTCGATCTGGTGTCACTGTTTTGATCTCCAGAGGTTTTTGTTACATAAAAGGTCCAGTTTGTAAAATCTGAGGGGGTCTGTTTAAAGAATATGGCATAAATTGAATATAATATGCATAAAAAAGCAATAAAAACGCACCAGACAGCTCTTTCTTGCATAAAAAAGCAATAAAAACGCACCAGACAGCTCTTTCTGACAGGAAACTGAAGCAGTTATATCGCTCTTCTGCCTCGATCTACAGCAGCTAACGTTACTTTGGATCCAAACATGAACGTGAACGTGTAAATCTTTACATGATCAAACACCAAAGTCACGTAATGACAAACAAACTAAACGATGGGAGTAGCGATGATTGAGAAACTTCTTTGTCCTGTGAGGTAAAATTACAGTTTTTAATCAGTGGAGTCTGATGGCTTTGAAAAGAGCAGGGATCGATATAAACTCTTCAGTTTGCCATAGGAAAGGGCTGACAGCGAGGTCAAATGGTTAAATTAGTCTCAATATAGATTGTGATAATGTTTTTTTTTTCTGGCCCCGTATACACCAATATATTTCGCTTCTGTGCTGGTCCTCATATCTGCTCAGGTCGTGCCAACTGCTGTCTACTGATGAAAATCCAAAAAGTCCAATATGGGATATTACATTACATTATAAACTATATTACATCCGTGAAAAAGGGAGTAATAGTTTTGTTCTTCTTGTCCTTCTAATTATCATCTATGTTCCCTCTCATCTCGCCCACCTCACCTCCATCACATTTTCCCCAGACATCATTTATCCGTCCTCACATGAATAGGATAAGAGGGACTGAGCAGGGCCTGCCTTGATCCTTTTAGATCTCACCCAGATGTTTCCTTTAATCCAGTAATTAGCTGCAATTATAGTAATGGATGCAAGAGCTTGAAGTGATCATATTTGCACACTGAATTAATTATTGTAATCATGCCATATGATGAATACTGCTTCTTTCGGACACATTTCCACTTGCTCGCTCGATATGTTTTATCTCCTCTCGCAGTTCTCGCTTCGTTCTTCTCATGCTCCTTATCTCTCCTCACAATTCCACACCTCCACCCATCCGTCTCACCCTACCACCTTCTTCCCCCCCTTCGTCTCATTGTCCTGGGTATAATTCATCTGGTTTCCGTCATGAAAAGCGAGGGGGGAACAGATAGGGGTGGAAAAAAAAGAAAACACAAGAGACAACATAGCAGGATAGGACACAACAAGAGCCTCTTTAGATGTTGCAGATGATGCCTTTAATCCTGTCAATAGCTGCAATTATAGTAATTATCTCTAATAGCAGCGCATTGTGTCGAGGCTCTGATATGTTTAACAGATGATGCTGAGTCGTGCCGCCTCCGCCGGGCAGAGAGGGCAGGGAGCTTAGATTCACATTAATGAAACCGACACAAAACAAGGTGAAATTGATGATGTTCCCAAGAGGTTTATAGACTGCGGAGAGTGTTTTTCAAGCTCTGGGTCGAGGTCTAATGGAGGTCTCAGGGATGGTACCGAGTGGTCTTTGTACTGTAGTGAGCAGGAAGAGGGGAGAGACTGGAGACTGATGTGAGGAGGCATAAAAGGGGGTTTCAGAGAAGATGGAGGCAATTACACTGGAAGGAAGAAGCTGCCAAAATAAGATATGCTTGTGTTACGAGATATGTGATGTTAAAAAATACAAGATGCAAGTGAGCTACAGGTCCAAACTCTGAGCTCTAAAACAACAAGTCACACTAACCCTGACCGCTCATGGTGAAAATGTAACCAGGCTAGTTACTCTCACTTTTGCACGTGTGGAGGTGAACACGACTAAATCCCTGCAAATGTTTCCACCACCACGAGTTTTCACTGTGCACCGTCGCTGCATCCTTCGGCGTAGCAGCGCTCAGGGAGATCGTGATTGGTTTAACGAAACAGAAATAAGTCAGGATGACTGCGTGTTCAGGCGGACCTGTCTGCGGTGCTGTAACATAACAAAATGTCGCAGCCTTCAGGTGTTTGACACAAGAGAAAAGAACAATAATTTTAGTAATTTATCAAACAAAAACATTCTCTACTTCCAGCTTTATATCGTTGTGAATTAAAAAACCTTCAGTGAAACCAAAATGTAAGAAGGCGACCTCTCTGGCTTTGGGAACTTGGAGGTAATTAAGGAAATTAACATTATTTGCAGCCGTAGTCAAGAGCCGGTGGTCAACATGTTTTCAAAAGAAGGTTAGAAACTCATAACTCATAACTTGTTACTTATTGTTTGTTTCTTATTTCCTTATAAATATGTTTATTGAGAACTCTTATTTATAATGTGAGTCAGGATATGACAATGTCTCTCTTGTGCACACACACACACACAGAAACTTCAGAACACACTTTATCGCTGACTACTTCACTAACTCCTCACACACACTTTTCATCACCTGCTAACTCACTTTCTCTCTCACACACACTCACGCAAAAACTCAGCAACTTATTCAAGAACACGCATTCTTTTGCTTGGTGTTTCAGCCTCTTTTAAGACACACACACACACACACACACACACACACACACACTAATAACCCTGCCAGGTCTTGGCGTGAGGTAGCTCCTTGATGCAGTGATATAAGAGGCAGACAGGAGACAGAGAACGGGTCAATAATTCATTAGATAGAGGGCTCAACTCAACTTCAACCCGAATAAACCGTCCATGACCACACACACACACACACCCACACGCACACACACACACACACACACGTCTCTCATCCTGTCTCTCTCTCTCACTCACTCCCAAACATTGTCTCGAGGGTTGTCGAGGGATAAGTCTCTCTTCCACTTTCACTTCATTTCTAAGCTCTTACTTTTCTGTTTCTCCTTCCACCAGATTTCACACACTTTTTTTTGCTGCTTATATCTAATTTTATAACAGTATTCATATTTATTCCAGGACATTACTCATGTTTGATACCACTATGACTCGACAGTGATGTATTAATAACAACGCTGCTGTTTTTGTACCTTAGCTTTCACATTATTTTAAGTCATATATGACGTTTTTACAGTAATTAACAGCTGTAGGACGAATATACCGACATTAAAATTGACATTTCCCCACAGGAACGCATTCTCAGCTGGCTCAGGTGGTACAGCAGGTTGTCTGGTAATCAGAGAGTCGCAGGTTTGATTACCGCCTCCCGTCCATCCAGTCAAAGTGTCCTTGGGCCTGATCCTGAAGCCTAATTTACTGTGAGTGTTTGTGTATGCGTGAGCAACACGAGCGCCTCAGGTAGGAAGCGCTGCGTCGCTCCTGATGAGCAGTTGACACCTCGCACGGTGCGATCGGTGTATGACTGTGTGAATATGATAACAGCAGCACTGCCAGAAGTGTGTGTCCAACTTTGTGGACCCTTTAAGATAAGACCTTCATGAGTTTGACGTGGAAGAACTTTACTAGCATGCACAGAACCCTGACCTCAACCCCGATCCAACACTTCTGTGAAAGGTGAGTCAGGCCTTATCGCCCGACAACAGCGCCCGACCTCACTGACGCTCTTGTGGCTGAATGGATTTAAATCCTGCAGCCAGGTTTCAAAGTTACGCTGAGAGACTTCCCAGAAGAGTGGAGGCTCAGACAGCAGCTGATTAACACACACACACACACACATGGCTATGGAAGGAGATGTGTGCAATGTTTACCCATCCAGCATCAATACTTCTGGTATACAGTAACTCTCTACCAGAGTGTTCAGCTTCACCCACGCGGCAGATCTCTGTCCATACCCACAGCCACCACACTCTGAGCTTCACGGTGCTTCTTCAGACCTTTGGCTGACGTCAGATACTGCGTCCACGTCTTATACAGTTTACGCAGCTCACAGATGTTTTTACTTCTCATCACATCCTCAGTTCTTCTGGATTTCTCTTTTGCCCTTCAAGCATTAAGTTAAAACAACAAGTTTTCTGTATTCTCGGCTCTTCTTTCATTCTCCATTCATCTGATTATTTGTATCATGTCTTGTTGTAAAATGATGCATAAATCAATATTTTCCTCTCATAAAAGCAGCGATCTCTTTCTCTTTCCTTCCATTTCTTTCTCACTTTCTTCACTTTCGCCTCGTGCCCATGTCTCATCTTCTGTCTCCTCCATCCATCTCTGCCTCTTCCCCATGGTGGCTGACAGAGGTCTAAGTGGTTTTTGCGGCCGCACACGGGCAGACAGACTTTTTTTTTTTTTTTCTGCTGCTAATAAGGCAGAAAGCCGCTGGAAGGCCAGCCAAGGTGAAATGAGAGATCGTGGACATGAGATCAGCATAAAACCTCGGATCAAACCTGCAACCGTCGGCTTCTTACGCTGCCACAACCTGATACGTTCAGTCAGAAATGACCATCCATGTGAAAAATATGCCCTCTGTGTTGTGTGTGTGGCACCGCAAGCAAAACATCATCAAAGGTCATTCAGCACAACTATTCTTAGAGTGTGAAAGAAATATTCATCCTGCCTTGAAATCATGTTAACTAGAACTGGATAGTTTTTATTTATTATGTAAAAATCACCGATATCATTTCTTTGAACTTCAGAGACGGGACAGAAAAAGGAGGAGACTACCTGGTGAGGCAGCAGAGCCCTCATGGACCCAAACTCTGTCCAGAAAACAAGCATTTCAAAAGTTGTTCGCTTGCCATGGTGCTGACCGACCTGACAAAGTAACAAACCTGCCAAAAATGACCATCATTCTTTTGGTCAACGTGTTGCACTACAGTCACGGCAAAATCTGTTCACTTTGAGACCACTTGGAATGACTCTCATGTCGAGTTTGGAAAGTTCACTCTACATTATTTATTGTAACTGTACACAATCTTGTACAAAGTCATCGCATCAAGGTTGGATCGCACCACACATTGGCGACTTCAGTTGTCGAAGACAGCGTCGGTATTTATCCGTCAAAATAATGCAAACCAAATACGACAACATCACGAGCTGCAGTCTCGTATTTTTATTTTAACACATCTGTGATTCAAAAACTAAACATTATAAATTTTAAACCTGCTGCCCGGTACAAACTAATATTTTTTTTACCATGACCTTGTAAAGTTAGCACCGAGCGTGAGCTTTACTGGAAAAGTTTTTAGACTGACCTCGTACAGCGTGATGACCCCGTTGGTCTCGTTGGGAGCTTTCCACTGCATGAAGATCTTCTCTTCATAGGGCGTATTCTGCAGAGACTCCATCGGCACTGAGCCAGGCACTGCAGAGACAGAGAGCACACAAAACATTTTAATGCCTTTCGACATCAATAACTACGCTTATATTGACTGGGTGTTTTCAGTGCAACAAAAGCTTTGGCAACAGTTTGAAGTAAATGACAGTTTACTTTAAGATATTGGAACACACTTTGGAGTGTAAAACAGATTTCCAGCCAAATATAACTCGTCATTTCAGCAGTGATCACATTTATTTATGGTAACTTTAGTTCACTTTACTGACCTGAGTTAGAAATCTTTGAACAATAAAGTGAAAACCTTCAATCTGCATTCCCATATGGTCATTAAACACAAAATGAAATAGAGCACAAGTACATCCATAAATACACTGCTGCCATATTGGAAGACATACTTCATTTTCCAGTCCTGAGCATTCATCAGAATATTATTTCTGATACAGACAAAGCAGCCGGCACGTGAGAGGGAAGAATTAAAGGATGGTGCGAGAAGAGAAAGGAGGGAGGAAAAAAAAGAAGATGGAGACAGATTATGCATATTAAATTCCAGTTTCGCTTCTCATCATTAAATTCTATTATTTAGCGTGGCAAAAAAGTTTCAAATATCTGGGAACCGACTCAACAGAAATATTAAGTTACCCCAAATCTAATTCTGTGCTTTTTTCCGCTGTGAGGCAGAATGAGACCCGGTACTCGCTCCAGAAAATCTTTATCATGAATGACATTCACAACAATTAAGTATGACATAGTATTATATTAGATTTCTTATATTCTGAAAGGCTGAAGTCTCCCTCTTGATATAGAAATGTATGTATCAGGCCAAGAACTCTTTCTGAAAATAAAATACTGTACCGCCGATTCCAAACACAGACAGCAAAGAAATGTAGCTGATAAACTAAATATTTAATGTGATACCTAATTGTGCGTTCCTCGTTTATCAAGAGTTTCGCTGTTCATAACTTGTTCACTTACACGAAAATGTTGGAGATTATTACTTTGTACGACATGCGGCACGGGAAGTTCATCAGAGCCTCGGCTGGGTTCATAATCAGCTTTTTAATGCTTCGAAACACACGTCAGGATAAGTTTAACCACGAGTTCTGACTCAGGTACCTGCTGTAATATCGCTACGTTATTGCTATAACATTGTACAGCTCAGCTGTAATTTGTGAAATGAAACTCATCCTCATCCTGAACTGAACCCGGCAGAGAAAGATTGTAATCACGCCGTGTAGAGATAAATCTTTGGGTACCCCTGGAGACGGTGAATAATGGAACACCCGCTGAGACACGGCGTCAGCAGCCACAGTCATTTCCTCGGGCTACGGGCACATTTTCTGACTCACTGCTGAGAGCCCTACATTCAAATCAAACTCATTTGGATGAAAAGTCTATTAACTTACAAAGTCAATTCACTAATTCAACGTCAATGGTCCAACTGTCTTCTGTCAAGGGGGAAACTTTCACCTGATGTCTTGATAATATCCATTTCAGGGAGTCTCAGTGCAGTTTGTAAGTATTCACACGGCGACACTTTTTGCTGTTGTGGTGACTCGAAATAAAAAGGTGACTTTCAGATTATTACTATATAACACTTTAGAAAACTATAAAAATCTGTGCACAAAAAGTGTGCCATGCATTTCAAATGGACTCACATATTCCTCTGGACTTAGTCTAGGGGAATTTAGGGAGGTAACAATTAAAGTAAAGACCCAAAAACAAAAGGATTAACCAAGGACCGACTGCAAGCGCAGGAATTTATTAAATAACACCTGAATTTTAAATAAATGTAAAGAGAAGGCTTCTTCAAAACGACACGATGCCGGCCAGGAGCGATCACACTGCACACAATGAACCGCTCGCTGCAGGAACACGCCACCACTGAAACACCCGGTAGGAAGTTATAGCCTACAGGTGTTGATCAGATAATCAGCTGATTGAGGAGGAGGAGAGGGAAAGGGCGGTGCCTGAAGACAACAAGACACACCCACCACGGCACGTAACAACCACAATGCAGTGGTTTACAACGTGTCAGACAGATGAACCAGGGTGCCGGCTTCATGTCCAGACTCTGGTCTCTGGTTTGGCACTTCGGTTCAGGTAAGAAAGAGATCGTCATTTTAATCAGGGTGAGTGGAGAGTCTATCAACGTTGTTTCTTACTTGCCAGGTGGGTTAATTACAAAAACATTCCCTCATAATACAAAAATACTTTGCACAATGCAGTGTTTGCACAACCTGGACACTTGCACATCTCACTACCTCACCATGGTGTTATACTGTTGTTGTTTTTCTATTTATTGTATATACTTTTCTTAAATTTAAATTTGCCTTTACTTTTTATATTTTATGTTCTATATATATATATTTTATTTTATTTATTTTATATTTTTTTATATTTGGATATTGGGCTGCTCCAGGACCAGGGGAAACCAATTTCGTTTAATCCCATGTTTACATGTGTTGTAATGACAAATAAAACTCCTTGAATCCTTGAATCCTTGAAACGCATAATTTGTCTGGCGTTACCTTTCCCTCAAAAAATTTTCGCTGCAAATTCATTGGATATGAACGGGACTCCTCAAAAACACACGATCAGTCGGGTCGAGACTCGGTGACCGACTTGATACTGAAGAACATGTCAAGAGCAACAAGAGCAAAGCATTTATTCTGATTCCTCAGTGTCATGATGACCCGCTGCTGAAACAGAAACTAATCTGCTCCATGGGCTCAAACCTGTTGTGAATGAAGACCACCTGATTTGCAGCATACCTTAGGGAGGTCTGTAGTATATACAACTGTTCAAAAACTGGAAGTCAGCACTCTGACCCACTTTAAAATCCAATGTGTCGGAGTAAATCACAAAACAAAGGAGAGTGTCACTGTCCAGATACTCGTGGGAATCACTGCAGTTGTCCGTGTTTGTGGATGTTTAGTGTACAGCATCCAGAAGACATCACGAGGTCATACTGACCGGTGACATCACTCTCCTCATTCACACAGACAGGCTCACTGCTGCACACACCTGACTTAGAATAGAAAAATCTACCTAGTAACAATAGTGAGCATTTGTTTTTATGTGTGCGTTTCGAGCGAGACAGGCTTTCGCACGTCTTTATGCAGGCGGAGACGAGGTGTCAGACACCTTGTCAAGGAGTGAAGCTGTCAAACAGTCAAACACACACACGCACACAGTAACATACAGACGTCCGCACTAGACCCGCGAACGCACAAACTCACACACCGAGGGGTGTGAATTGTTCTAAATGTTACGGAGGAGGAGACAGACAATGCCGGGAGGGACAAGTGACTGCAATGTGTTAAAAAGTGTGTGTGTGTGTGTGTGTGTGTGTGTGTGTGCATTTCCTCCCTCTCACTTCTTATCCATGTCCCTCACTTTCCTCTCTCCTTCATGATCACTCGATCCCCGCAGGAATATTTTCCACCACACTTTGATCTCTGACCTTTAATCTATTTTCTATTGTTGCTGATGGAGGAAGTCACTCTGCTGCTGCGCTCACTCTGAGTCACCGTGGATGAGAGCGTCGACTAAACGCCTGCAACGTGCGTCGCATTGCACGGACGTGTCTGACGATGGCGGGAAGCTTTTGTAGATCTTTGTGTGATGCGCGTCAGCTGAGAAGAATCCTGAACATTCGGCCGTTTACAGCCACGGATTGAATCTGATTGAATTGAAAATGCCTTTATCACGACGTCAAGGAGCTTTAGGATGGCCTCCTGTGTGGAGCTTCAAAGGCCGCCCTGCTGTTTTTCAAGCTATACCTGTGGCTGAGAATTCAAAGAATCACAAATAAAATCAGAATCTCGCCTGTTTCTGTCTCTGACAGCAGAAATGTCATCTAAACTATAATATGAATCTGTTTTTCTTTATTGAAAACATTTTTTTCCAATCTGGAGGTTATGCTTTTTGTCCTATTTGCTTTTTTTTCTTCGAATATTGGCAGTAACACTCAAACGAGATGGATTTCTTCATTCAACGTACTGAATTTAAGCACCACTCCTCATACAATCTTTACTAAATTACATATTTACATGGCCAACTGAACCGTGCACATATCAGCTTTGAGCAGTTCAGCCAGATTTGATTGGATGTTGACGACAGATGGCACCAACAGTGAATTTAACGTCACTTAGAGTGACACATATTTGGATGCTCCATCAAAGTCTGCATTTTGTCTTTCATTATGTGTATGTGACCATGCATGTGATGGAGAAACTATGACGGTTGCGGGAAATGTAAAGACATCTGTCTAGAGCAGTGTTCATTTTGTCACTAAGTTCATTCTGAGTCTGAGTCACTTTTAGTCTTTCACAAATCATTTTTGTTCGTCATATTTTAGTCGACTAAAAGTCTCAAAGTTTTAGTCCAGTTTTAGTCAAAGGTGAACACACTTACAGCTAATTTTATAGCTATAAAACGAGGCATTGAGACTTTTTCTCTGCTTCTAAATAATGGAAATGGGACCACACGTCCAGCATGATCTCACTGTCCGTACACGTGTTTCTCCTGCATGCTGTTTGTTTTCAAGCCACAGGTGCGAGAGCAGCAAGAGGATCTCAAACATGAATGTTGCTTTTTGTCTTATATAGTCGACGAAATCAAGGAGGACGTTTTTGTTCAATTTTATTTCTTGCATGACATTTTCGTCCTGTTTTTTTTAATTCGTCAACAAAAACGCACATTGGCACTTTTTCATCAGTGTTTTTAGAACATTGTATCGTCTCGTCATCGTCTCGTCTTAGTCAAAGGGAAAAAGGCTCAACGAACATATTTCGTCTCGTCTCGTCTGACAGCCAGTGTTTAGTTTGTCTGTTCTGGGCTGCCGTAGAAACTCGAGGACCTGTGGTGCCTGTAAACAGAAAAGTTTGTTCCTCTGCACTAAAGAACGTAGAATAGTTTTGAATGTTCTACTTCATTTCAGCCATATTCTGTTAATAGAGCTCCCTGAACATCACACACTGTACTTCAGTACTTTCAGATAACATGTTTCCTTTCAGGTGATATATCTTTTGTGATTTATATAATTAGTGTGTTTATACATGAATATATATAAGAGACTGGAAATAAGGGTATCACATAAAACATCCTTGGAGCAAAAAGTCAGAATCCTCAAATGAACTGTCACAGATATCATATGTACACTCACACTGTCTGTCTCACACTCACACACACAGGCAGAGTGTCAGACGTCTGACAGAAGAATATTTTGATTAGTAATTCTAAGGTGTTGATTAAGGCCCCAGACTGTGGAGCGTATCAAATTACCCTAACAAAGAAACACAATTAGATGCTGCCGTTTTTATTCAACACCTTATCGCTCACGTCGGCCTGTGTGTGTGTGTGTGTGTGTTTGTGTGTGTGTTTGTGTGTGTATCCTCGTCTTTTATGATGCGCACAATGTCTACCTGGATATCTGGGTGGTGTCTGTGTGTGTGTGTGTGTGTGTGTGTGTGTGTGTGTGCGTGCACCTTGGAGGCTCAAACAGAAGAAAACCGGCGTCATTGAAAAGATAACGGCAGCTGTAACACATTAATCATAACTTGATTAACTTCCACCATGCTGCACAACAAACGGCCTGCTTCGTTACACCAGCTCTCTCTCTCTCTCTCTCTTCTATCCATAGATCCCTCTATCCGTTAACCCTTCTCTCTCTCTCTCTCTCTCTCTCAGTCCTTAGTTAAATTCAAAATGTTTTTACTGGCATCAGTTGAATTTTTGCATTTTTCCTGTCTGGCTTTTCATTTCTTTGGCTCTCACTATCAGCTATCAGGTACTAATCCATGTTTTTTATAATAATAAAGCAACAGTCCTGGTTGTTTATATGGAAATATGTTACAATATGTTTTTTCTTTGTTCGTGTTTAGAGCTTGTAGCAGCTACTTGTGAGCAAAAGCAAATTAAAAAGGTGCTCATTAGTGATGCTGGAGATCATTTTGCACAAACTGTAATTAAGGTGGAAGTGAGTAATTTGCTGCAGCTTGGTGGCTCAGCTTGGAACCAAACAAGGTAATATTTTTTTATGAAATATTTAAATACACAAATGGCATCTGAACTGTATGAAACAAATTTATAAATGGTGAAATATTTGACATTAACTGCTCAGTAGTTTATCCCATCCAATTTACTTCCATATTAGTTGCAAATGAAAGTGAAGTTAATGATCCAAAATTCAAAATAAAAGATCCTCAAACTGCATGATGACAGGATTCAGTTAATTAATTCAGCATTAACAAATCTGTATTACTCTTGAAGCACTGCAAAGGTTGTGAATATGACAATATGACAACAGAAATACAAATGCAATGATCAGAAGAACATCATCTGCATAGGTGGTAACTTAAAAGACCATTTCAAAAGGACCAGTTCATAGGTTTGATTTCATCTTGTGTTGTAGTTGCAGATTGCAGCCCTCTTGGTTCATGCTCTTCCTTCTAGCATGAAGGAGAAACTATGCTGGCTGTGAAATGCAATATCTATAATATCTATACATGTCACATGGCATCAAAGCTGTTACAGCGGAGCGGCACCAGGACAAAGAGGAACTGTGAAATACGGTTTCATTTACTAATACAGTAGTATTGTACTTATTTTTGTTAAATCTGCGAAAGTTTGAACTTTGAGAGAGTTTAAATAAGAGAGAAATGTGAGAAAATGTTAATGCCTGTCTGAGAAAAGTGTATAAAAGTGTGTGGTTAGGGGTTTTACGGCCTTAAAACGTGTAGAATAATTGTAAAAAATAAAGATGATTACTTCGCGGATTTCGTTTCTTGCGGGTTATTTTTAGAACGTATCCCCCGCGATAAATGAGGGACCACTGTATACACTAATTAAAACACAGTGATCCATATTATATTTAATTTTTGCTATTTTCTAGAAGTAGGGAATCAACACACTGGACCTTTTAGTATTACTGTATTTGATCATCTTGCAAAACAGTTATCATTTGCAACGTGTGAAAAAAAAGACTTAAACTGACTTTTTTTAAATTTCCTTTTTTTTCACTTGATATCTCAGTGTAATAAATACTACAAAATACTGAAATAACATATTTTTTCAGTATTTTCATGTTGTTCAAGATTTAGTCACTGTATAGGATTTAGTTTTTTTCCTTTCAGATGAAAAGCAAGTGGGAAGGAATTAGCGGCAGTGCTGCCGGATTGGATTAAGATTAAATTATACATCGTGATACATAGGATGAAGGATTACATGGCAGATATGTATTGTTATGATTTGAAACCAGATTGTATTTTTCCTGTTTTTCAAAAGGAAAGCAGAAGTCGTTTGCTCTTAAAGGCACGAGCAGGTCCGTCGCATGAAAATCGTTTTCCCAAAAGATGTTTCATACGAGTGTGACACCTTTTTTTTTTTGACACATCACACAGTGTTATCTTCATGAACGTGACAGCATTGCTGTAAACAGTAGGGGGCGAACATGATGTCTTGTATTAAGTCAAACATGCACAGTCTTTGAAATATTAGGATGAAAAGGGAGAATCATTTGAAGTGCACCAGGTGGATTATGATCTCTAAAGAAAGCACCAACAAGTCTCTGTTAATGACGGGATTTATTTTTTTTTTTCCTTTTATTCCACTTGGCTGTTCATGGGTGGAGAACGTTCTGTGATCAGATACAACAAACAAGTGGTTAAAATTATTAAAAGTGCATAAATGAAAAGTTCATATCTAAAAAAACAAATTGCACTTTGATGAATAGCCTCTTTGAAAAGTGTCAGCTGTAAACAGAAAGATAACAGAAGCTGATTGTTTTTCTCTTCTTCTGTGATCTCAGAAAAGACCCAGAGCTCTGATGATAAAAGGATTATTAAATCTCAATCACTGTGATTGTCCTTCGGGCGAGGGGATCGTTTTTCTCCTTAATAGGAATGAGGGGTATTCAAAGGGATATAAACATGTCACAAACAGAGGGATCCGTGTTTTAATATTTAATATTTGCTGTTTGACTTTGAAAAGTGCTGAACCACTGACAGAATATCTAGCCTGACAGACACAAATAACACGAACTGAGTCATTGTTATGAGAGGAGCCAGCAACAACATAATACATACATAATATATATGTTATATTTATATAACATGCATTTGTTTGTTTTTTTCTATTTCTATCAAGGGTTCACATTTCATAGCATAATCAATTCCCTGGAAAGCAGATATGACTCATTATGCGAGTTCACCGGCTGTGCACTTCACTGCAGACTTGTTTTTTAAATGTAGGTGTGCATTCTTTCATTATTAACAGTAACAGACGTGCCAACCTGCGAGCAAACAAACTTAGCGGAGCGGTGAGTTATTACTGCGGCACAGACTCGGTATGATGTGTCAGTTCTCAGTCACAGCAGGAGAAAAACTGAGGATTGTGTTGTCACAGTTTTTTTTTGTCACTAAATATAGAGCGTGGATAAAATGACAAGCACAGTGCCAGGTGTAACATTCTGAACATTCAAGCCACCGATCTGCGATTGTATCTCCTGCATGAATGCTATTTAAAGGCACCGTGTAGTGCTTTGTAACGGCCAGCAGGGGCAATTCCATCGGCTGCAACAATGATTGTATTGAGTCTTACGGGGAAATTACTCGACTTCTCAGCTGATTTTTTACGTCAGTAAACAGTTTCCTCGTGAGTTTCTGTCTTCTTCTGTACAGCGTGATGTTCATTTAGTAAACTGTGCTCCCATTTAGACTAAAATAACGCAGGATGTTGAACAGGCTCCAAAAAAACAAACCAATGCACGACGTCACAGTGGGTTCACTTTTGTAAAAAATAGATATTTTTATATATAGTTTTACAAATGTGAACTTAAGTTGGATCAAATACTTATTTTGGCATTACCCCTAAAATACACTGCATGCGGAATGGCCTTGCTCCGGAACGACAGCGTACTCCGCCGTCCGCCAACTCACACATAATCCGTTTGTGATGCGCACGGGTGCGTCTCCGCCGGCCACCGAGCTGCGCAAGAACACATGAGATCTCGCAAATTTCTGCATAATCACGCGATGTTGCCGGCTGTAGTCTCTTTGACTCCTGCGATGAAATTCCACGGCGCATCTTTTTTCTGGTGTCCTTATAAAAAGCATGTGAGGTGTCATCAATGACAGTTTGATTTTGGACCTCCAGAATCAACTTCTCCTCATCCATGGTGTCGACGGGGTGAAAAGATGCCTGAAAACCTCTGACCCGTTGGCTTCAGGTCGGCCCCGCCCATTATGACGTGTTCTTGTAATGAAACTCGATCTGCGGTGAACACGGAGCATTTTATTTTGAAAATCAACCGGGGTTTTATTTTGTATTTTGGAGCCAATTTCCTTCCCGGCACAATCTGCTCTGTGCTGAATTTATGCACGTATCGGTGGCGGAGCCGTTCCGCATGCAGTGTATTTTAGGAGTTATGTTGTTCTCACAACCAGAGATAGTATAAAGTACTGGAGTAAAGGAGTGGAGTATAAGTACATATCAAAAAACTGACTTGAGTAGAAGTTGAAGTATTCTTTAAACACCATACTTAAGTGAAAGTACAAAAGTATTTAAAATGTTTTGTACTTAAGTATTGCAAGTAGAAGTATGTAAAAAATTGCTACTCAAGTACTGAAAGTAAAAGTACAAGTAAAAGTAAGTGTTTATATTATTTCAAATATTTATTAAGGCACAACTTCTAATGTTACAGTGTTACAATGTTCATGGTAGAGTTCTGTGATTTCCCATGGTCTGTGAATGCGTCTGAATGAATGCGAGAGCAGGTGAGAGCGCACCTGGGTGTCAGGTGTATGACGTACGGCGCACGAGCGAGGTTGATTTGTGAGATCGGGACTGTTATGTTGTTTTTTTGGCGTGGTTACGGCCGACAGTCACCGAGTCCTGTAACCAAACCGTTCAGCAATAAATGCAGCTTTGTTGAATATCGCCTCGTCATTCATCACGTGTCCGTCTGGACACTACAATAGTAACGAGCAACGATTCAGCACATGAAAAATGTATTGGAGTAAAAGTATTAAATCCATCAAAAATATGTAGTGCAGTAAAAGTGGAAGTTGGGGAAAAAACATCTCTGCTCACAACACAGTTTGCTGATGCAAAATAGTTGTGAAGAAAAGAGGCGAGACGGCTGGACAGACTTTCTCTCGCACATATTTGATAAATAAGAAAGCTGGCAGTGAAGCAGCTGGATTGAGCCGACCTGACAGCTACCTGACAAATGGGTGTTTCATGGTTAGGTTAATAGGCTGGTGTGTACAATGAGTGGACATGACATCTGTCTCTAAGGCAAGACTCTCCGTGTGTTTATGTGTGTGTGTGTGTTTGTTTGTGGCTTCAAATTGTCTTTTGTCATTATGAACGGATGGACAACTGGAGGGAAATGAAGAGCGGGAAAGAAAAACAAGCACGACGATGCACAAAGACTTTTAAGATTTTTAAAACATGTGTATCTTTCATTGGTGTGTTTATGTCTGACCGTACAGGTTCATGCCCGATGTCTGTAAGACAAAAGAGATGATTATCGACTTTGGCTAAAAAAGCTCCTGTCAGGGCTCCCCCACTTTCATCAACGGCACAGCTGTGCAGACAGTAAGCCAATAAAAGTACTTGAGCGCCATGCTGGATGACAAAGCTCTTTCTTGAAGAAGTTGAGGGGGTTTTATTCGTCTGTCAATATGTCAGTTTTAGCTTTTGCAAGGATTTGTTGGTTTGGCAGTCGCGGTGTGGCGAACAACAAAAGGCCTGAAGAGATTGTTAGGCTGTAAACTTTTCCAAAACACCACCGGAACCAACTTGAGCTACTCAAGAAGGCAAAGGCAATTGTGACGGACTCAAAAAGGTTGATGGACTTTTACAGTTTTTAGAGTTTATTTCAATACGTTGACATCCACTGTATGTATTTATGTTTTTAGTTCTGTCAGGTTGTGTTGAGCACTAGTTTGCAAATCAAATTTCCCCTTGAGGATAATAAAGACTTTCCCGTCCAGTCTAATACACTCACTGAAGGTTTCCAAGATTTAGAGGGATTTATTGTCAGAGTATGGCATTGCTTTAATATTAAATATGTTTCTGTTGGTCTAACATGGCCTGAAAATAAGAATAAATGTGTTTGCGTTAATTAATAACAGTGTTTTTCAAACTTTTTACATCACGTCACCTCAAAAAATGTTACATTAGGAGGTGGAAGAAGAAGACTTTGTTTGGTTTCCCTTTATAATAATGCATGTTTTTAACCATAATTGGTTGATTGATGATCAATTTACCTGTGATTACTTTCGTCTGCACATTATACACGTTTAAAATGATTTTCTTTTTCTTTTTTAAACAAATATTTCAGAGATTCCTCCCCGTACCACTAGAGGAAGGTTGCATACCACCAGTGGTACCATATTTGAGAACCACACCTGACCTTAAACTCACCTCCACCCAATGAGAACCTTTAAATTCTTCAGAATAAACTTTGTGACTTGTATATTTCTTTAGACATTTTAACTTTTTATGCACAGCGGGAGGCAATTAGTGCTGTAATGGCGTGTGGCAGAACAAAAGCTAATAAAGACAGAATATCTTAAACCATCAACCAGCATGGATCTAAGACAGAGGCACGATTTTCTGCAGCAATGGACGTGTCAAATTCACAATGCCGGATGCCTCACAGTCCAGACAGCCAAAGTGAACGTGACGGGGTAAACCACGGATGCGTGTTTGTGTGTTAATGTGGTGTAAATCTTACAAGTGTAGCTTCCGGTAGGTAAAACAATTAAGATTAAAACCAGAGAAGCTCCCACCCTGAGATTTCTAGTATAAACTCGATGAGACCTGTGTGTGTGAGAGAGAGAAAAGCAATTTTCTGTTAATTGCAAATCCCTCATTTTGCACCTTAACATAGGTTAAAGTATATTTCTATGTCGTCAGCAACATTAAAATGTGAGGAAGGCCATATGTGTGTGTGAGTGTGTGAGAAAGAGAGAGAGAGAGAAACTGCTTCATTTGCTGAAGCCCCAGCTTTATAAAGCCATTACCGTGCAAACAGCAATTAGCCTCCGTGTGAACAATTGCTGTTCTGTTCCCTAATTACTGAATTACAACCAGGAGATTAACGACGGTTAAATAAAAAACAATTAAGAACAAAACAATTAAGGCTTTTTTTCTTTTTTTTTATCCTTTCCCCTGAAGCCAGTGCTACTCCCCAGTCATGTTAACTCTTTTTAACGGGGTTCAGACAACTTGCAGTATGTGTGTGTGTGTGCTCGGCTAGCATTGGTGGGATTTTCAGGCTGAGCTGTGATGTTCCCCAGAAGCTAAATTCAGACGATATTAGTTATGAGATCAGGAGAAGAACAGCGAGCCCCGAGGACGGTGGGAAAGAGATGAGAGATTTGGGATCATTAGAACGATGTTTTTATCCTGCTTATCAGGCGTCGCTCTAATGGATTCCAGCTATTCCAGTTTATCGCAGGCATGTTGTCGAGAGAAATGTGAAACATCAATGAATTATTAGTAGCGGTTGCTGGGGCAAATTTTCTGTTCTGAATTAGCAGAACATGAAGCCCTCTGGAAAGGAAGCGAGAGTGTGAAATGTTGTTGTTTTGAATTTGAACTCCGAGGGTGCGTTTATATTCCAGACATTAATAAAGTATGACAGCACGCCCTGTATCTTTTCCTGTTCGCGGGCATGAGGGGTAAGATCAGCGCGATTTTGAACCTGTGATCCTGTGTGTCTAAATGTTATCCTGCTCCCTTAGGACAGTGCTTCACTTAGTTACTTGGGTAGCTCAGTTAAAGTGGTATTCGATGTTCTGGACACCTGAGGGTAAAGATATATATAGAGACACGCTAAAAAAGATCTAGTAAGTAAACCATCTAACATTTTTGCTGTGCAAACATAAGGTTTATTTATCTGTCTATTACCTATGCATCCACCTGATGTTGTAAAATGTGACATAACATTTAGACACTGCACTACCATTTTGCCAATGTGTCATCTTGATATGCCAAACAGAAGGATTAGTTCAAACAGAAATCTAGAAGTAGAAAAATATCATACAGAGTATTACTATTGTTTTTCCAAGCTACACTACAGTGATAGAAGCACTCCTACCCAACATGTCAATGAAATGCTCTGACTGTAATTCTCCTCACACGTACATCTGTATTGGCTGTATTTGTTTTCCTCAAATCTAAAAATCAAGACCGTCTAAAACAAGTTAAAGGGTCTCTCTACTGCCTAAATTGTTATTGCTCGTTCCCGCACCACGTTCCACAAAAACACACCCGTCAATCACACATTGTGGGTGGTGTTTTCTGTTGGAGAGGTCTGAGTTCCTCCGTCTGTTTGATTGAAACAAACCTCTGCTGTCGCTGTCAGAAAAGTCAAACGAATCGTTTTCTGTGAGATCGCAGGAGGTTGCTGGAAAAGCTATCGCTGTCATGAACTGGCCTGACCGGCTGAATCAATACTGTATGCTACGGTTTGCTGTAAAACGATTTGAATGCAAATTAACAAATGATTATTTTTTTTCCCACTCACCATCCTCCTCCGTCTGTTTGACTATCTCCTCGCTCTCCTTGCTGCCCTCCGGGTTGGCGAGGACCAGCCGCAGTCTGACCGTGACGAAGGGCCTCAGCCCCCTCAGGGTGTAATGTGACGACGTCTGGATCAGCTCCTCTGCTACGAACTCTTGCTGGTTGAACACGTACTGGTACTGCACCTGGAAAACAGAAAGGGAAGGCCTGACATTTATTCCACTGTAATTTAAGTTAAAAACAATAATTACGACAGAATCCCGTGAACCTGAAGCAGTGGCGTTAATAAAGGTCTGAAGCTTCAGAAAAACACTTAAAGCAACTTAAGATACGATGTTAGGTTTTAGAGGCTGAGGGATTTGCATTCGCCTTCAGTTTCAGGTTTTTAAAATTTCAGTGAGCATTATAAAAATGTGACCAGCTGTCCGTACCGTCAGATTGTAGCTATGGCAGCGTGTCACTGCATATCCAAACGTCTCCCATTGTATAGTCAGCTGACGGGCTCTGACATCCACCACGTTGACGTTTTGAGGGCCGTGGACTGGATCTGGAGGAGGGATGGAAAGAAACGGGAGTTAGTTCTTGAGTGACTGAAGGTTGACACAAGGAGAGACGCTTCCATGTAAATATGAAGATACTCTCAAAATGTCCAAATGATGATCAGCTTAAACTGATGGACTTTACAGGACGATCTGTTCTGGACAAAATGTCACAGAAGTTGATGATGACGCATCCGAAATGTCATCAGCTTGCTTTGACATACATAAAGACACATCAGCCTTCATCTCTCCTGAGCTGTACAAGATTCAGCTTCCTTTCATTGAGCTTCTCTTATCACCATTCTTCATAAAAGGGTGTAATAGTACCAAAAAAAACACAATATTTGGACAGAAATCAAATTTTAGCCATACAATGTTCTAGAAATCAGTAAAGATATGAACAAAACTGGAGGTTTTTATATATAAAAGTGCTTCTGAAGTGGAGATTTCCAGCCCAGAGTATGAAACTTCTTCAACTTACATTAAGATATTTTTAGTTTTCAGATATTGTATATTTAAATGTTCTAATAAGGCATTAAATAATGCTAACTTGTGGTGAAATCTACCAATATAAATAGACAAAATGTAGTAAAATAACCATTTAACGAAAGGAATATCCCAAAATCTCAAACTTGATGAGTGCTTGTGGTAACTGACTGTTACTTTTGCAATAATCCAAGACTGCCAGCTTCATCAGCCAACAAAAACAAATGCAAATCCCTGTGTCACATATACGTTTCATAGGAGCCAAGTGTTGACATTCAACAGACTCAGGGAGTCAATTTACCGGGAGTCACTGTCAATAATTTGGTCCATTGCCTTGCTCAATGTTACCCTGATGGGACATGAAGGGTGTAAACAGGTTCACAGGTTCCCACCTGTCATCCATTAATTACGGAGAAATCCGTCCAGCCAGTAGGCCACGCTGCATCGTTACAGGAAAGACGAAATTCACAAGCCAGAGATTATCACAAGTCCCTGTATTGATCTGCAGACGTTTGGAGTGGTTGCCCATATGTCACACACACACACACACGAAATGCATTCACACACACAACCAGCAACAGGCTCTAACCCACCCACACACACACACACACATCATTGTTCCAGCCATATGTTGGGCTCTCATCCCCAGGTTTGTGTACCACGACTGACTGCACACTAACAAGCTTGTTCAAACCAATCTTTCTGTCTGCCTAATTAGTTTCTATCAGCTAATGATGCCAACCAAAACGGGTCACTGCATAATTAGAGAAGCTATGTTAGCCGTACTTCTCCACTGAAAAATGAAAAAGTTTACTCACAACCTGCGTGATCTCCAAAATCTGGGAAGGACAGAACACCTACACAGGAGAGAGGAGTTCTGGCATCGGAGTGAAAACTCATTTATTATGTCTGATAATTGTTGGATGAACAACTTAGCTAATGAATCAGAGACAGCTGAGAGGAATCTGCTGCTCTCAAGAACTGAGCGCTGATCCTCAGGCAGGGTTTCACCCTCGGTGTTTAAACTCTGGAGATAAATAACCCTAATGTCTGTGTTGTTTAAAGACCCAGCTGGTAGGCTGACCTTCTACTCCACAACATAAAAAAAATGTTCTAATAAATGAATATTATGTGTTTTCGTCTTTTTTTAAAACTCCATCAGGAATATTTTTCACTGTTTCACTCTCAGATGAATTCAGTCATCTTTCAAAGTTCTTACAAACCCTTCTCGGACAATAAGTAATCTTCATTTGCTCTTTAAATTTGGAAAACGCTGAACAAATTGATGCCTCCCACAATGATTAATCAACCTCATAGAAAACTTAACCCTTTGCTTTGACCCCAAAAGATTGTGTATGAAGACAGTCGAGTGCATTTTAAGCTTCTTCAAACAAGCGACTTACTAGAAAAGGAAGATCAGCCTAATGAGACAAGATTAGACAACGGCACCGTGGATAAGCCATCTTAGCGGCAATCTGAGACAGGAGACGAGTGTTTGTCTGTCGGTATATGTGTGTGACGGAGACGAGCTATAGGCTCATCAAGGATGAGAAGAGGAGTTAGCATCCCTGCAAGTCTATTATGAGAGATATACAGTAATGCGTTTGTGAGTTTGAGTGCAGACTTTAGAGGCACCCCGGAGTGCTTTATGGTTTAAAGAGTCTGTGTTGCTACTTAAAAGACCAAAGCCTTTAAAGTAATTTACCATTCTTGGATAAAACTGCGGCAGACTGACATTTGGCAGCCAGGGGAAGCTACAGGGGGGAAATGATATAACCAAAGTATAAACCCAATCCTCAGGTCAGCACAGCAGGAAATATGTCCTGTACCTAGAAGACAGAACTTTACCAGATCTGACCAAGGCTAACGGAGATGATGCAGATATCCATTTAACTTATTAAAAGGAAAAAAGTATCGAGTCATCATGCAGTGCTCAGACAGGAAAAACAAGCCGCTCTGACCAAACAATTCTAAAGATATCCACTTTCTTTTAACAGGTGATATAATAATTTGTCTGCTTGTTTGTCTGTCAGGCAGCAGGACATCTCACAAGTGGATAAAATTGGGGCCAGTGAGCTGAAAAGATGTGATTGTTATCGGACGTGAGAGTTCCATCATTTGATGATTGGAAACAGCAACAACAGAGTTATGATTACAAAAAAAAATCTGAGCTTCTGTTTTTTTTAGGGACAAGATATCAAACTAACAGTAACGATGTGGTGTAACACAATGTAAAACTCGGACTGAGTGCATGATGAGATAGAGTGGCAACCTCTGTCGCTGCCTATGCAGAGGTGGCAAAAACTGCAGTTCCCTGAGTGGCCACTTGAGGTGAATAAGATCTCCATAAGCCCCTATATAAAAATGTTTGACAAGTTGGTGCTATTACAGGCGGCTTGTTTGAGCACCAAGGCGTCATTCAGCCCACCTCAGATCCACCAATGAGCAGCAAAGGCAGGACTACTGACATGACGACGACCAAAGGCACCACGTTCAAGCTTTAAAACGGCTCTTCGGAAACTTGTGGGTGACCTCACGGATAATTCTTTCTACTGTCCCCTTAACCCTCAGCAGGATCAACAGCTGGAAAATGGACAGATTCATGGACAAAATGACTGATTTAGTACAGCGACTGATCAACAGTGCACACATTTTACCAAAGAACACTCCATTCATAGACAAAAACTGCGAAAACCTGAAACTCCTCTAGAGAACAAATGTGAACTAACCTGTAATTATGCATGCTTAAACAGATCAAGTGATGTACCTATAACGAACGCGCACACTGTAATTCCTCAATTACAGCCATAATCACTCAGCACCGAGCCGCAGAGAGAGAGAGACAATGAAATAACCAGTTTTCCCCAAGAATAGCAATAAATCATCTCTCGGAAATGACTCATCTCTGCAGAGACTCCAACCATGTTAGCTAACATCGGATTCATGCTCAGTCTTGGAAGTCTGGAAAGCCACAGGCCCAAAAAAAACGGCAAATAGCAGCCAACCAAATCCCCCTCGCCAAACCATCAATACCACCGCCACCCGCTTAATCCACCGGCCTCTCAGTTGGGTATGATGGAAGCTAATCTTTCAGATAATCTGGCTCGAGCTCAGTTGGAGTCCCTCTAAACAGATTGCCAATTTCTGTTTTTGGAGAACACTGTGACGGAGGGGTGGGGGAGGTTAATTCAACAAAATGAAAACTAAGAAGAGACAGAAAAAGAGAGAGAGAGAGAGAGAGAGAGATTCCGCCGGTCTTAAATGACTTTTGAAATTAAATTTAAAGTTTCAATCAGCGTTATATGTTGAATTAAGTACAGGCGTTGGCCTTGCTCAACAATCACAATCCAAAACCTGTTGAGAGATTATCGCTACCACTGCGGTACATGACAACTGCTGCACGACAGAGGTCAGACGGAGGGAAAGACAGAGAAAAGGGGAGCGGGAGATGAATGGAGTAGGACAGAGAGAGAGAGAGAAATGCAGAGAGAGGGAAATATTGGGAGGAAGAAAGCCGGAGTGGTTATTTGAATTATAACTTTGTTTACATCGTTAGGTGGATTATGGTGTCTCCTAGGCTGCCCTTGGTCGTGACAAATGTCAGATTTGCCACATCTGATTTATTCTGTCTTCCCCTCTTCTCTTTCCCTCCATCCACACGTCTTCTAAATTCCTCTTTCCTCCACCAATCTAACCTCGCATCTATTCTCGGGCTCGCTAAACCCACTTGCACATTAAAGACTGATACGAACATAGAAATGTGACGGAAAGAAACGCTCAGAGGGGAGCTGAAGTCCAAGTACGAAACCAACAAGCTGGAAGTAGGATGGATGTATGCATGACTGATAAACTGGTGACTGACTGGACCAACAGATAGATGAAGACTGGTCAGTTATGGGGGAAGAACAATCCTCTCTCCAGAGGGACGTCGACCCAGCGCTGGGCCTGGGCAAGGCTTCCACCATCATTAATCAGGATGGGTCAAGGGTTGGCATGTTAGCTATCACACACTGTGAAAGGTCACGTTAGATGGCACAGCTGGCACACAATGTGACGAGGCCAAACAGTGAGTCATGTCGCAGCCAGACGTGGTCTCCCTCTCCCTGCGGTGGACCAGGGGATACAAGTGGCTCTTGATATGCCCATTAAAAGGACAACAGAGGCTACAGCCAATGGCTCGCTACCATACCACTACAAAACATCCTGAACTACTAATTGCACTTGACTGCCCATTACAGCAGACTGTTGCTCCGGTGCAAGGTCAACATGCACCTGCTATGTGGCTTGCTCACATGAAAAGGCAACTTGATGCAAGTATTGATACAATAGACAGAGGATATGTTGAAAATAATAATCAATAAACTAGAGCCCACGAGCGCTTTGTAATAATCTCATGTCTTCCTAAACAACAAGTCCAAGGACTTTTCTTCAAGTTCACACAGCAAACAATGAGACACATATCAAGGTTAATTACTGTTACAGGTTTCACAGACGCTCACAGACAGTAATTAAAAGAAAAGAAAGAGTCAAACAACTTTAATTAATGATGGAAAATGCACAAAATAATATCAAATCAAGCTATTTCTTTTAAAGCCTTGATTTTCTTTTTGATTTTTCTGATCGAATGGATACACTTCCAAGTATTTCAAGGGATTTCTTGTTGGAAACATAAAGAATAAAGTCATCACTACATGATGCGTTACTGCATTACATGTTCTTCGAGTACTGGGGATTCATGGGTGGGACCACATCTGTCTTTGAACTCTGCCTTCATAATAATCTCTACACATTGACAAATTCAGACAAATATTGACAGACAGACAGCGTACCTCATCAACATTTAAGCCCTTATGTAATGTACACTTATTATGTTCATACCACCATGGATATTGCTTGTATGTTGTGTCCTATATGTACAGAATAAACTGCAGTGAAGCCTGTTCAGAGTGTGGAAGATGGAAATGGAGCTGATCCCCACAACATGTCTCCGGTAAGATAACACCCATAGTTCAATGTTTAATAACTATATTCAAGTCTTTTAGCACTGGGATTGACTTTTGCTCGACTTTCTTACAACACTAGGCTGGACTGTCTGTAATCATCTACACAACGCTGGCTAACAAGCATATGTGCCAGTGGATAGTATCAATCCCCTGCTGATTTGACCTGAGGTAGAGATAAAGTTGTTTTGCCTGCCTTTGAAAGTACTTAAGGCCCTATTGGATGTTTTGGCAGGTAGATATCTAGTTCAGGCAAGAGCCTAGTGAAGCATTGTGTTTTGGGATGCCTTCCTGAATCTGATGAATGAGCAGCAGAAATGGAGCCATTAATCCAAAGACTTTAGGGAGTCGTTCCAGGGAGAAGAGAGGAGGGGAGGAAAAGGAGGAGTGGAAATCAATCTTGCTGACTGCCTATGCTCCCCATCCTCTGCTGTGTTGCTCTTCTGTTCCTTTTGTTTTTGTCTTATTCTTTCCCCATGTTCTTAATCTGAAATGCACCACTGTGACGTCATGTTTATTTTTCATTTTTTTTGCATTGTCAGTCTTTTGGCCTCACATATTTTAACGACGTCTTCTCCGTCTATGTGTTTTATCTTTTCTCCCATCAGCTTTCTTTCTTTCTTCCGTCCTTGCCCTTTTCCCATCCGACTCTTGTGCTCTTTCTCCCAAATCGCTCTCTCAATCACTCACCGACCTCTCAGTTCTGGCCAGAGTTTTGTGCTTTGCTTTTAAATTCTGAATCACGACTTTTCCGTCAGTCTTCATCATAAGTTCAAGCTCTTGTAAGACACAGTGGAGGTAACATTTGCTTTGTTATGAAGATGGAATCCATAGACTCTGTCAAAGAAGTTTGGTAAGACTCTATGGCCAGAGTTACTCGAGTACTCGGGATTGTTCTTTGTGCAGGTCTCTGTCTCATCTAGGAATCGACCGCTGCAGGGATATCAGCATTGTCTGATTTATTTCACATCATTACTGTGATTGGATGTACAACTTCTGCTTCAAATGCAACAAATAAACCTTCTTTTTCCCAAGAAAGTAAATGTGGGAGACACGTTGGAGGTTGTGGCTGTCTGGGAGGAAATGACAGACGAATCTTCGGCAATGAAAATTGGCCAACCACAAAGAGTTCATCCACAAAACAGTATCCCAAAGAAAAGAAAACACAGAAGTATGTCAAATCTGAAACGAGACAACCTCACCATAGAGACTTGGTGAGATTTTGTTGCATAAGTACAATAAACACTGTCTGGTCTTGGTCTTGTCTCTGTGCTGATGTCGGTCATGACTTTAAAGTTTAGTTGGTCTTTATTACAACACAGTCTATGCCATTTGCAAACTTTCCTGGTCTAGAATAAAATACAGTGTGTACTTACATACATCAATTTCAAACTATTTCACAATAATGATCAGAAAACCTATTTTTCCTCTCGTTGTTGAGGAAAAAAGCTAATATTTTTTCTTGGAGCCTCTGGTGTGCAATCTTGTCTCCATTTGGTAAGCCACTGTGACTGCACAGCTGTTATGAAAAGGTATGAGACAGGTAGTGTAACATCCTGGAGAGATAATGATTCATCACCATCCCCCTGCAACTCGTATTCCACCGTTTATGCATACTCTTGCATGCTTCACCTACTGTATATGGAAATGAAACAATCGGCTGCAGGCCTGCAACGTGTGGTGGAGAAGTAGATTTCTCATAAAGACCATGTAACGTGGATCAGGCATTCCCTGGCTTCATGCTACCTGATAAAAAATTATTCCATTCCAAGTTTCATGCAGTTCCATGGGGTATACAGCATTTTAATTATTGGATGAGGATACTCTAAGAATCTGTATCAGAAGGAGAAGAGGTGGATCAGTGAATCAGGATACAAAAACGCTTTGTTAAGGTCAGGGAAAAATTGTGGTTATGTTTAATAAAGAAAAATGTTCAGGTCTGTTACTGGTACCTACATCAGTCAGACTCCTTATGCACTACCTCAACCTCCGCCCTTAATTTGGGTAATACTACATATGGGACACAGTACGCCCCACAATACTCCCGACATCGGGAGTGAATTGTCCAGTATGAATGTAATTCCCATGAGTTCGGCTGCATGGAACATATTTGGGAATGGTAAACTGGTGATGGGTCGTGTCCTTGTTGCGGGATTAGTCATCCTACATCGTCTCCTTGTCTTCAACATCGAGACACAGCAAGAGGAAATAGAAAACAACACAGATTTGATCTTTTCATGGGGTCAGTTTTGGTCACTAGCAGCCTTAATAATTTCACTTTTCAAAGCTGAGCTCCAACACAATAACTGCACTTCACCTTGTGCGTGCGAGTGTGAACAAAAATAGCAGGTGTGCTCCAGTACGCCCGAACCGGCCTTGCCCACATGACCTGACGAGTCGAGCCGTCAAAGTTAAGTTTTATGTCTCTGTCTCTGTCTCGTGTCTCTGTTACTCTCTACCTCTTTCTGGCTTTCTGTGTTTTGGATTCGTTCTCTTTGCTGTATTCACAAAGACCTAAAAGGCAAAAACATCAAAAAAATGTGAGTAAAAGAATCTATGAGTCTATGTCAAGGAGAAAACACGGAGAGCTTCCCTCTGGGAGAAACACGGCAGGGACAACTTCCTGTTTTGGCTGTATGTGTGTGTTTGTATGTATACAAGTGGTGTGTGTAAGGAAATTAGATATTACCAAAGCTGAACTGGCCAAAGGCTAGAAATACAATTAATACGAGAGATCCTAAAAGCTCCCACGTCTACAACACACACACACACACAGACACACACACACACACACACACACACAAGCCTGAGGCTCATGTAGCTTCAGCTGTGTGATATGTTGCAGAGGTTGCACTTTTAATCTGCATCCTCACACCAAAGAAATAACAGCCTAACCTCTCCCTCAACACACACACACACACACACACACACAGGCAAGCACTCCCGTGACGATGACCCTCCAAGGCAAAACAAGCTAGATCAGACGAAAACCCTCGTGGAAGCTTTCTGCCCTCCTTGGATTTGACAGAAAGTGTGTGTATTTGTGTGTGCGGGCATTTGTTTGTGTGTTTGTGTGAAGCGTTTTTTATTGCACTGACCAAACTGAAGCACCTCTAATCCCTTTCATATAAATAACATGTGAATAACAAGTTTGCAATGATTAATGTGCAACATCGGGTTACACTGTCAGGGCTGCAGTTTGATTAGCCTCATAAAACATGTTAAGCTGCGAACATACCTCATGTAACTTAAGTACATTATGCAAATTAATTGACGTACGTGACTTGTAATAATTTAGATTTTTGGCGTGTTACACGCAGAGTGGCGTCCTGGGTTTGTTCCTGTGTTTGTCACATCGAGGCGAGGCAAAACGTGACAGTGACAAGGCGTCGTCTAGTGGACTGGCAGGTCTGCTAGTGTGAGACACACACACACACACACACACACACACACTCCCTCCTCACCAAAGCACTTAAAGACAAGTCTAAGATTCCCCTCATTAATAAAAATAAAAGTGAAGTATGTAATATTTCATCACTGAAGTACCTCAATAGCACCCTCATCAAATTATCAGCCTCTTAATCATGACAGCTTTAAGAATGTCATTAAATTGGCTCATTACGCACACACACACACACACACACACACAGAAATTCACTACTTTGTTCTTTTCAGATACGACATACCAACCTTAAACTTCACGTACGAACACATGCAACACAAAATATTTCTAACACACAGACACACAAGTAAGTAGCAACAGACAAGGCGACGCCCTATAGCTTTGTGACTTAGATAAATTGGATTAAATCGACTAGTAGCAGATGTCTTTTAGTGGATTTTAATTATGTCTCCCCGCATGGAACCAACTACTGAGAGTTAGACAATAACTCACAGCATCCGACTTAATGGAGAACAACTAAATTCAATTTTCCCGGCAAGATATGAAGCTCTCAAAACTAGACAACTTGTAACTGTTAACAGAGAGATAAACAACTTTGTTGAAACAGTTGCTGTGTGTTTAAAAAAAAGGTTTTGGGTGGAAAACATACTAACAAAAGGGAAAACAATTTAGTTATAAAGTAGTAAAGGTCACCCCTTGCTTAATTTGATTGACTGGCTGGGCAAAGTGCCATAGATGAGCAATGCAACTCAGTGAAAAGTTGGGAAATTTAAACTTTTGTGCTTGTCTAATAATCGCTAGCCTACAAAACCATCTCAGGATCTGCCCCTGCCTATCTCAGCGTCTTACTCCCGACCAGGGCGTTACGCTCCGCTCATACAAACCGTCTAGTTGTACCCTCGCCTCTCGCAAAGCGAGGTCACTCTAAACTCTTCTCTGTGGTCGTCCCCAAATGGTGGAATGACTTACCAACGGCTACTAGAACAGCAACATCCCTTTCTACCTTTAAAAAACTTCTAAAAACCTTTCTGTTTCGAGAATGCTTCCCTGCCTAACAAAACTAACAAAACTAACAACTACTCTGTGTCCTTTACAC
>NC_040016.1:20746969-20767642 GCF_000972845.2 Larimichthys crocea | reverse complement strand
TGCCCTCCTTGGATTTGACAGAAAGTGTGTGTATTTGTGTGTGCGGGCATGTTTGTGTGTTTGTGTGAAGCGTTTTTATTGCACGACCAAACTGAAGCACCCTAATCCCTTTCATAAATAACATGTGAAAACAAGTTTGCAATGATTAATGTGCAACATCGGTGTTACACGTCAGGGCTGCAGTTTGATTAGCCTCATAAAACATGTTAACGGCGAACATACCTCATGTAACTTAAGTACATTAGGCAAATTAATTGACGTACGTGACTTGTAATAATTTAGATTTTTGGCGTGTTACACGCAGAGTCGTCCTGGGTTTGTTCCTGTGTTTGTCACATCGAGGCGAGGCAAAACGTGACAGTGACAAGGCGTCGTCTAGTGGACTGGCAAGGTGCAGCACACACACACACACACACACACACACACACACACACACACAATTCCCTCCTCACCAAAGACCTTAAAGCACGTCAAGATTCCCTCATTAATAAAAATAAAAGTGAAGTATGTAATATTTCATCACTGAAGTACCTCAATAGCACCTCATCAAATTATCAGCCTCTTAATCAGACAGCTTTAAGAATGTCATTAAATTGGCTCATTACGCGGCACACACACACACACACACACACACACACACACGAAATTCACTACTTGTTTCTTTTCAGATACGACATACCAACCTTAAACTTCACGTACGAACACATGCAACACAAAATTTTCTAACACACACAGACACAAAGTAAGTAGCAACAGACAAGGCGACGCCTATAGCTTTGTGACTTAGAAATTGATAAATCGACTAGTAGCAGATGTCTTTTAGTGGATTTTAATTATGTCTCCCCGCATGGAACCAACTACTGAGAGTTAAACAATAACTCACAGCATCCGACTTAATGGAGAACAACTAAATTCAATTTCCCCGGCAAGATATTCAGCTCTCGAAACTAGACAACTTGTAACTGTTAACAGAGAGATGAACAACTTTGTTGAAACAGTTGCTGTGCTTATAAAAAAACGGTTTTGGGTGGAAAACATACTAAAAACTACCAAAAAAGGTTTTGGGTGGAAAACATACTAACAAAAGGGAAAACAGTTTAGTTATAAAGTAGTAAAGGTCACCTCTTGCTTAATTTGATTGACTGCCTGGGGAGAGTGCCATAGATGAGCAGTGCAACTCAGTGAAAAGTTTGGAAATTTAAACTTTTCTACTAATAATCCTACAAAAAAACATTTCAGCTGCAAAGGTCCAAGAATTGATCCATGAGGTACGCCTTGGCATTACTCATAACAGCAGCTGAGGTGTATGTAGTATCACAATCCAAACTTATAACCTAAACTAATAACCACTAGAAAAAAGGTGAAAGCTCGGTCTCATACAGGCGGTCCAAAGGTACCTTGAGCATCTGTTTGAGACGTTGAAGGGTGTGACAAATCATCTGTATTTAATGACCTTGGAACGAGAACATGTTGGTTCTTCAAGAACGTCGCCACCTTCAAATATATATATAGTATATATAGTATAAGTATAGATATACAGTGACCTTGTGTAGGTTAGGCCATGGAAGCTCTTAGTTTTCATGCTAAGCAGCTGATTTTCAGCAACAATATGTTTCTGTCCACTGCATCAGACACCATCATGCTGTGTGATGATACTTCCATTGGGTCTCTTGTGTTGTGAGTTATCTTTGAGGGTGGATCTCTTTTTTTTTTTAAAGTCTTGTCCTTGATCACAAAAGCAACATCCCTCAGAGAGGTTTTTTCAGGGCTGCGTTTGAATTGGGGAAAAAAAAAGAAATCGATTCATAAGTCCTGCTGACATGTTGACAAGAGTTTTTGGAATTTTTGTTTATTGTCATTTTTTTAGACACCAAATGAGAGCTTTCAAGAGCTTGAATTACAACCAAGCAAGAGTCACTGATACTGTACATTATTGATTCTACTAAAGGAACCGATCTTTGATAAATGGCAGGATAAATGCTGTCCCTTCAAGTGCCATCCCAGCCAACAGAGGAGACCGGACCTCTCGCTTTCCTACAGTGGGGTAAGTGAGAACACTCTACTAAGGTCAATAAAATATCACATCACACTTCAAGTGCAGGATGATTTCAGTCGAACAACATTTTCCATGGTTAGCGATGTAGCCCTTCAGCAGATTGGATACATGGCGACTGTATATTGTGATATCATAAGCAGCAAGAAGAAGAATGCTCTGAGCCAAAAACTACTACGCCGTAATGTAATTCAAAATGGAGCAGAAAGGAAATCTATTTCAAATCCTGCTTTATTAATACCATCCCTGCCTACAGGCAGGGAAGGGACAATTGAGTTGTAGCAATTTGCAGAATGAGAGGGCCAGAGAAAGGGAGGGAAGAAATGGATGCTGAGGAGTGGGGAGACCAGGAGGGGTGGCGAGGATGAGAGGCTCATTTGTGTGGAGAGAAAGAGAAGAGGAAGAGGAGAGAAATAACCGAACAGACAAAAAGAGACACAGTGAGGGACAGGAGGGCAAGAATGCATCTGAAAGTGGAAATACATAACAGTGATATGAGGTCAAGAAAAAGAGAAGGGACAGACAGAAAGCAACAAAGAGGAAGAGATAGAAACAGAGAGCCGGAGGGGACGAGACAAAGATTTAAAGCAGTGATATAATGAGCCAATTGATGGTGGGGCCCGGGGTTAAGCACCTGAAGCCAGCCAGTAATTGGCTGAGAAAGACAGAGTGACAGACAGAGAGATATAGGCTGCAACCTGGAAGGAAAGAGAGAGACCGAGAGAGATGGAGGGAGGTGCTGAACGTATTCATCTTCAGATAAAAAAGAAAAAAAATGTCATTGTGGCCCGGGAAAGGATGGGAAATGCTCGAGGGCGTAGAATAAAAGCATGAATACAGCTGCTCGTTACAATAATGTCACTCAGCCAATTATATCCGTCACAGTCAGATTAAATTATAAAAGAAAATGCCTTTTTTTTTTTCCTCAAGAGATTTTCATCATGCTGTGTGATGATACCTCCAGTGGGCCTCTTGTGTTATGAATTATCTTTAAAGGGTGGATCTCGTTTTCTTTCTTGATCACTAAAGCAACATGTCTCAGAGGGGCTTTCAGGTCTGGGGTTTGAAAAGGAAAAAGAAATGGATTCAGGTCCTGCTGCCTTGTTGGAGAGTCTTTATTGTAATTTTGTCTATGGTTTACTTTAGAGGAACCAAAATGATGGATGTGTCCCCCGTTCATCTTTTGTTCCATATTGTACCTTTATCATTCACCGTGTTATCATCTAAACTTGTAATCTAATGATTATATATTGGGCATATATATGTGTTTTTTTACAACAACAAAGATTCATAAAATCAATAAAACACCAAACACAAGTGCGATTTAACCAACGCATTCTCGTTCCCATCAAAAAAGACCTACTTCAAACTACGAAAGCTTTCTGCAACTCTACTGTCAGTTTTGCATGAGCAGAGCTCCAGGATCAAGTTGGCAACAATTAATATTCAACCATCCAGTTAGAAACTCAAAACAAAGTTTGCTGAGAAATGTTTAAATGATGGCAGGTTTGGTCAGTGGGGCACAAACGTCCAACCCAACCTCATCTATATGCAGACTTTTCCACTCTTCTTACTACGTTACCTGATGGTGACGGCAGATCGGTTGGGCGCATCCAAATACTTACACTAGAGGGGGATCTAAAGCATCATGATCATTTTAGCTTTTCATGACCTGGTAGCAAAAACAGGCTGATGAAACAGATGCCAACATGCAGGTCATAAAAAAAAGTAAAATAAAGAACAAGATTAACGTACAGCAATTACATAGAAACTATAAATGTTATGTTACATAGCTTAAATCTTAAAATGTCTAAAAAACAAAAGTGAAAGCATGTTTATCAGTTTAATGAAGCAAGAGTGAATGTGATCATTAAAACATGTTTTTCATGAAGTTGAAGATTGTTCTGTGACACTGACTGCTGGATATCTGTACGGCCTGGTTAAATGTAGGCTTAAGGAGAGCCGTGTTACTAAAATTAAACATTTTAAAGTGAAACATGCAGCTGTGTGCCGACAGCGAAAGAATGGAAGAAATGTTGGCAAATTACCTGTCAAGGCGTCCAATTAATCTTCTAATTCTGATTCTCATGTCATGCCATACTAACCACGTCTGTCATTGCACACCCAGATCTCCCCTCCTGGCAGCAAGGCCACCCAAGTTTATCCTGCTCCAGCACATCACCTGATCTGTCACCTGCCCACACACACACACACACCTGCCCCCCTCCCCTTACCTCATTTGTCATTTGAGTACAGTCTGCACCTCCCGGCCTGACGCTGCTTAGATTATAACCAAGTAAAAACTGTTTTACCCCTACAAGCTCAGTCAATGTGTCAGTCTTCTAGAATCTTACAGACCACAGGTAAGCATTTCAAGGGTCCAAGATTTGATCCCTGAGGTACGCTATAAAAAACAAGAGGCATTACTCAGAAGTTCTGAGTCCTGGTGGAAAAGTAGGAGCACAACAATTCGAGCTCAGATGTAACTTTATTTTCTTCTTCTTTCAGGAAATGTAAAATATTATGATCCACTGTTTCCAGAGATGTATAGTAACGAAGTGGAAATACTTAAGTACTAAAATGCAGTATCTGTACTTTTTTGGAGTATTATTTTTTTCCCCCAACTTCCACTTTTACTGCCCTACATATTTTTGATGAATTTAATACTTTTACTCCTATACATTTTCCATGTGCTGACTCGTTATTGTAGCGTCCAGCCGGACAGAACGTGGTAAACAACAGTATTTGTACTTCTACTTGCAGTACTTAAGTACAAAACATTTTGAATACTTTAGTACTTTCACTTAAGTATGGTGTTTAAAGAACACCTAAACTTCTACTTATGTCAGTTTTTTGATATAGCACTTCTACTCCACTCCTTTACTCCAGTACTTTATACATCTCTGACTGTTTCTAATGCAGATCTAAAGAGCATAAACAAAATATATCTTTGCATCATTTGTCCAAATGAGGTAATTCATGACTCAGTCAATGCAGTCTCAGTGCTGCCGATACTTACAACATAACAGGCACGTAGAGAGTTTCATTTGGAACGTGGTTATAACCTGAATCTGTAAAGTGGAGAGTTTAAATTGGCTCAGTGGGGCGAAGCCTGGTAAAATGGCGAGGTCATGGGCAGCACGTTGGTTCATAGATGGTTCACTGAAAAACTCAAAGTGTGGAGCCATCATTAGAAAAAAATAAACTTTCAAACTGGAAACTTTCAGTGGGGCCAGTTGATGTTTGAAAAATGTCAAGGTAATATAAAAATGTTCCCATGTAGGACATGATTTGCTGTGTATCACACATCATTAGTCATTGTGGATCTCACAAATCTGCTACATAAACTGACAGACCTGACCACATATTATATATAATATCCATCATTATCCATTAAGTGCTAGTTCGTACTTTCTGGTATGTGAGAAAATCCTGTAGATTCAGAGTAGTAGACACAGAGTTGGGCCAATGCACCGTTGCAAACGTTGGCCCTAGTGCTGTGATTCGACATAATGTACACTAAAGTTTTGGCACAGAGCACCACGGCCGGAGATCTACTGAATAATTAACATTTGCACCATTTGCCACGTCTCAGATGAATGAACGCATGCACAGTTTAGCGCTGTGGAATTGGAAACTCTGCAGCGATGATGGGGGTTGTAACGACGGCTGCATCGACACATTAAATAGTTACTTTAAGATCGATATAAACTGCAGCAGCTGTTGCTACACTCATCATATCCACAGTTTACAACACAGTCAAGATTATGACTATTTGATTATGATTACGATTATTTATTACCGGGACTGACAACTCAGTGGATTAGCTGCCCTATTTTCCAGCTGTGTTAACACACATCATAACAGCAAATGAGACATATCAGTGTAAAATGAAATCCCCTCGAGTTTTAATTGTAATTACCACTAAAAGGCTGATTTTCCATCTCTTGCTCATATACACAGTACAGTTGGGCACTCGTTTTGCAGAGGTGAAGTGTCTTTTAATGATCTTTTAATGTTTGGTTGTCGCTGAATGACACAAAATTTTTAAAAAAGGCCACAGTGTTCCTTTAATGAGTTCTTTATTTTGCTTCTTTGTCCGTCTGCGGATCGAAGAGACAAGACGAGAGAGCTTGTTTGGCTTTTGTGCTGAGATGTCTCTTTCCAAATGTCACAAACACAGCCGCCGCATCGAGCGAGCATCTTACCACACACCTACTGTGTCTTTGTGTGTGTGTGAGTGTGAGAATGTACACACAACGTGGATATGTGTGTGTACGCTCTAAAGCCGAGGCGCTACAAGACCATTAGAGTCTCTGTGCTTTCATGTGTGTGTCTTTGTTTCTGCTAAGTGTGTGTGATTTTTTTGTCTTGTCCACTGGCTTAGTGGGGGAGTATTGACTGGCGTCCCATGACATGGCTTGCCTCTACTGGGAATGCGGACAGCAGAATGGGAATTATCGAATACTGCTTCTCTTGGAGAAAAACAGAGGCAGACGTTTGTGAGAGAGACAGAAACAGTGCTAGTGATCCCGTAATAAGCTTTTGAAAGCAAACATGGAAATGCCACAGCAAAATCCGAACAGCTCACGTCCCTTTGCTAATATGTCTTGATTTGGACACTATGGGTTGAAAATGACTCATTGGAAAGCTGCCGATCCCTCGCCATCGGGGATAATATTCGATAGTCCACGGTGGACAACGGTGATGGTAGACCATCACAAATATGTTTGATTACATTGGTGCAGTATTCTTGGAATGTCTTCATGTCTCCGTTACTTATCTCATTAATGAATGACATGTAAACTATGTAGCCTTTAGGTCAGGGGTCTCCAAACTATGGCCCGCGGGCCACATCCGGCCCGCCTAAACAATTGGAGTGGCCCACTTAACGATTCCAAACAATCCCTCTAAACATGGCCTATTTTTCAAAATTGCATTTTTCTATTATAGTTATCATAGTTGGCATTCTAATTAAAATCTACTTTATTTACGAACTATTTACAGTACTAGCTAATTTTCATCCCCTCACACAATGGTATATTCTGACGTGACTTTGCTTGTGATCAACTGACCGGCTCTGGGTCGGCTTGGAAAGGCTCAGGGGCGAAGGTGGCTCACGGCTCCGGCTGTGAGCTTTACAACGCCCTCCTGCCCGGACCTCGCCGCTTCCCAGGGCCGTGGACTTAGTGCTCACTGCGCCCTCTCCGCGAATGTCGAATCGCAACTTAGCGCAACTTTCACTTCCTCCCGCAACAAAATCGTAACAAAAATGTAAAAAGCACCGCAACTGCACCGTAGGATTTTAGGCTGCAACTATTTCAAAAAAGGCCCGTGAAATCCTGGTGGGACTGATATCATTTCCGGTTATAGACTGACCCCCATCACAGAAAGTTGATGTGGCCCGCACCGAAAAAAGTTTGGGGACCCCTGCTTTAGGTGAACCATGTAAGCTAAGACCTTTAGGATATTTGTTATGGTCAAAGCGTCCTCCGTCTGGACGAGCTGTCTTAAGTTCCAGGGAGAGAGGTACCCCAACATAGTTTCCACATGACATGGCATATCAGGATGTTGTAAGAAAACATTCTTTGTCCATTCCAATTGCATGTACGGATCAATCTGAGCTCGTATTAAAGTGCCCTGAACGTCAGATCTTGGACCCATCTCTTCCTTGATGCATCTGCTACCAAAAAAAAAAACATCATTACACTTTGGATATCTGCAGGATCCTACATGTTCCCCTATACAGTCCTCTTTCATTAGGTGGTCATATTATTTGGTACCAGCAGATGATGAATAGAAGTGGAAGTATGAGAGCGAGGAGCAGAGTTGCATGGGGTGAGGTGGCAGAGGAGATGGATAAAGAAAAAGAAACACAGAGAGAATTTATGGCAGCAAAAGACAGAAGCTGGCAGACGGAAACTTTGCACACATGTACTCGTCATTCAAACGTTCATAAAACATAACCTTGATGAAGGTCCTGCAGATTAAATCTCAGTCAGATGGCCTATTCAGCCACTTTGAAGCGGCCCACCCTACAGCGCATGCAAATTCTGAACTCTGTTGTCACCGCGGATGAATGAATATGGCGTATTTATATTATTGAACGCCTTCATGAGGCAGTGGGCGAGCTCTCATAAAAGGCTCGACAAAGCTCTCTCATCAGCACGGCTTTTATCACAACCCCGAAAATGTCAGGCCGGGATCCATCGCCGCGGCGCGGAGAAGAAAAGGACGGACTCCATTTATCGTGCGAATCGCAAATGAGAGAAAACAAAAAAAAAAACAAAAACGTGAGATTGAGTTTTGGCCTCGGCTGGAGAAGTCGTTTGGCAGACTTTTAAAAAATGACACACTCTTTTCTTTCGGTTCATTTCAAAAGGTGCTTTACTGGCGAGGAATAAAGACGCACTTATTGCCAAAGCAAACACAATATGCAGATAGCAGAGACGAGGCAGTAATAATGTCAGTCTGTCTCTCGTATTATTCTCCTTATCTGTTTCTCCATTCTGCAAGTTTCTTCTTTTCTAATCATCCATCTCTTATTTCTCAATTTCTTGTTTTTTTCCCCCCGATTCTTCTTCCCCTTCCTCCATCCTTGTTTTTCTTTCTCTAATCATCTCCTTCTTGTTCCTTTTTCTGCTAATTTACATGCTCCTCCACTGCCTCCACCCTCCCCCCTCCAGCTCTCATCAGTTGTTAGAAACTGGACAAAGAACAGAGAGGTCACTGAAGTCTGCCGGCTACTCTTAATGAGCTCAACACACACACAGACACACACATAAAACACACATAAAACACATACACAACACCATGTGTACTGTACACTTGCACATGCACACCACCACTCATTCTGGCCTCTATTGACTCTTGTTACCTGCTCTGCTGAGTGAATCTCATTCACTTTTGGGCTATTGGTTGCTCTGCTGAGTGAATCTCATTCACTTTTGGGCTATTGGTGAGAGAGAGGAAGTGTGTGTGTGTGTGTGTGTGTGTGTGTGTGTGTGTGTGTGTCCTGCTACAAGCTCACAGTAATTAGAATGACAGACAGAGGCAGTCGAGCATGGAGCACACTACTAATGTTGGCCAGATTACCTGAGCAGGGTCTGTCCGTGTGTGTGTGCGTGTGGCACTAAACTAATGTGGCATTGATCACCTGCCTGCCCGGTGCTGTGTGTGTGTGTGTGTGTGTGTGTGCACCTTCATTATCTGCCCGACACAAACACACTGACTCTTAACTCTGCTTTTCTTTTTTCCTCTTTTGAGATTCTTCCCATCATATCTGTTCTTCCTCTCCTTTCTTCTAGACTTTCTTCGTCCTTCGTCAGTCTTTTGCCTCTTTCAAAATCACATTCAGTCACAAGTTGACACCAAATTTGACACCAAAGATCATTAGAGGAGCTACAAGGAACTTCACTTTGTGTTGATTCTAGTGGCCCTGGTGGACAAACGTGCCCCTTTTGTTCATTTCGTTGGGAACCTGCACAAATCCAACTTGGTCCAAGACTCCGACAGTCTTGCTTGTCATTTAGATGCATCGATATTAAATTAAGACTGTTTCATAACCGGTTACAGCTCATTGTCGTCCATTTAACAGTATCCAAATTCAGAATACATCTCATCTCAGCAGTGTTAGTGTGACGTTTGAAGTCTTCGCTTTCCTGGAAGAGTTGTGCAGAAGATTTTGGAGCTTTTCTACGGAGATTAGTAAGATTGGCCGCTGATGTTGGCCGGTAAGATCTGGCTCCTAGTCTGTTCCAGTTCCTTTCACAAAAGGTCACAAAAGCCACACTAAACTGGGAACATCGCTTCTTGCCCGAGCTGGCTTCGTGCACGGGGGCATTGTTGTATCGTACAGGAAACTTTTGCACCAAAGTTGGAAGCATACCATTTTTCTTTATCAACATTAAGAGGCTCGACTCAAACCACTAAAGTCAAACAGCTTTATTCCACCCTCCGTTTCTCATGCTGGACGTTCATAGCTCAGTGTGAGCGTGCATGTGGAAAGACAGAACAGAGGACAGAGGGAAGGAAGGCCTCAAACACACACGCAAACACACACGCAAACACACACCGTCACAGGAACCCAGTAAATCGGCGGTAATCAACATGTACCGACTTCCAACTCACACACACACACAAACAACAAACACTCTATGAAGATCTCTCGGCTGTTATTACTCTGCCTTCTGATGGGATGCGGAAGTTGAGAAAGCAATCAGCTTTCTGCCTCTGAATCACTCACACACACACACACACACACACACACACACACACGCACAAATATTCAGCACATCACTACGCCTCGTCTAGGAGTTGTGAGTGTGTTTGTGTGTGTGTAACTCGGATTGTTGTTGGTTTACAAGGATCAGCAAAGAAGCAGAAGTTTTTGTGTGTGTTTTCCTATGAGTGTGTGTGTGTGTGTGTGTGTGTGTGTGTGTGTGTGTGTGTGTGTGTGTATGTGTGTGTGTGTGTGTGGCTTTTTTTTATGGCTGAAGACTGTCATGCAGTAATGACTGTTCTCACCGGGGATCAGACCGCGTGAATTCCTGCCTGCCAACTCCACCTCTGTGTGTGTGTGTGTGTGTGTGTGTGTGTGTGTGTGTGTGTGTGTGTTGGCAAACCCCCCTGTGTGCACATTTATTAGCCCAGAGATTGAAGCAGTGGGCGTTCGAGTGGGGAGAGAGAGTAAGCAGCCGAATCATTTCTCAATATTATTTTGATGCCTTTCTTACACTTTATTGTAATATACTGCAAAAGCACTTCAGCAGTATTGGTAATTTGTTGAACAGTCATACAGATAAATGACACTGGGGAAAAACTGAGAGGTCGAAATATTGGATGGAAGTTTGCAAACTCTTAATTCATATCAACGCGGGTCAGCTAAATATTAGAAACACATCAGAATGACACAGTGTGTATAAAACACTGACTCCCAAATCCCATTACATTCCCCGGCTGTTCTAGCCAAAGCTCAAAACCCCCTAACGCTGCTTTTGCTTCCGGTTCAGAAGCGCCCCCAGAAGCAGGCCTCCGCTCGGCTCCGTGGGGAATACACGGCTGCTCTATTTTTGACGGACACCGCGAGCAGCCCTCGTCAGCTTACACAGAGCAGCTGAAAGCCAGACACAGAAACAAAGAATCTGCTTGATTTTCAAATTAAAATACCCCATGCAAGCATCTTTAGAAGCACCTACACCAAGGAAAATGACTAAATCTGAGCAAGTAAACAAAGTCTGGCGGACTAAACAATCCACTTTTTGGATTGACCAAGACAGCATTGCAGCAGCGACGTGACAGAGATGTTCCCCGTTCGGGTTTCTGGGTTAGACAAAAAGAATCCCTTGCAATCATCACCTACGAGCCGTCAGAAGTATGTGGGGGACCCTGCCTCACCCTCTGCTTGTGTTTGCCTGCCCTTCACTGATTGACTCTAACAAGTGTAGGTGGGTGCTGACCTTTGCGTCAGTCTAACTTCACTTTCTCTGGAAAATATTGTGTGTTTACTGCCGATAATCAAGGATGTCTTTTCAGTTCGTCACCGTCTCGTCTCAACACTGAAGCCTATAGAAACTTCCGTTTAGCCGGAGTCTTGCTTCTGCATATTGCTTGTGATTCTTACAGCATCACCAGCTGTGGAGAGAGAAGAGCTTACAGTCTATTTTTCCTCTTTCTGTTATTTTTTTTGTACTTCCTTTGACTTCTTTCACCATCCTACCTGCAGCCCCACCACGCCCCCCCGCCGGGACTCCCCAGCATGACCGCGGCCGCAGCTCAAACACACCGCTGAGATAGATAGACGGAGGTTCAAAGGTAGCCGTCTGCATCATGCAGACTGCCTGCTATGTGGGAACCTCAAAATTAAAGCAGCTTGAAATTTCCAATGATACTTTAACCCTTTACCCAAGCTGACAGATTTAGGATTTCTTTCTTTCTTTCTGTATTTTTTTTTCTCTTTTCATTAAAGCAGAGGCCTGAGGGAGATGAAAGAGAGAGAGACTGAGAGCTGAAAGCTCCAGTAGAGGAGAGATTTTAGATTTTACATCCCAAAAATTACAACATCTGTATGTGTGTCTTATCCCAGAATGAAGAGATCGACTGTAGAGAACTGTGTGTGTGTGTGTATGTGTGTGTGTGTGTGTGTGTGTGTGTGTGTGTGTGTGTGTGTGTGTGTGTGTGTGAAGGCCACATCCACACACGGTGTGATTTAATGCAGACAGCCAGATCTCTGTGGGATGATTCCTGATCTCACTGCGCTAATAGATCACATCCTGTCCCTGTGTACATCACTTCCTGTCACAGAGCAGAAGGGACGTTGTGCATCAAATCAGCTGACAGGGTGTGTGTGTGTGTGTTTGTGTTTTTAGTCGTGTTGCTGCCACGGGGATATTTGGAGTGGTAATATGTTTTTGTAATTACTCATGCGTGCACACACACACACAGATTTTTATACCTGCAGCATATTTTAATTGACAGCTTAATGAAACACTGGACAAAGGTCACGCGGTTGTTATTTTTCTCATTCCCTCTCTTCATTAACGTAGCGTCATCTCTCCAAACGTCTCTTCTGTCCGTCTCTGTTTGACGCTCTTTGTGTCATTCCTTTTCTCTCTCCACACACTGTCCTTAAACGTCTCTCAGTCACAGACAACATCAAGCAGGCCCTCATTAAGCACCAATCAAGGAGACAGCAAACTCACAATCACCACGGCAACTCGTTACCACCTTGACCTGCCGCCGCGGAAACAAACGATCAAGGCTCTGCTGTTCTCATTATTGTTAGCCTCGTTGTTTGATTGTGTTTTTGGGGGTTTTTCTTCCGGCTTTTGAGTCTCTCCGGCACTGCTGCGGCGTTAATGAGAGCGACGTGTCGATGTCAAGACGTCCGCAATCAGCCTGTTTTTGAGAAAGGTCGCGTCTCGGGAACACGAGTGGGCTCGGCGCTCGGTGATTGACCATTACTTTTTATTGAAATGCTGCCATTCACTGTATTCATTAGCTCTCTTTGTTGTTTCACGTCCTAAAGGTCCTCAGGTGTGTGAGATTTAGGGAGCTGTATTTACAGAATATGTCACAAAATGGAATATAATATAATCATAATTACGTTTTCGATAGTGTTTCATCACCGAAAAATAACAATTGTTGTGTTTTTGTTCCTTTTCATATCGACAGACACCCCATGTTTCTACAGTAGCTCAGAAGAGACAAACCAAACACTGGCTCCACATAAGGCCTTCAGTGTTTTTAGCGAGTTTCCGTCTGGGTGTGGTGAGACGGTTGTAATCAGCATGTAATGGGCCACTAGATGGCAGCAAATCCCACACCCCGATCCTTTAAAAAGGTACCTACAAACAGTTTTGACATTTTGACATGTCACAGGAGGAAAAGGTGTAAATATTACAATTCACTCTCACTGAATTTCATTTAGCTGTTTCCGTTTCAGGGTCTTGGTATTACACATGCTGGCTCAGCATCACACTTCCGCCTTCATAGAACAGAACCATTGCTAATGTTATTCGTAGCACCTGTGCTTATCCTACTATGGCAAGTGAAAATGTCTGCGAGACACATGGTAATCTGTGGCTTTTGCTTATGAAATTCAAAATAAATGAGCTGGTCTTCATCTTCTATAATTCTCCTTTTGTTTTTTGACTGCAGGTGCTTAACTCAGTTAAGAAATAAACGTGTTTGAAAGAATCTCAAGCAAAAACTGGTCTGATTGTCCAATCGAGATATGAATGCAAACAGACAGTGAGAGCTTGTGCTTAAACATGACGTGACGTTTGCATCTTTGTCATAACTATCACAATACTCTCTCTGCTAATATCTCATGGTAATGCCTCACTCGCTGCCTCTCAGGCTTTGCATACGATATGCATACAAACATTGTTAGACTTGATTGAGTATAAGATGAGGATGAGGAGCCAACAACAAGAACACAACAAAGCTACAACATGTTAATTAGGTTGTCGGCGTTCCATTATTCCAATATAGGCCTGTATATACTTTGGAAAACCAGAAGAGTCAAGACTCAGAGTTAAGCACGTACACCACACACACACTTACCCCGGCCTCCTCTGAGGACATAAAAGCTCCTTATAGTCAGCATGACTGATCACAGATGTTGTAAAGTGTCAAAGATATCCCATTTCCCCCTTTGATCACACAGCAGAGCCTCAACTCTGTCAGAAGATCTTTAATATGTTCTGGAGTGGACCCTCTCCTCTGTCATAACATCTCTGCTTCCCTGGCTTGAAAGCAGATTGTTTCTTTCACTTTCAATTCACTCAGACTGAAAGACAGTCGGGGAGCCAGTGACCCTGCGAGAAACCATTCGCCAAAGAGGTTTCAGACCAGCGGAGTGTGCTTGCTTCATATCCACACAGAAGCTGGGAAATGACCACAACAATCGCTGTTGATGTGCATGTGAGCAAGTCACTAAACTGCTTTTGTATGATTTTTTTTAAAAACCATTAAAGAAAAGTAAAGAGAAAAACACAATAAATAGTTTTGTACATTACAGCATGCAAGCAGTATCTAACGGCATGACTACGACCCAGTTGTTACTGGAGAGGCCGCCGTCTTTTCCTGCATCAAAACCAACGCCCAACTCGCAACCAGCTGCACACTCTCACCCAAATATGGTTATTTCTGGCTCCATATTGCCAGACTTGAGCCTCCAAAATGGTTGTCCACAAACCAAGTTTAGGAAATGGGAACCAGCATGGGTGTAGACACATTTATTTTGCTCAGCTCTCCACCTCGTACTGTGGTTCACTTGTACAGCTTCACCTTCAGTCAGAGACTGCTGACACCAAGATGCTCCACAGAGAGACACAAGAAGTCTTTCCAACCTGTGAGCATCAGTCTCTACAACTCCTCCCTCAAAATATCACACACTCCAAGTCAAGTCCAGTAGCCATCGAACTGACTTGTGCAATACATTCAATACAATAAATTCTTCATAAGGTTTAGATTTACATACTGCATATCTCACGGTTTTTATCTCACTGTTACTTGGTTTTTAATCTACTGTTACTGGTTCTATTTAACTGTTATTTATACATGTGTGTATATGTGTTAAAAAGCATATCGTATAGGTGTATTGTTAAAGTTTAGTTTTCTTACTATCTACTTACTGTTGGGGCTGGGTAACAAAAACACATTTCCGCGGGGATTAATAAGTATTTCTGATTCTGATTCTGATGAAATCAGCTTCCTGTTTGTTTGTTAAAGATCGCACGAGCAGTGCTGGGAGGGTTCTCTGCATTCAGTCGACTATGAGGTCACTCAAAGACCTTTCAGCTGGTGGCAGCTCAGCAAGAGACAAATGCAAATTAAACTCTGTTCACCTAATCAGTCTTTCTGACAGGCATTAGAAACATTCATTTCTAAAGGCGGTTTCTGGTGATTACAGGATGCGTTATGAGTGGTGTTTAAAAGTAACATAATGAAATGAAAAAAAGTTAAACAGTAATATTCCTCTATTAAAAAGTTTTAGCGCGTGGCTGATTACTTTCTTCATGTAAGACCAGTCCTGGGTTGTCTGAGAAAGTCTTGCACAGAATTTGACTTAGTCTGCCACACACACCACACCCCCACTCAAAAACAAACGTTCACACTGGTGAGGTGATGAAAATTGTCCCACTTTTCTTCAATTGTCCCATCAGGTGTGGTGCTGTTGACTTCCTGTGTGGCAGAAATGCAGTTTTCAACCTTAATCCACTCTGTCGCCTCCACTGCTTCTACGGAGAGAGAGAGTCGCCCAGAATTGAAGCTGCTGCCGCATTTCTCTCTAGCCGCCATCCTAGTCACTAAACTGCTCACTATTTATCTGCGTCTGGTATCTGTTTCCCTTCTTACCTTCCCTTCCCTCCCTTTGCCACCCCCTGCCCCACCCCCAAGATCTCATCTCCCAACAAAGCATGTGCTTTCCGTACTCCCTACATCCCCTCCCCTCACCCTCACCTCCCTCCCCATCAAACTATCCTCTCCTCCCCTCCCTACGCCACCCGCCCTGCCCATTCTTCCCGCCTCCGTTCCGTCCCGCTGGTGCTAGAAAGGGAAACAAGCGTGCCGGAAACAATGCAAATCGCCCCCAAAAGGCCAATACCAAAGAGCACCATAAAGCCGGACCGCCAAAAGGGCACCCGCTGACACACACCACACACACAACACACACAACACACACAGCACCCGGACCAACCAGAGGGTTAACTCAGTAACAGGGAGTCTGCAGTGGTGTGTGTGTGTGTGTGTGTGGTGTGAGAGTTATTAATGCTGTGGGTAAAACGTGTGCATCTCATCGCCCATCGCTTGTTGTTTGTGGTGTGTGTCAATGTATGCTTTGCGGTGACAGGTGGTGGGGTGGGTGGTGTTGGGTGTGGTGTGTGTTGTTGTGTGTGTGGTGTGTACGCCATCCAAACACCAGCTGTGCTGCGACTTCTAAGAGGCAGACTGGTGCCAAAGTGATTGGCTCGGTTCACCGCATCCAACACAAGTACGACTCCAATCTCACCCCCAGAGGTGGGGAAAGGGGGGGGGGGCGAGAGAGCATACTACACAGAGAGAAAGAGAGTGTGGGTGTGTGTGTGTGTGTGTTCCATCATATGTGGAATGGGAGGGTCAATTAAAGACACAAACTATAGATTATTTCACCTCATCTGAGACCTTGTTATTTCTCCTTCGAGGGATGTGCAGCAGGACCCATTACCAAACTCTTATTGTGTGTGGTGTGTGTGTGTGTGTGTGTGTGTGTGTGTGTGTGTTGGAGTGTGGCCTTCCTCATTGCTTTACAAATCATTCCGTATGAGTGTGTATTGTGCTTGTGTGTGTTTCGATTGTTGTTACAAGGCTCTTAGTAGTTTCGGTTTGGAGAGATAAGGGGCATTTAGACTCTAAGTGTGTGTGTGTGGGTTGTGTGTGTGTGTGTGTGGGTTGACAGGGCAAGGCAGAGCTACCAGCGACTGTACCCCGACACGACCTAATGAAGGAGAAATTGGATCCTGATGGCTTCGCAACAAAGGACAGCCCTGCAGCATTGTGTGTGTGGTGTGTGTGTGTGTGTGTGTGTGTGGTGGTGTGGTGTGTGTGTGTGAGCAACTATTGCGGGCGAGATGGGAAACATTTTTCTTCTAATAAAGAGCCTCATTTCTTTTGTGCTCGCCTGGCTTCCCCTCCAAACCCGGCTGTGGGGTGTGGTGGGTGTGTATGTTGGGTGGTGTCTGTGTGTGTGTGTGTGTTGTGTGGTGTTTCCTCCATCGCCCTCAAGAGTTTAGCGATGTGGTGTGTCTAGGTACTGTATGATCAGGGAACAATGTTGTGGGGTGTGTGTGTGTGTGTGTTGTTGTCACACCCCTGTTGGTGTACAGCCCTTATTACCCAGAATTCAGGTTTGTTGGTCGCAACAGCCATGCACCACAGAGAAGCCAAAGGATATGGGTAGTGTAGTGATGGTCGCGTAATGAAATCTATACGTTTATGTGTGTGGTGGCATTGGTTTTTACTTTTTTCTCATCCGAGACAGTGTGTAGTAAGTTTCTACTTCCCCCATGACGTTCCAACACACATCTCTTCACCACACACACACACACACACACACACACACACACACAAACACACTCTCTCTCACCCCTGGCGTTACTCATCTGCCTGCTCACAGCTCTCTCAAGTGTTGATTACAACACCGATACACTGCTGAGGGCGGAAAAGCGTGCAGCTGTTAATGTTCGGTGTGTGCATTCATAAAAAAACGGCTTGTTGATCTCGGTGTGCATTTCGACCTGTCAATAAAAGTTTGTTTGTTTGTTTTTTCTTTCTGAACGCCTTCGGTCGCACGTCGCATCTCTGCCTCTGCCCGAGTAACGTACTGCTGCTGCTTCGTGTTTTTTCAAGTCTGTCGCTGGTTTTTAAGCAGTTTCCACTTCACCCTCAGACAGACAAACTTCACACCCATAACTCCCCTTCTGCTCCGCCGTGACAAACATGTAACACCCCCTCAGAATAGAGGCTTGTTACTAGGAAGATTGAACTGTCGTCGGGTATCTAGGTAGATTTTTCTGGATCTGGTTTCTATTGTAGCAATTAGGTTACTAAAGGCGTGGATTATCTGCCTCGTGGCACAGGCTTCCAACCTTTTCCCTTAAAACAAGCCTGATTCTCTCATTTAGTAATCTGACGAGCCCTGACTGACACATTTTAAGGAAATAATGAATAGCAGAGAAGAACAACTAATACATTGTACAATTATTCCAAAATGTCATCATAATTATCCAAAACAAAAACTATTCATTTAGGTTTCTTCACAAACATTACAGGATAGAGGCCGTAAATCTTTCAGTTTTCATCCAGCCCTAAATCAAGAAGGCCTTACGAGCCCACTTAAGCTTTAGGGACCTGATGCGGTTCAGGACCCCCGGTTTGGGAACCGGTGTTTAGGGAATATCGCCCGGGTGGTTTGGAGATACATGTAAACTTGGACTGAAATAGTTGATAGGGGTCTGATGTTAAAGTGTTGCTGGACAAGAACCCCGAATTGTCCCTGAAGGCAGCGCCTTGGTGTGGTGAGTATGTGTGAATGAATCAGCTCCCTTTTGATGAGCATTTGGTAAATTGCATGGCTGCCGATGCCGTCAGTGTGTGTGTGTGTGTGTGGTGTGTTGAATGGGTTGAATGTGATGTGTAGTATAAAAGCGCCTTGACTGTTGGAAGTGGAAAGGCACTATGTAATTACAGTCCATTTACCATTTAGTCCCTGTTCCAGGTTCTTCCCGTTTCCGTGCTGTGGGTTTTACTCCATTGATCCAGAGACATGTTCATCTTCTCGATGCCAGAACCTGAACCGAATCACTTATCCTTATCCAGGGGTTGGGAGCCGACCCCAGCTGACGCTGGGCGTGAGCGGGGTACACCTCTGACAATCACAGGGCTGACACATACAGACAACCATTCATGCTCAATCACACAACTTGGAGTCTTCAATTAGCTCAAGAGCCAGCTGGCGGGTTCAAATCCAAGCTGTCCTGCTGTGTGACCACTGCTCCACCGTGCCGCCCTGAACCTAAACACTTTGTCTTTGTTTTTTGTTTCACCACCTGCTCCAACGCTAACACTGTACATAATCATTCAGTTTTTCAGTGTTTTAATCCGAGCGTGCAGTTACTATCTCCACAATGGATCAACTTACAGCTGCGACGGGAATAAGCCAAATGGTTTGCAGCTCCACTGCAGGTGGGATCAGGATGAGAAACGGCCTCCAGGGACATGCACACACACACACACAGAGGAGAGAGGCCATTATTTGGAGGTGGCGTGCCGTGCTCAAGGGCATCTCACTGTAGATATGGAGGGACGGGAAGAAGCGCGCCGTCAGTCTGCTGCTGTGCTCCTGCATCATGTTTATGGAGACGCGATCAGGTATTCACAGCCTGTCCCGCGTCCCATCGCCTGATTGCGAGAACCACATATTCACTTCGCACACTAGCATGGAGGAAAAACAAAAACACCTACACACACACACACACACATTCTCTTTGAGTATAAAAGGCTGCGGACTCGCCTCTCTCTTTGTGGCAAACGTATCGACGACCTGAATCATAATGTTTGATTCATAAGACTCTGGTTTCATACGCCTCATTAAAATATTGTATTTCTTCGATGGTCGTGTCTCTTTAACTCTTGTCTAACAAGGACATGGCTCCATGTGCCCCCGCTCTGTCAGAATTGGGTAAAAAATGATTTTATGCTTTTAAAACATCTGCATATAGATTCTGCATCTTTTCAGCATCATAGAAATGTATTCATCGTGCATATAACCGGCTGGTGATTGGCATGTAAATTGGGCTTACCCCCATCAGCAGTGCAGCAGCTGAACAACTTTTAACAGAACATTTTCGTATGAGCAAAGTTGCATTTTGTTTTTAACTTTTTTTCCAGCCTCCCTGGAACAGATACGGCTCATGCCTCGCTAACGGGCAAATTAGTGAGTTACTGTTTCGTCTTCACTGTGAACATTTGACATTTACCCTCCTGAGACAGTACATTTTACTTTAAGCCTCCATATCTAGCATTTTTTAACAGAAAATAGACATGTCCTTGCTATTGCCAGAATTTTAATATGGGGACTTATGGGTTCGAAAGCGCCTTTGCACCAGGAGAGAATTGCGGTTTTTGGCACTTATGTGATGGTTTCATTCTTTGGCCCTGGGAGGTTGCAACTTGATACGACACTGTAGAGTGTTTTATATAAAAACGTGACGTGAACATGAAGGAGCCGGACGGAGCAGATTAAATCCAACAATGGAAGTCCTTTCTGTTTTAAAACAGAAGATCCGAAAACTTTGATGCATGTGTCAAGATGATTTATTGTACCTGAGAACTAGTGTACACGTGTGGTGTGTGGTGTGTGTGTGGTGGGTGTGTGGGTGTGTTCATATTGTATGGGAGACATGAACACCAATATGTCACAGACACAAAAATAGGAATCCTTTCAAAGAATGAATCAATGATCTATGTGGTAATTTGTGAACCCAGAGGTCAGTGAGTCTTCAGTAATGACTAATAACACACACACTGTCGACCTCACGCTCATTCTTAAAGGTTCCGGAAACACACACACACAC
>NC_040016.1:20642338-20746959 GCF_000972845.2 Larimichthys crocea | reverse complement strand
ATTTCTAGTATAGTAGCGACGGTTATGATTTGGCACCGCGGGGTACCGTGTATACCGTGGGTATCGTGCAACTCTAGTGTAGACACATTTAGTTTGCTCAGCTCTCCACCTCGTACTATGGTTCACTTCTACAGCTTCACCTTCAGTCAGAGACTGCTGGCGCCATGATGCTCCACAGAGAGACACAAGAAGTCTTTCCTACCTGTGAGCATCAGTCTCTACAACTCCTCCCTCAAAATATCAGACACTCCAAGTCAAGTCCAGTAGCCATCGAACTGGCTTGTGCAATACATTCAATACAATAAAGTCTTCATAAGGTTTAGATTTGCATACTGCATATCTCACGGTTTTTATCTCACTGTTACTGGTTCTATTTAACTGTTATTTATACATGTGTATATAGTGTTAAAATAGCATATCGTATAGGTGTATATTGTTAAAGTTTTGTTTTCTTACTATCTAACTTACCGTTTGGGAGCTGTGGTAACAAAAACAATTTCCCTGCTGGCATTAATAAAGTATTTCTGATTCTGATTCTGATTGAAATCAGCTTCCTGTTTGTTTGTTAAAGATCTGCACGAGCAGTGCTGGGAGGGTTCTCTGCATTTCAGTCGACTATGAGGTCACTCAAAGACCTTTCAGCTGTGGCAGCTCAGCAAGAGACAAATGCAAATTAAACTCTGTTCACCTAATCAGTCTTTCTGACAGGCATTAGAAACATTCATTTCTAAAGGCGGTTTCTGGTGATTACAGGATGACGTTATGAGTGGTGTTTAAAAGTAACATAATGAAAATGTGAAAAAAGTTAAACAGTAATATTCCTCCTATTAAAAAGTTTTAGCGCTGGCTTGATTACTTTCTTCATGTAAGACACGTCCTGGGTTGTCTGAGAAAGTCTTGCACAGGAATTTGACTTAGTCTGCCACACACACACACACACATAGTCAAAAACAAACGTTCACACTGAGTGAGGTGATGAAAATTGTTCCACTTTTCTTCAATTGTCCCGTTCAGTGTGTGGTGCTGTTGACTTCCTGTGTCAGAAAATGCAGTTTTCAACCTTAATCCACTCTGTTCGCCTCCACTGCTTCTATCGGAGAGAGAGAGTCGCCCAGAATTGAAGCTGCTGCCGCATTTCTCTCTAAGCCGCCATCCTTAGTCACTAAACTGCTCACTATTTATCTGCCGTCTGGTATCTGTTCCCTTCTTTACTCTTCCTTCCTTTCTCCTCTTTCACTCCTTTTGTTTTTTGCCATCCTTCCTCTGCCTCCATCCATCCAAGATCTCATCTTCTCCTGATACAAAAGCATGTGCTTTCCTTACTCCCTACATCCTTCCCTCCTCTCTCTTCACCCCTTTCACTCTCCTCTCTCTCCATCAAACTATCCTCTCCTCTCCTCTCCTCTCCTCTACGCCACCCCGCCCTGCCTCTATTCTTCCCTGCCTTCTCCGTTCCGTCCCGCTGTGCTTAGATATAGGGAAACAAGCTTGTTGCTCTGGAAACAATGCAAATCGCCCCCAAAAGGCCAATTACCAAAGAGCACCAATTAAAGCCGGACCTGTTCCAATTAATGGGTTTCACCCTGTCTGACACACACACACACACAAACACACACACACACACACACACATGCATCTCTCTTGACCAACTGCAGTAGTTGTTAACTCAGTAACAGGGAGTCTTGCAGTGTGTGTGTGTGTGTGTGTGTGTGTGAGAGAGAGAGTTATTTTAATGCTGTGTGTAAAACGTGTGCATCTCATCGCCCATCGCTTGTGTTGTGTGTGTGTGTGTCAATGTTATGCTTTGCGTGTGACATGGTGTGTGTGTGTGTGTGTGTGTGTGTGTGCGTGTGTGTGTGCGTGTGTGTGTGTGTACACCATCCACACACCAGCTGCTGCTGACTTCTAAAGAGGCAGACTGGTGCCAAAGTGATTGGCTCTGTTCACCGCATTCCAACAACAAGTACGACTCCAATCTCACCCCGCAGAGGTGGGGAAAGGGGGGGGGGGGCGAGAGAGCATTACTTACACCGAGAGAAAGGAGTGTGTGTGTGTGTGTTCACCCATCATATGTGGTAATTGTGAGGGTCAATTAAAGACACAAACTATGATTATTTCACTCTCATCTATGAGACCTTGTTATTTCTCCTTCGAGGGATGTGCAGCAGGACTTATTACCAAACTCTTATTGTGTGTGTGTGTGTGTGTGTGTGTGTGTGTGTGTGTGTGTGTGTTGATTGTGGCCTTCTCATCTTGCTTCTTAAAATCATTCCTGTATGAGTGTGTATTTGTGCTTGTGTGTGTTTCGACTTTGTTGTTACAAGGCTCTTATTGATGTTTCTGGTTTGGAGGAAGATAAGGGGCATTTAGACTCTAAGTGTGTGTGTGTGTGTGTGTGTGTGTGTGTGGTGACAGGGACAAGGCTAGCTACCTAGCGACTGTACCTCCGACACGGACCTAATGAAGGAGAAATTGGATCCTGATGGCTTCGCAACAAAGGACAGCCCTGCAGCATTGTGTGTGTGTGTGTGTGTGTGTGTGTGTGTGTGTGTGTGTGTGTGTGCGCGTGTGTGTGTGTGAGCGACTTATTTGCGGGCAAGATGGGAAACATTTTCTTCTAATAAAGAGCCTCTATTTCTTTTGTGCTCGCCTGGCTTCCTCCTCAAACTCTGCTTCGTTGGCTGTGTGTGTGTGTGTGTGTGTGTGTGTGTGTGTGTGTGTGTGTGTGTCTGTGTGTGTGTGTGTGTGTGTGTGTGTTCCTCTCATCTAGCCTCCTCAAATGATTGCAGCGATGTGTGTGTCTATGTACTGTATGTATCAGTGTAACAATTTATGTGTGTGTGTGTGTGTGTGTGTGTGTGTGTCACAGCCCTGTGTGCTACAGCACCTTATTACCCAGAATTCATGGTGTTTTGTTTGGTCTCAGACAGGTCATCAGCCAAACAGGAGAAGCTCAAAGGATTATGGGAAGTGTAGTGATGCGTCATACGTAATGAAATCTATACGTTTATGTGTGTTTGGCATTGGTTGTTTATCTTTTTCTTCATCCGAGACAGTGTTGTAGTAAGTTTCTACTTCCCCCATGACGTTCATCAACACACATCTCTCTCTCACACACACACACACACACACACACACACACACACACACACACACACACACTCTCTCTCACCCCTGGCGTTACTCATTCTGCCTGCTCACAGCTCTCTCAAGTGTTGATTACAACCGATACACTGCTGTGAGGGCGGAAAAGCGTGCATGCATGTTAATGTTCGTGTGTGTGCGATTCATAAAAAAAACGGCTTGTTGATCTCGGTGCATTTCGATCCTGTCAATAAAAGTTTGTTTGTTTGTTTTTTTCATTTGAACGCACCTTCACGTCGCACGTCTGCATCTCTGCGCCGAGTAACGTGACTGCTGCTTCGTGTTTTTTCAAGTCTGTCGCTGGTTTTTAAGCAGTTCTCACTTCATCCCTCAGACAGACAAACTTCACACCCATACACTCCCCTTCTGCTCCGCCGTGACAAACATGTAACACACCCTCAGAATAGAGGCTTGTTACTAGGAAGATTTGAACTGTCGTCGGGGTATCTAGGTAGATTTTTCTGGATCTGTGTTTCTATTTGTAGCAATTAGGTTACTAAAGGCGGTGGATTATCTGCCTCGTGGCACAGGCTTCCAACCTTTTCCCTTAAAACAAGCCTGATTCTCTCATTTAGTAATCTGACGAGCCCTGACTGACACATTTTAAGGAAATATATTGAATAGCAGAGAAGAACAACTAATAAATTGTACAATTATTCCAAAAATGTCATACATAATTATCCAAACAAAACTATTTCATTTAGGTTTCTTCACAAACATTACAGGATAGAGGCCTGTTAAATCTTTCAGTTTTCATCCAGCCCTTAAATCAAGAAGGCCTTACGAGCCCACTTGAAGCTTTAGGGACCTTGAGTGCGGTTCAGGACCCCCGGTTTGGGAACCGGTGTGTTATGGAATATCGCCCGGGTGGTTTGGAGATACATGTAACTTGGACTGAAATAGGTTGATAGGGAGGTCTGCATGTTAAAGTGTTGTTGGACAAGAACCCCAAATTGTCCCTGAAGGCAGCGCCTTTGGCGTGTGAGTGTGTGTGAATGAATCAGCTCCCTTTTGATGAGCAGTTGGTAAATTGCATGGCTGCCGATGCCGTCAGTGTGTGTGTGTGTGTGTGCGTGTGTGTGTGTGTGAATGGGTGAATGTGATGTGTAGTATAAAAGCGCCTTGAGTGGTTGGAAGACTGGAAAGGCGCTATGTAATTACAGTCCATTTACCATTTAGTCCCTGTTCCAGTTTCTTTCCCGATTTCCGTGCTGTGGGTTTTACTCTTATTGATCCAGAGACATGTTCATCTTCTCGATGCCAGAACCTGAACCGAACCACTTATCCTTATCCAGGGGTTGGGAGCCGACCCCAGCTGACTCTGGGCGTGAGGCGGGGTACACCTCTGACAATCACAGGGCTGACACATACAGACAACCATTCATGCTCAAATTCACAACTTGGATTGGTCAATTAGCTCAAGAGCCAGCTGGCGGGTTCAAATCCAGAGCTGTCCTGCTGTGTGACCACTGCTCCACCGTGCCGCCCTGAACCTAAACACTTTTATCTTTGTTTTGTTTCACCACCTGCTCCAATACGCTAACACTGTACATAATCATTCAGTTTTTCAGTGTTTTAATCCGAGCTGCAGTTACTATCTCCACAATGGATCAACTACAGCTGCGACGGGAATAAGCCAAATGGTTCGCAGCTCCACTGCAGGTGGGATCAGGATGAGAAACGGCCTCCAGGGAACATGCACACACACACACACAGAGGATAGAGGCCATTATTTGGAGGCGGCGTGCCGTGCTCAAGGGCATCTCAGCTGTAGATATGGAGGGACGGGAGAGAGAGCGCGCCGTCAGTCTGCTGCTGTGCTCTGCATCATGTTTATGGAGACGCGATCAGGTATTCACAGCCTGTCCCGCGTCCCATCGGCCTGATTGATCGGAGACGCACATATTCAAGCGTTCGCACACTAGCATGGAGAGGAGAACAAAAACACCTACACACACACACACACACACATTCTCTTTGAGTATAAAAGGCCTGCGGACTCGCCTCTCTCTTTGTGGCAAACGTATCGACCGACCTGAATCATAATGTTTGATTCATAAGACTCTGGTTTCATACGCCTCATTAAAATATTGTATTTCTTCTGATGGTCGTGTCTTTTTAACTCTTGTCTAACAAGGACACAGCTCCCATGTGCCCCCGCTCTGTCAGAATTGGGTAAAAATTGATTTTTTAAAAACATTCTGCATATATGATTCTGCATCTTTTCAGCATCATAGAAATGTATTCATCGTGCATATAACCGGCTGGTGATGCATGTAAATTTGGGCTTTTACCCCCATCAGCATGTGCAGCAGCTGAACAACTTTTAACAGGACATTTTCTGTATGAGCAAAGTTTGCATTTTGTTTTTAACTTTTTTTTTCCAGCCTCCCTGGAACAGATACGGCTCATATGCCTCGCTAACGGGCAAATTAGTGAGTTACTGTTTCGTCTTCACTGTTGACCTTTGACATTTACCCTCCTGAAACAGTACATTTTACTTTAAGCCTCCATATCTAGCATTTTTTTAAACAGAAAATAGACATGTCTTGCTATTGCCAGAATTTTAATATGGGGACTCGAATCGCCTTTGCAGCCAGGAGAGAATTGCGGTTTTTGGCACTTACGTGTTGGTTTCATTCTTTGGCCTGGGAGGTTGCAACCTGATACGACACTATGGAGCGTTATATATAATAAACATGACGTGAAACATGAAGGAGCCGGACGGAGCAGAGTTTAAATCCAACATTGGAAGTCCTTTCTGTTTAAAACAGAAGACCCGAAAACTTTGATGCACGTGTCAAGATGACTTTATTTGTACCTCGAGAACTAATGTACATGTGTGTGTGTGTGTGTGTGTGTGTTCATATTGTATGAGAGACATGAACACCAATATGTGCACAGACACAAAAATAGGAATCCTTTCAAAGAATGAATCAATGAGTCTATGTGGTAATTGTAAACCCAGCAGGTCAGTGTAGTCTTCAGTAATGACACATAATAACACATACACTGTCGACCTCACGCTCATTCTTAAAAGGTTCCTGGAAACACACACACACACACACACACACACACCTGATTTCTGATTTTTTCTTTTTCTGAGAAATGTTAATCCAATTTCAATTTACTGGATCATGGTGATGAGGCTCAAAACTGTTTGCACTCTTGAGATTTCTTTGACATAATTTGTTGTTTCCTTTATCATTATTTTCTTTTGGAAGTGGTAATAAGAAAACCTTTCATTATAAAATAAAAATAAAAGTTCTTCTGTTAGTTTGTTTGCTGTTGAAATGTTTCAAAGAAGTTCACCTGCTGTATTGCCGCACTATCTAACTCATTTAATTGAGGAACGTAACGTTTGAAGGTTGTTCAACAGGTTCAAGAGTTTCACAGTGAGCTGCATTCATCGTCTTTATGCTGTGGGAAATGATTTCGAACAGTTCAAGCGCCCTTACAAAGATGTTCATCGGTATTCATCATTGAAGACATTCAGTGTGGCACGATCCACAATCCCTGAACTAGTGGTTTAATCACAGGGACACATTTTGAAAACACGGGCCGACTGAACTGAAACAATTTAACACAAGTGAGTCGTGTAAAGCATGACCTCTACGGCGACATCTTGAATTTAAAGTTGAGCCTCCGCACAGTCACGACAACCTGAGTGTCAATCAGGAAAGTGGCGTGCATCCCTCAAAGCGACATGCTTCACAGTTCGTATGAAAGGGGGCACTCCAACACGCAGGATTTCAACAACAGCCACAATGAGACTACGCAGAAAGACCGAGAAGACATTAGAGCCATTACAAAAGAGTGATGAGTGAGTCTGAGGAACTCTGTGGGTGGTTGTCAGTCTCAGCATGTGAATGAGAGAACGCTGCACTGCAGAAAAGAAAAGACAGGAAAAAACACGTAGAATGACCTTAAAAGAGAGAAAAGGGAAACTGGAAAAGGACAGAGGGCTGAGGACAGAAACATGACAGGCATTATACTTAGAGTAGCATGATGAGAAAAGCTAAAGAGAGTAATCACAGAGAAATGAGAGGAATCAGTTTCATCTGCGTCGAGTTGAGTCTTGTTGCTCCATTCAAGTCCTCTCTTCTCAGAAGTGTGATTACATGAAGGTTGGCTGCGTTTTAGTTCCCCTGGTCTGACTGGCTCCAGAGGAAAATAAGTTCATAAGACAGGTAATGTCCGGGGGTTATTTCTGAAAATGAAATGCAGCAGAGAAATATTGGTCGCAAAATGTGAGGATGAAAGTGTCCTTTTATGATCTGTGATTACAAAGACTCAGCAACCTCTGACGGCTACAAGAAGATATAAAATCATCTCGAATGTCTGATCATCAGCACTAAAAGCAAACCACAGCCAGCCATAAATATGTGAGAGGCATAGTTCCCTACGATAACAACATGGTCACGCCACTAGATAACACGATAGAAGCATTATTAGGTGGAAAAAACATTTTTCTCTGCTAATGCACAAATGGAAACCAGAGAAACTCTTTTCACCTGAATACTAAACTGGAAGTTTTTACTAGCTGAACTACAGTGGCTACTTTTGTACCACTGTGCGAATGGTGAAATTGCTCTTAGCATGACGGACACAAGCCGCTTGACAAGTAAAAGCCTCCTTTATGCCTGCACAGCATTGTGATGAAAAAATGCCGTTCTGGGTCAAGATGTTCAGCTCATAGGAAAGATGTGAATCTGTTCAGAGAGAGGACAAGGAGAAACTGGGATTTACTGAGCCAAAATTCTACCACACTATTTTATTGCCCACGACACGAGTCAACTATTGTTCTTCTGCGTGTTTCTTTGTCTTATTTTTTATCTTATCTTTCGAACATTAATGCGGCCCGCAGCGATGAGAGGACCCCAACAAATTATATATCAAAACGTGCGTTTTCATCCCGAATCGAGTGCTATTACTTTTCTCATAGGAATGAATGGGAAAGCCTGAAAAAGAAAATAATAATAATAATAATTCGGGAGACATTTTCAACAATGAACTGCTCTGGCATACTTTCACAGAGAGACTTCATTCAAACTTTAAAATGTAGGTACTCTTGCCTTCTCTTCAGTGATTCACTTCACTCATCGACAGCTTTTACCGTTTTTAAACTATCAAGGCTTAAAGTTGAGCAGGTTTTTACTCAGATTTCTGGGTTTATAATGGGTGTGTAATGGGTGGAATGTTTGTGCTAGAGTGAAAGACATCATCAGCTAGAGTGAGGAGCAGAGAGAAAAATCAGTGAAAAAATAAAACGTATTCGACTACCGTGGCCTCAAATGCGCCACTACACACATGATTTATACATAGAAACGTAGGAAAATTTGTCTTCTCACTCACATTCGTCTGCTAAAGCTGTCAGCCTTATAGTTTTGGCGTAACACACAAAGATGCACGAGCAACACCCATCCACAGCCCCATAGACTGCCATGTTAAAAAGGCGGGAACATTTCTGGAGGAAAGCAGAAGTAACGCTTCTTTGAATCGCTCTAAAGGTCACATTTCTTCACTTTATCAACACAAAATAACTATGTAGACGTTCAGGAAGGGCTCAGGATGCTCCCAGTGATTTCGGTTCAATGATTGGAAATACGGTTTGGCCAGAAATCCTTCCTGTTCGAGGGGTAGTCTCAGCATTTTCTCTCTCTCTCTGTCACATTCTGGCTCTCTGTTGCTATACTGATATTGTGCTTTGTCTGCAAACTCTGCTTTTAAAATGCTACATAAATGAAGTTATTTCTATTATTATCATCATCATGGTGGAGTGTTTCGAATACCTCAGACTGGACCCTGGACAATAGATTCAACTCTGACCAACACACCGCTGACATCCACAAACACTGCCAACAAACACTGTGTGCAAACTCAAAGCACTTTCTGTTGCTCAATCTGTTGCTGCTTTACAAAAGTATAGAGCGACCCGTTCTCCTCTATTGTTCCTCCTGCTTTTATCAACATGTTTACCGTCATCATCATGCACCACACCTCAGAATTTATCAGCCTGCCTAACCGCTAACCTCTCGGTGAAGCCGTTACACGCAGAACACATCCAACCACCACCCAACTCATCCTTCACCCTGCATCCATCCGGTCACAGATACGGGTCCCTTGCCTGTAGATGGGTATGCTATGGCAGGATGGCTCTTCACAAAACAACCTGGTGACTGCCGTGTGTTAGGACTCAGGATATGGGTGGAAAAATGTGCTGTATTGGATGTTAATTGTTGTGGTGTTTAATGTATCTATGTGCTTATGTATGTATGTGAGGCACTTCATTTAAACTGAAAATGCATTACTAATAATGTCGATTAAACACTGTGTTGCGTTGCAGAACCACGTCCGAGTTTAACTTGATGTAATGACTATTGTGCTTGTTCGTGCACAAATGTTAGCTGCAGTAATTGGTGATTGAATTGGACGATGTTCCTCTTAATTTGACTTCAAAATATATTAAGATAAACTTCATTTGGACTTGTATAGAAATGTCTTAGTCATTTGATGATGTCCCATGAATTGAAAAGCCTTGCCTACTGTATACTTACAATGCGGCTGATGAGCAAAATTTTTATCACAAGTGAGAGGACTGATAATGAGAAAGGCTTCGGGGGGAACTAAATTATCATTTAATGTTAACATCAAGGATTTTGTTAGATAAAAACTTAATTAAAATGAAAATCTCTCACAACAGGAATCTAAATGTGCCGCTGTCTTATTCAAATCGGTTCTGATGACGCCTCAAAGTGAGAGAGGTGGGTCACCTTGGTTCAGAAACATTCCAGGAACGTCTCACGGGTCTAAACTCAGATCACATTTTCCAGATGTGGCCCATACCTCGGTCATCAGGTTGCCAACCTCTACTGCAGAAACGCAGATAAAACGGATAGCAAGTACAGTGCAGCTGTTTCCTGTTGAGGTCAAAGTGCTCTGGGTAATAAAGGGCGGATTCAGAGAGAGGAGCTGAAAGATGGGTGCAGGTGAGCAGCCGTTTGGCATCTGCTCCTGCCTCGAGGGCCGCGGTTACGTCATGAGCGAGCAGCTGGGAAGACAGACGTGTGACATGTTATCTGCTTTGCAACACGGCGTGCTTATTTCACAGCAGCCCAACAGATCCAATACCTGAGCGCTGAACGGGTTTCATTGTGACCGCGTTTGATGCGAGACGCATGCAGCCTCTTAACTGCATTAAACTGCTTGGCTCGGCAGAATGGCGGAAGCGGTGGTGTCAGCCAAATCAGTATATACCCAGCAGGTGAATTAAAAATCTATCTTTATGGAGCAACACATTAGCCAACGCTCACATCACCATCCTTCACATAAAGATCTACTTTATAAGAAAAGAGGGAGATGGGGAGAGGAAAGAAGGTGCTGGGATTTAGTATATAACCCTCAGGTGAATTAAGTCTTTATAGAGTGCTGCATATTGGCCAACATTCACATTAGCATCTGCCTCCTATAAAGAAGAGAGTGGGGAAGGAAACGTTAGGGGAGGAAAAAGGCACAGAAAAGATACTAAAGGAAGATTTATGTACAGCGGGTGAATTAAAAGTCCATCTTTACAGGGTAACATATTAGCCAACACTTACATTATCATCCCTCACATAAAAATAATTTATAAGGAGGAGAGGAGAGGTGGGAGGAGAAGGAGCGAGGAGGATGCAGTTACACTTTGAAGAGCTAATGCTCAAGTCAAAAGCTCATATTTATAGAGACGCAGATCAGAGCCAATATTCGCATTTTGTGTTAAGGGAATATTGAGTTTAAGGTAATATTTTCAATGCAGGGTAGGGGAGACGGGAATACAGCGGAGTAGGGAGGAGTAGGGGGAGATGAAGGAGAGGAAAAAAGGGGAGCGAGACGCGGAGATCAAGGAAGAGAGAGCGGGGAGGAAGGCGAAACATCAAGGAGTGTGTTTGTGCGTTCTGACAGGCTCTCTGCAGCAACAGGGCTAACTCAAGAGGGAAAGCAAAGAAAGAGAAGAGGTTGATTTGAAGACGTGGAGGTCACACAGGGAGGGAGCAACCGGTCCGCCGTGTGTCGTCTATGAAAGTGGAGGTGGGTGCAGAGAAATATTATCCAAATGAAAAGAGGGTGACGAATTGTTCCGCAGCCTTGAGAAGTAAAGAAGGAGTCATTATATGGAGGGATAAGAGCAAGACAAAGTGAGAAGAGGTAAACGCGTTATGAAATCAATCATTTATCAAGGCTGCGTCCTCGCTGCGCCCTCGAGCGAGACGGGGAGTCGCCTCCACGATCTACCCTTTACACCGCTCCCACAAATGTGCCACGCAAGAGGAGGTACGTGGTTAAAATCGCTGTTGGATTCCCAGGAGCCGCCGCCGCTGCCGCAGTGCCGGTTATAGGGGGAAATGGCCTGAATCCACCAGCATCCAGCTGCAGAGTCCACTACAACAGAGGAATGACAGTGTAGTGTGTGGAGCCGGTGAAGGTTTCGAGAGATTTGAGCCGGACTTGAGGGTTTCATTTGTGTCAGAGCCTTCCAGAAGATCATCCTGAGGACACAACACTTCTGTTTCTGGAATATTTAAAGATGCCTGTTCTTTTATTATTCACTGGCGTTATTCATGAATTGCCTAACCTATAAGTCGAAGATTTGAGTCATCAGTCGACTCGCATTTTGTCAGCCAAATGTCAACTTTTAAACTGTGTCACTGCACACGGAGCAACGCAAGGTGACGAGCATGACGCGTTGTAAGCTTTACAAACCAAACAGTGATGCAGACAGAGGGCAGCATGGCTCGTGTCCCTGATGCTCTCAGCTCATGTGGTGCAGATTGTCACTGAGGTCAGCTGAACCACATTTGAACCAGACGTTGGTACTCCCTTCCTCCACTGCTGCCCAGTGGGACGGAGTGTTCGGATCGCGGAGCTGTCAGCAGCCCGGCAGGAGAGACGCTGCGAGGTGCAGGACACGTAGTTTGACTTTATCTGTGTGCAGATCTGATGTTTGCACAGATGATGGAAAGACGTCAGTCTGGATAAACATGGAAACATATCTATAGAACAGCAGGGTGGCCAGAGGCAGCACAGGTGGTGATATTTTTCTTTTTCTGTTTGAAATCTCCTTAAAACGTTTCTTTTTTCATTTATTTTGAATCATGTTCGATGCAGCAGAATTCTCCACCTGCCCTCTGGTTGTTTCCACCTGCTGATATAAGCAATATCTCCAATTAGCAATCAGAGCTGTCATAACTGTCAGCCAAACAGCCGATCAGTGTGTGCAATAAAGATAAAAACAATTTTAGCATAATTCTTAAGGATGCTTCAAGCTCTTATATTTGAGTTAACACAGGAACTAAAAAGAACAGTTCAGGTTTTAAAGACTCCAAGACAATAACAATCTCTGAACTTAGCTCCTGCTGCTGCTGCTGCAGGGATCGAATCTTTGAGATCAGTACTCGAGGCTCAGTGCTCCATGTGTAAAAGACGAGGCCTGCGGGAGCACACAGCCCGGTCCATGCTGTGAGGAAATGTTCTATTCTAGTATCTAGCACACAAATCTTCAGTTTTTATGGGGACGCTGACTTCGTCTCCTTGAGATACAGAAGCAGCCGCGTGCTTGTGTTTAGTAAAGGCTGAGGCTGTTCGGATCGTTGCTATGGTAACCGAGGTCAGAGGTGTCACTCCGTCGACAAAACAGGTGGATACGTAACGGAGACGGATAACAACGTCCAGCCACTCAGGTAAACCTGTTTCCTGTGCCATGCTGAACGTACACGTTCTATTCTAGGGCTGCTGCAATTAGTCGATTAGTCACGAATATGTCGACGAACAAAATCGTCGACAATTTATTTTGTTTTTTTTTACTTTGCTTTTCTCTCGAAACTGTGGCTGCAGCCGTGGTAATCGGCGTCAGGCCTGACTGTACCGTAAATGATACCATAACACAGACCCTCCAGGAAATCGCGATGTTGCGATTTGCAACTTCAACGCAACTTCAGTGAATCCCCGTGAATTCAGGGCGGTGTTGTAATTTTAACCAATTGCTGCGATTTTTTCGCAACTTCCGCGCAGTCTGCCCGGGGGATTCAACTCGGGTCAGGGATGGTCGCACAGTGTTGGAGGATCCCCTCGTGGGACCTCTCCCCGGCGCTGGCTGGCCTCCGCCGGGGGCATTCCCTCTGCGGTGGCTCTGGGTCGGCATGGAAACACTCGGGGGCGAAGGTGGCTCACGGATCCGTCCGCGAGCTCTACAGCGTCCGCCCACTTGACCCTCTCCCAGACAATCAATTCACGTATGATCCGATTAGTCGACTAATCGAAAAAATAATCAGTGATTAGTCGACTATCAAAATAATCGTTTGTGGCAGCCCTAATTCTTACGTGTGATGCACACAGCCATGATTCATGTCACTGCTCGTCACAAACATCACGTTTCAGGATTGTACCAAAATATTTAGAAAACGCTTTAAGCCTCAGACTTTACTTCCTTAAAGAGTCTCCAAAATATTTGTTTTCTTCCAACCTAATTACACGTTAGACGTGATCTTGAGAAATAATTGGAAGCATGTTTCAGCTGACTGATTAATTATCTAACAAATATCAAGTCGGCTCATTTTATACTAAGAGGGAATGAAAAAACAAAGCGCTGGCAGCCTGGAAGAAAGGAGACTAATTCTGAGAAACACTCACACTGATGATACGAGCTGGCATGAAGCGAACACGTCTGATAGCGACGACAGTTGTTTACAGTCGTTTTAAAGACGCATTCAAATGAATCAGATATTAAAAAGAATTATGTCTGAAGATGCTACAAAGAGCGGCGCCGTGGAAGCTAACGTGAACAGAAATGTGAACACAGAAGGTGTGCAGACACACACACACACACACACACACACACACACACACACACACACACACACACCAACGCTGCCAGCAGCCTTTTGAACATCTGTCATACCTGCCTGCTCCAATCCCATCAAACACTCACACACACACACACACACACACACACACACACACACACAGCACCCCATGAATGGATGTGACAGCTCAACACAGTGCCACTAGCCCAGAAACACATGTTCCTTTACACACACACACACACACACACACACACACACACACACACACTGACCACCACCTCTGTCCCACTTCACTTCACATCAGCCATCGCCTTGTCCCACTTTCTTATCCACCAATCTCCTCTTTTATTCCCCCTCTTCTTCTCCCAGCTTGTCTTTTATTCCTTCATGAATCCATCCATCCATCCATCCATCCATCCGTCCATCCATCTATCCATCCATCCATCCATCCATCCATCTATCCATCCGTCCATCCATCCATCCACCCATCCATCCGTCGATCCATCTATCCATCCATCCGTCCATCCATCTATCCATCCATCCATCCATCCATCTGTCCATTCATCTATCCATCCGTCCATCCATCCATCCATCTGGCCATCCATCCATCCATCTGTCCATCCATCATCCATCCATCCATCCGTCCATCCACACACTTCACAACATGTTCACTGATTTTGAGACATACTTCAATCTAAAGTCTTAGCAACATGCAAGTTTGAAGAGAGACAGAGTGTGTTTGTAGGTGTGTGTGTGTGTGTGTGTGTGTGTGTGTGTGTGGCTCTTCATCTTTGTTACGACTGTTTTGTTGGTCGACTTTATTTGGCTTCACAGAGGACGATAACCGGGACAAGCTGATGACGATGAATGAACATGTGGAAGAAGCAGAGCTCCATTGTTGTTCAAAAACTATTCAAACACGTCAGCGAGCCACACTAATCCAGGAACACTGCGCTGCGTTTATTTTAATTTGGAAAAAAATCTCACTGGATCAAAAAAAAAAAGTGAATTAATCTGAAGCTGAAACTCTCCCACAAATCTAGTTCCCTTCTCCTGCTTAAGTGACATTTCATTTTACATCTATTATATCATTTCATCATTCAGTAGCAGAGGAGGCTGACTGCCAGAGACAGGGGAGGAGATTTGTTGACAGTGAGAAACATGTTGAATGACCTCCATCATCCTTTAGGATGGAGAACAGACACAGGCTGCAGCATCGGGTCATCAGATCCAGAAATGAGCTGATGGATGAAGGAATACTTCAAAATGCATAATCATGTTGTTATTTCACCCGTCTGTAAGCCAGTAATTGTTGTAATGTCTGCCCCTCGTGGCTGATGTTGATTTCAGAATAATCGTTACTCCCTGAAGTCGAGCAGAAGAGGTTAACGGACAATGTCCACAGACTATGTGCCCGTTTGTGTGTCTGTTCAGAACACAGGGCGTTTATTCTGCTGGACAAAAGAAGCCGGGACATAAATTAAGTGTGTACAGGCGCCGGTGGAGAGACAGTTTAGAGGAACAGAATCAAAGAGGAGACGAGAGAGAGAGACGGCGAGCGTCTGGACTGTTAGCACGTCATTTTCACCTGCTGATTAACACAGAGTGAAAGAAGAAACCAGAAACACACACACACAACCAACTCCCATTCCAATTACATTACAGTATTTGAAACATAAACAAGTAGAGCCCCACACACGCACACACACATACGAGATAAAGGCATCGTCAGGAAAATAGAAAATTCAACGAGAGGCAGCACTATTCAGATGTCTGTGAATCAAAGGTTAGATGCTGAATCTGTTTTCAGACGAGCACCTTCACTCTGTCACCAACTTCTCTCTCTCTCTTCTCATCCTCCCTTTGTCTTACTCCCTCCATCTTTTACTCCGAAGACAAAAAGGCTTTTCTCCGCATCAGAAAAAAGCAGCGGGATGGAGAACACAGACAAAAGACGGGAAAAAGAACACTAGAGGGAGGTTTGGTGGAAGGAGGGGGGCAAAGGAAGAATAACTGAATGAATGAAAGAAGAGAGCATGTGTTCAAAAATGAAAAGAGAGACGAGGAAAGGAAGGAAAGAAATGGAAAGAAGACTAATTAAGGTAAGAAGAAGAAGAAGAGGACGAGTTAATGAGGAGAGAAGGAAGAGAAGAAGTGTGGATTAACCAAAACATCAACAGGAAGACGGATGGAAGGAAGAGAAGAAAGGTGGTGGTCGCTTCCTACCGAGTCTCCTGCTACACACACACACACACACACACACACACACACACACACACACTCCATAAATCTGAGGTTTGATGGGCTGTCACTTTATCAAATGAACTGCCACTCGTTGTGTCCTTACACCCCCGCTGGGATCCTCATTATCAGCCATGATTGGCCCCTCCTAACCTCCCCCATCTCCTTCTTCTCTTCCTCCTCCTCCTTCTCGTCCTCCTTCAACCCCTGCTCTCCACCTCTCCTTCATCTCTGGGGCACCTTCTTAACATCCCAATTATCATCTCCTTTTGATTTGTGCCCTCATTCCCAAGCAGAAGTAATTGGAAACATTTTTTCTTCCCCCTTCGTCATCCTTTCTGTCTCCAAATCAGATCACTCAGACGTAACTTCAACCATACCTGAGCCAGAGTATATTCAACTTTACTGCAGTGTTATATTTGATGTGTGAGCTGAACATTCACTTCATACTTTTGAGCAAAGAACACGAGGAAACAGCAACAGGTTCAAAGCTGCAATAACACGATCATGAGTCATCCCCGACAACAGGAGCAAGACCGAAAAGCATCAAAAGTGAAACACCAACAACAGCGAGGAAATGGATGAAAGATAAAAACAGGCGTCACTCACCTGCACATTTAGTCCTGGTGACCAGCGGCGGCCCCGGCGGCCCCGTTCCTCCCTCCCCAGGTCTGGACAGCAGGACTTTGATCTCATACTCCACATCTGGGTCCAGATGCCACAGTTTATAGGTGGGGGAATCCACCACGTGGGTCTCGGCCCAGTTCCCTGACGTGGTGCGGTACTCCACCTCCTTCAGGATGATCGGCCCGTCGCCGATGATGCTGTTGGCGTTGGGTTTGATCCAAAGGTAGGTGGCGCCGACGGCCAGGAGCTCGGGTGGTGCGATGGGTGTCGGCGGAGCTGTGAAAAAAAGAGGAGGTGGTCTGTTTAAGTTTCAGACTTTTCTTTCTTTTGTGGTGCAAAATTCAATAAAACATGTTCTCCCTGCTGGATCATGCACTTCAAATGCATCACCATGTTTTGACTGGAACTGTATCCCCACCTGAGCCTACACCGCCGTTGAATTAGAACACATTACAGAACCCATCTTCACCAGAAAACTGCATTAAAGTCCAATCAGCGGTGCCTAAGTGTGTAATACTCACACAAATGAATGAATGTTGTACAACCCTGAGGGTGCTCAGTGTAATTTTCAAAAATAACAAACACAATTTGAAATGCATCATTTCATTACGTGGCGTTTTGTGGCACCAGCTGCTTTCCAAGATATTTCCAGGCCTCCATTGATTCTCCCCCCCGAAAAAAAATATCCATAAACCTGATGGAAGAAAGTGAGGAGAGCCATATTTCCAATCCGATTGGCATCAACATTAATCTCAGTAGCGTCTGTTATGACTGCACCACTACCCAATTTTACTCCAGTCGGACACACTTTGTATTGCGTTGTGTTAACCTGGGACCCTCGCAGACTCTTGCAATATGCTGTATGTTACTGTGTAACGCGATAAACCGTCCACGTGAGGCAGCAAACGTCTTATTCTGCTCATAAATGTGAAGTGGAAGGAGACACGGTTTAACTTTTGCACTGAAAACAGCTGCTGCTAAAAGCTTCACACAGAGTGAATTCTCCACCTGTAGCATTAATCCATCACATTGTTGACATGTCGCTGACAGCTACTTTGCCACCAGAGTTTCACATTATGCTACTTTAAAATAATGGCCTCTGTCAAGCCTAAAAGCATACGATGTTTTATGAGTCCCCTGTAGTTTTTTTTTTTTTTTTTTTTTCAAAACCAAACTGGAGACAGCAGACACCCAACATCCATATAAATAGAAAGACCTGCTTGGAATGCTACAACAAAATGTTAATGAAAAAGCTCCAGCGCACATAATAGTCACCCCATATGTGAGGTCATTTAATATTCAACGTGCCACATAGTTACTTATTATTACTATGGTAACCGAGGTCACAGGACAGGGTTGTCCCAACAGATAGGTGGTCAGACATGGAGCGTGAACATGTTTCACAGAGTAACTACGGCACTGTTCTTACAGACGAGCCGACGAGGCGACAAATGTACTTATCTATTTATTTATAGATCCTCCATTCTCCTTGGCCGAGCTTCAATAAACCTTTCAGTGTATAACTTCTTAGACTTCTGTGCACTCGCAGACTTACTGCGCTGGCTGAACTGACCATTGATGAATACAGGTCTCCACAACACTGCACGACGGTAAGTAAAGTGTTGTTTGCTGAGAAATGTTGGTAAAAGTGACTCATGCAACTAAATTTGCTTTTGCAGAAGTGTCTGTTCGAGCCAATCACAGGCAGGTTTGTGATACAATCGATGCAAACAACCAAGATGCATTTAAGAGACGCGGCCTCTGCTGAATCTGTTATCAGGTCACTAACAAACAAACTAAGCTATAGCACGTTTTGTTCCAGATTTGTAAATTTGCATTCCCTCCAATATTTGTGTATGAATCTAGGCGAGAGGGTGAACGTGTTCACTGTTCTCAGGATAAAGGCTGTTGATAATTTACTCAGCTGACATGGAGACATATCAGCAGAAAGTTAATTTAAATGATGCACCACTGGGCCAGATGGTAAAATAAAATAAATAAATAAATAAATAAATCACCCCTGCAGCTCACACAAGCCTCTCTGAAACTCTACATTCCCTCCACAGCAATGAGAGGCAGACTAACAAAATGATGTCAGGACACAGCAACCTGAATCTGAAACACGCTCCCGAAAGCAACAGGAGCAGATGGAAACAATGACGGGGGGAAATATTTGTGGAGTTTTTTTTCTGTTGGTCATCAGACTGTGACAGTGAGAATCCCGCTCATCAGCAGGAGAACTGTGGGTAATTACCACGGACATTTCTGACGGTCCCGGGATCAGCACCTTGGACAGCAGCTGTGACACACTTATGAGCAGAATGATAAAAAAATAAAATAATAATAATAATAATAAAAAAATCTGCCCGAGCTGCTCAGAAAACACGTAAGGATGATATCTGGACCTCTTGTTAATCTGGAGCTGACGACATGATGTTACATACTGGCCTAATCTGTCGTCATGTTTTGATGTGCCGCTGAAATCAGGTGACGTAGCAGGAAGAAAGATGGAGACGGCTGCTCACCGCGTGAACCCAAAAGTCAAAAGCCTTTTTTAACCACTACATATAACTTACTGACGTAACATAACGTTGATTACATTACATGTGTTATGCACCGTTGTGTTAGCCGCTTATTTCAACCCAAACTTTGTCGTTTTGGGGCCTAAAACCAAACAAACTTGGACTTTTTTAAACTCATAAAATGTGAAATATTTCTCAGCAAGCTTTATTTTGAAGGTCTAACCTGATGTCACATATTTACTTGCTAAGTTGACTGGTGTCATGGTTCCATATTAGTAGTTGCCACAGGTTAAAGAAGGTGTGTGACCCCATGTGCTATGCTTGAGTGAACGCATGTCACTTCTTAACACTTTACACTTCTTTGATTTCTGAGGCAGCAGACACGTATTTTATTGCCACTGGTCGAATATGAATTGCAGTTTTTTTAGAATCGAATCCACCTTTCATCTCTATTTTCACACATTTCACTCCTCGCGTTATCATTCATCAATCACTGACACTCGGGGGAAAGAGCCATCATGATATTAGACTCTATAAACTGATTGTATTAATATGTCAGGGGGGCAGTGATGCTCAAAAACTAAATGCATGTATAACGGAGGACTGACCGCTCAGGCTGTCTCGTCTCTGCAGTGCATCCAGTCGCTGTGACATAGAGAATTTACATACAGTTTCTGATTGAAGTCTTGGTTTCTAAGTATAAATCTTTTTTTTTTCCTCTCTCTCTGTGGCAGGTGCTTTGTCAGTTGACAGCTACGTTATGCTAGCTAAGAATAATGGCCTCTCTCCTCCTGCTGTCTAAAAGCAAAGTCCTGATCTCACTCTGCAAGTTTTTTATTTTTTTATTTTACTTTCCTCAAGGCTACATTAGAATATGTATGGTGGCTGCGGGACCGATGAATCAACTGTCAGTCACCGCACACTCATCCATCTCAAACTATATGGAGGCCGTGAGTGTGAGTGTGTGTATGTGCGTCTCCGACTCTGGGAGTAAAAGACAATAAGCATCTCTATGTATGAGAGAACCTGCATGCATTTGAATGCATATGTGTCCCAGTAATAACAAAGTGAAGTCATGCACCGCGTCAGAACATTCATGAGCCTGTGCTGTTGTGATGAAGCACCGATTGTTCGGTTACATGAAAAGAGAAAATTAAAAGAAACGCAGAGAACAAGGATGTAAATTATCCTCATTATCCTGAAAGACGGAACAATTTTGCCAGCCGAGGCTTCGTTTTTACTTAAATGTGCTGTCGCTGTTCCATTCTCTGTGTGTTACATTTGCTAAATGGTTTCATGCGCGTCTTAATAAAAGCACAAACACTTCACTTTTTCCAGGACATTTTTTTAAAGCTGACTCACTGGAAGCCGCCAAAATGGTCTCATCATGTTGCAATTTCCTTCGCTTGTTTAGAAGAAAGGTAGATTTAATAAACAAGTAAAAAAAACACACTGACTCCTTCCTTTAACGGCGACCTGTTAGCTGTATTTTACAACTGCTTTAACAGACTCTACTCTTCATTAACGTCATTTATATTCAACAACTTCTCCTGATGTTACTCCGCGGGAAGAAAGAGCGAGATCGTTCAATCACTCCCTCCCTCCGTCTGTTTCCCCTCCCGACGTCCCTTCATCCCACCCTCTGCCAGCTCGTTTACAGCGGAGAGTTACAGAGGCCACCCGGCGACACACAACCTGGCGCCCGCGATGACATGCGGAGAGCGCGCAGACGTGCACGAAAACACAGATGCACGCATTTGTTGATTCGAAGTAGATGCACGTACTTGTGCCTTTTGTATGTGTGTGTGAATGAAGCCTGTGCTTGCACGTTTTAAACTGAAGGACGTGTTTTAAAGAGCACAGAGAAACACACACACATACACGGCTCCGACATGGATACAGAAACAGTATGGACACACTCTAATTGCTAATCAACTACAGTTGGCCACCATACAGTGATGCTAATGATGTGTGAGAGGAGGAAGAAGAAGGAAGAGCGAAGGCTGTTTGGGAAGGAGGGCTGCGAGCCGTGGGTGGTGGAAAAGATGGAGGAGGAATGAGGATGGAGAAGGGGAAAAGAGGAAGAAGAGAAGCAAACATGGAGCGAGAAGAGAGGGGGAAGGATGAGCTCAGAGCCCAAAAGTTCTTTAATAGTACAGCCAGCACCCTGAAAAATGATTATACAGTATGTTAGGAGGCAGGTCGCCTTAGTAACAGGTCATCTGCTTCATGCTGTGCTATCAGTTAACTCTAAAGGAATTTGCACAGTTCGGTTTAAAGCGTCGTTTAATCATTTATTTGAAAACCCCGTCGCACACGGGATTTTTTTCTGAAATGAAATGCTGTCCCCGTGTCGTGGTGTTAGGTCATTCCTGCAGAAAAAGTGTCTGCGGTGTCCTGAATAACTCAAGATACATGTTGGACATACACACCAAAAATAACTAAACCAGATATGATTCAGTTGATCTTGAACAGGTAGATGACACACCTACAGTTTCTGTGTCATGATCCACACACACAAACATTCTGCACTGCACATCACCTCGAGGAAACATCATTTGAAATTTATTCTAAAGACAAAAGAGAAGTGTACCTCTTTTTTTTTAGCCTTTTGTCAGATGCAAAAACAAATTCAGAAAATGATTTTAGGGAATTATTTAACAAATCAACACAGGCTGTATTTTTGCCACTAATTAGAAGTTATGGTGGCAGTAAAATAACACACTCCCACACCTCGAGGGGAATCAAAACTGTTCATTGGATGTTTAAACAAAAAGAGTTTGCATGGGTGTGAGCGCTCCTCCCTACAGGACACCGCTTTGTCTCTGCAGACACTCGCACTGTGGTAAAGACAAGCAGGGCTCATGAAGTTTTAAAGTGCGATACAGCAGGAGTACAGCATTGTAACTGTGGGCCAATAAATACTTCTGTGTGTGTGTGCATCGGTGTGGATATATGCGAGGAGCAGCCCTGGTCCCATAAAAAGGTTTTATCTTGCGTATCTTGGGGCCTTGTTGTCGGAAGACGCATCATGCACTCAAAAGTGACCCGTGTTACTACACCCGGAGGGAACCAAGTATATGGATCTAGTTTTTACTGCACTGTGTTACGATTCCAGCATGCCGTTTGAAGATGGGACACAATGTGTGTGTCTGGAATATAAAGGATTACAGAGAATAAGTCTTATCTTGCGTGCAATACTTCTGGTGTGACGTACCGAGGAAAAGTAAACCGTGTAAACTTTTGTTTGGTTGCATGAATCATTTTGTTTGTGTGACTCAGTCTGGTGAAATTATGGGAAATGATCAGTCTGAATGATGAGTAAGAAGCCAGTGTGATGAAGATAAAGGAAATAAAATCTTTTTTTTGTTCTCAACATGGAGCAGCAACAACAGACATCTGCTTCTCCTCTGCAGTTGTGATGAAAACACTGAAGATTTGGAGGCTACAAACAGCTGAGCTTCATTTTAGGAGGAATTTGAAACTTTCACAACAGAACTGCTACCTCAGCTGAGCTGAACAAAACACATCGACTAGGAGTGTAATGTAATGCTCGAACTCGAAAAACTGCTGATACTAACTAGAAAGTTATTGTTGAGGAGCTACAGATACGCCTGTTGATGTGTTGTCTGATTGTTTAAGAGCGTTCTTCAGGCCAATAATAATAATTTTTAAAAATCTGCATTTAAACTTGAGTTGAGTACTCGTTCATCAGTTCATCAGTTAATATCTGTAGCAGGTTAAGTATGGACTAGAATTATAAAATGGTAATTTTCCAACAACGGCTTTGTATTGCAGATTAAATATAAAAAAAGTCATTATGTACGCCAGACAGGAAAGCCCAAATTGCATTATCATATATGATGCAGTGGTGACTATAGTAATTGGACTGGTGAACACAATCTATCCTCAGAGCAGAGGCAGCAACGTGTTTCCATTATATGACAATATAATAATCCACACCAGAGAGATACACATTTTACCAATAGACATGTTTAATTTAACCATTTTACCAAGATATGTGCATTATCTGACCCCGTCAAAATGTGTTTTATTTACAGTTTCTGACAGGAAGAATTTACTCAGTGCTGTGTTGACTAAAAGGACATTGTCATGTGCATGAATTTAGATTTGGCAATCAGTCTGATAATATCTATTTATTTATAAAAGTACAACAGCACAGGGCCCACAATAGATCCCTGTGGTACACCGTAACCATTGTTTTCTTGTTTGTTTTAACTGCATTTTGACCTTTTATGCCTTCATTGGATTGCAGATAGAGGTGGAAGATGTTGTGGTCCATGGCCAATACCTTCACTAGTCCAGCACACCACAAAACTTCTAAATTTTGGACTGAGCTGTCTTTACTCTGATACGAACTGATCTCTGTAATGAGTTACAGGAATCTTTTTCCTTAATCATAGAGGAGAACATAGAGTACAATAGAGCACATTAGATCTGAGCACGAGCACATTAGATCTGAGCGTGCACAGGACATATTTAAGTGCGAGCGAAATGTTTGTGTCCAAGCAGAAGAAATGTGAGCACAAGCATGTGATGTTTTGAGTCAGAGCACACATTTTGAAAGTAGGCAGCAGAAATCTGAGTATGAGAAGGAGAAATCATGTTCTTAAAGTGAAAATGTGCGCTCTTGAATAAAGATAGGATAATTCTTCCATAGATGTACTGAAGAAAGGCAAGGGAGAGAGAGAGAGAGAGAGAAAGAGGAGATAAACTAGTGAGGTGGTTGTTTAAGATGACCAAACTAAAGTTAAATGGGGAGAGAGAGAAACGAATCCATAGTGGCTGTTATCAAATCCGTCCAGTCTGAACAGTTCTCACTTTATTACACCGTCTGCTTCTCCTGACAGCCAGTGTAACACACACAAACACACACACAGTTGTACAAGAAGGTAAAAAAGCAAAGGAAGAAAAAGAATTAAAGAAAAAAAAGGAGGGATGGAGCGAAGATTTAGGAGTAATAGTTGTGCTGTTGGTAATATTAGTTTTTTATCGCCTGCCGGTTTATAACATGCCTTATAGTGTGTGTGTGTGCGCGCGTGTGTGTTTGCCGGTGTGTATTTCTGTCGACATGTCTGTCTGTGGCAAATCCAAAAGTGCTGTCGAGTCTTAGCGAGAGCTCAGAGAGAAAGTGAGAGAGATTCAAAGATAGAGAAAGTGAAAAGTGTGTGTATCTGTGTGTGTGTGTGTGTGTGTGTGTGTGTGTGTGTGTGTGTGTGTGTGTGTGTGTGTGTGTGTGTGTGTGTGTGAGACAGAGCGACAGATAAAGGAGGACTCGGCTCACCAGAGAGGAGAGAAAAGATATCACCCAGGTGGCGGAAAAGATGGAAAAATCAGTTGCACCATAAATGACAATTGCTCTGGCAAAAATCTGTTTTCCTCCCGTTTTCGACGGCGGCCGGAGAGAGCGATGATGGCCGTGGTGATAAGAGAGAGAGAGAAAGTGAGAGGGAGAGAGATTTCTCCTCTTCTTTGTGTACTGCTGTTTTTATGTGCTGGATGGAAATCTGATTTCACAAATTCTCTGCTTTGAAAAGTCATTGTAACCTGAAGAAAATATAGATTTCTCTTACTTAAAGTATAATACCTGCTTCTTACACTTATGTTTTATATCTGATAGTTTGATCTGACTCTGTTTTAATGAACGCAATTATCATTTAATCAAATCAAGTGTTCCTCTCTTATGTCTCAGTACGCAGCCTGAAATTGCTGCTTTTTTCTGTTAATTAAGAACTCTTTATTATAATGTTGTTCTTCGTTTTAAACATGCTGGGAGCAGCCTTGGTTTCTATTCTTCTCTGCATTTTTTTTCCTGTATGTTGTCGTCTTATCAGTGATGCATTCAAGGTCTATTTCACAGCTCCTTGAACTCAGCAATTCATCTCAGGGAAAACACACACATCAGCACACAGACACATAGATCAGTGCAATCCAGCTCTGATCAATCCGGCTCATCAAGTATTAATGATAACCACCACATGCTATCTGTTTAAGTGGAGGTCATTTATGTTGGATATGTTTTATTGCAATTTGCTTCTGCAGAAATGTTTAAAAAAAAGAAAGAAATCAGTTTCCAGCCTACTATTATTTTGGTTGACGGCACCTGTAACCTCTAATTTTAACCAATCATACTGCAGAGATACCAAATCTTCTACTCATAAACAGGCAGGAAACTTTCAGCTTCAGACTTTGGAAACTGACTCCGGCCATGTGGAAGTAAACCTGACGAAATGTTTTTAGAAAAAGCAACAGTTCAGAACAAAACAGCTGATTTTGATGTTTTAAACTTCAAAAATTAGGAGATCATCGCTGTAATGTGTCATCTATGCATTTCATTCGTATAACGAACTGATTTTTAATAGAACCGTTTGTTTGGCATATGAAACTTTCCTGTGTGTGTTTACAATCCATCCATCCATCATGACTGTGACCTGACAGCCTGGACCTGCATGCTGCAAATTTAATACGAGGATGTTCCCGGTTCACCCTGGTCAACCCGCTCTACCTGAGGCGAAAAGGTCTGACTCGCTACACGAGCGACCCGCTGACTTGGCCTTGCATCATCCGCGTCGTCTCCTAGAAACACATTCTCACTCCCAGCTCAAACTGACTTAAACTTTCTCCACACGCCTCTAGCTTCAGTTTGGCACGTGCGGAGCTCTGTGGTCCACTTTGACTTTCAAAATAAAGCTCGCTCAGAAATATCTCACATTTTAAGCGTTTTGAGATAGCCATTGTCGTCATGGCAACAATATGTCTTAATAAGACGATAAGGCAATAAGACGACTTGGTTAGGTTTAGGACACAGGTCGCCGACTTACAGTAACATGTTTGCACGAGGATTCATCAATGTTGTGTCACTACACAGAAGAAATTCTCCTGGGTGAAAGTACCGTGTTTGAACCACCCAACCACCACATCCATTCAACCACACCCAACTCCCTTCAGAGACTCTTTTTGCTCTTTATGCCCAATCTCAGCACACAGCGAAGGATTACACTACGGGACCTTTAAGAAAAGACACCAGAGACGTACTTACAGGTGAGAACGTGCCGGTGAAAACGAATCTGCAGGACTGTTTCTGTGACGCACAAATTTAAACGGGCGCTCTCTCACCAGGTGCGTCGCATCGGCAGCTAATTAGCCCTCGTCCCATGTGTGGAGTCGGTCACATGACCTGATCTGAGCGAGACTTATTACAGTCCTTCCTTTCTTTCTGTTATTCATCAGCTCAAAACTGCTCCTGACTTATAGACACGCATTTCCTGGGGATTGAGTGCTTTCAGAGAGTGTGTGTGTGTGTGTGTGTGTGTGTGTGTGTGTGTGTGCATACACCTGTGAGTAACACACTCCATACTCCCCTCAGGCCTGTTACTTGGTATAATGAATCCAGCACTTGTACACACAGAGGGAACATTCTTCTCTGCCTGGTCACAAAGAATACTTTAATCAAAAGATCCACAGCACGACGACACATCACAGAGGATAGACGGGAGAGAGAGGGAAGAAAAAAAGAAAGAAAGAAAGAAAGGAAGAAAGAAAGAAAGAAAGAAAGAGCTGAGCATGAAATGGAGGGCAAATACAGTGTATTTTATACTTGAGGGAAAGCCGAGAATCACGGAAAATGAAATCTGATTTCCCACTCCTCACAGCAAACTCATTGTGGCGGACACCTGCTACCTCTTTACACACACACACACACACACACACACACACAAAAACACACACACACACACTCCTGAGCAGACAAACACAACAGACGCAGACACACAGAAAAATACATGAAATCACAGATGACCATATTTCTAACACACGTTCATGCCCACACACACACACACACACACACACACACACACACACACACTGTGCACACACAACACACACACACACACACACACACACACACACACAGTGTGCACTCACACTTCTAAACACCCAAAAAAAAAAAAAAACTCCCATGAGTCTCTGCTTCCTCAAACAAAAGCAGACGGCGTGTTTTATCATGGAAGCTGTGCAGACACGGTCAACTTCAACTTACTCCAGTTATTTCAACTCTCGAGCCTTCCACTTTTAAATCTGCCAAATATTAGATCAGTGGGATGGGGGGATAGACTTTCAAAATAAAGCTCGGTGACTTTTAGATTCACACGAACATCAGAAGTTTCACCCATCCATCCACCCTGATGTCCTCTATATGTGGACTGATTTTAACAGCTGCTACGGTATTTATGACATATTTTTTTACGGTCTTGTTATTAATGTTCAGTGTTTTCTAAACTCCTCAAACTAAGACGGCAAAGCAGCTTATGCAGAACTTAAGTTTCCTCACCTTGACGTGGCGACCTGACCTGGTTACAGGGAGTGCAACACTCAGCCTTTAGATTTTAAGCCTATTTTGACATTTTGTGGGATTGTGTCACGTAACCACGTCGGTTCTGTCAAAGTGTCCGTGAACATGACAGTAAACTTCTACCTGCTCGCTCGCTGTAAGCTGCTGAGGATAAAAACATCCCACACAGAGCCTGAACTCTGAAACATAACCACAGACAGAGAAGGTGGGAGACGCTGAGGGGAATGTAGGGACGGCAGACGGAAGAAAAAAAAAAAAGCCAGAGACGCTGATCCTCTTAGTGTCACAAAAAACTGTTCTCCAACGGTTTTTAATGAAACGAGAATCGGTCTCGAATCTGTCGGCTTCACAGGAGCCGAACAGCAGGACGCTCGTAGTGGACGTCGCCCCTCCTCACTCAGTTTGGCTTTCTCTGGCATCCAGCTGCTCTCATCCACACGTGAGACGCTGCAACAAGATGGTGCGATGACAGAAATGGCTGATGGGATTGAACCTGTCAGGCTCCTCTCTGTTTTCTAACAGTGAAGGTTCCACACTGTAAAAAATGTCTGCCAAACCATTACAGTAAAAAGCCGTAAAATATGCCTGCAGATTCGACTGTAAACAGTATAACACGGTAAAACACTGTATACACACAATACAGTCCCTCCAGTTTTTTGCGAGTTTGCGATCGCGTGGATTACCGTGTAATCAGCAATATGCCTCATATTTCCTACTGTCGCACAATTATTTTGTCTTATTAAACCTGTTTAGACTTTTTGATGCGGTTTAAAAGTAAACAACAAAAAAGGGGGCTACATTTTTTCGCAAAAAATGAGAAAATGCCGCCGCAAAATCATTTTGATTTGAAGAAAAAACGTGAAATCCTGGTGGGACTGACAATAAACTAAAAATAATAAACACCAACTGTATATATAAAATCAACAGTACTAATATCTTTTTACCCTAATATTAGAAAAGGTTACACCATATTTATTTTGGTAAAATTCTTTACTGTAAAAAACATTTTCACTGTTGCTCATATTCTATAGCAAAACCTTTATTTATACGCCATTTTAAGGGAATTTATACAGAATAAAGCAGTATTTTATATTAGAGACTGTGAATTGTACGGTAAAACACCGCAACATTTAAAGACATATTTTACGGACTTTTACTGTCATGGTTTGGCAGTTTTTTCCACCATAAAATCTACAGACATTTTAGAATAAGGTGACATCAACAGCACTGATATCCTTTTACTGCAATATTACAAAGATAAACCGTATTTATTACGGTAAAATTCAACCACAGCTGTCAGAGTTTTACTTCTTGCTCTATAACTTCTCCTGTTATATATGTTTAGTTACGTCTCGTTACGTCTCATCTCAGGCCCCCCAGCATCGGCTTCAACTTTCCACCTCCTCAGCCTCCTCCTGCTCTGATCCGTTCCCTCTCTCTACTTCTACTTCTTCTCTGTCTCTTTCATTCCTTTACTCACCTCCAGTCCTCCTCCTCTTCTTCCACTCACCTACCTGTTCATGCATTACTTATACGCCTCCTCAGGAATTCCCTGTGAAGTATCCACTTTCTCTGACACTCACACTCGCAGATGAACACGCTCGCATAGACCCATGCACATGAAAAAAAGCAACTTACACGGACTCGCCACCCAGCGTACACAACACAACACACACACACACACATACACACACCCTAGGGCAAGCCCTAAGGACCTGGTTAAAGAGGCAGGAGGAGTGTATACTGTATGAGTGTATGTTCCTTCTCTTCACACACACACACACACTCTCCCCGATGTAGGCAGATAAACAAACTTGCACAACTTTTCACATAAAATGCAGTTTGTGGATCTTTTGAGTTTTCTTTCTCCCCGGGGGAGCAAATCTTTTCTTCGTCTCATCTCGTGGATATTTCATCATTCCGTGTCATCAATTTTTTGTCGATACCGCTCCAAGTCGAGTACAGCGTGTCTCACCGAATCAACTTCACTGCCATCCGCGCCGCACTAACTTTTACTAACTTTCACAATCCTCATGCTTCTCCGAGAAGAATACGGTACATTCATAAACGGAGGCTTTTAATGACACAAAATGCAAAGGGAACCATGCAGGTTAGCCGATATTCGAGACTCAAGAATCCGTCCCTTGGGAAGTTCATCGTGGACGTAAAGGCTGCCAAATAAAAATGCAATAACAGAAATGCATAGCAAAGACAAGTGCAGGCATTCAGATGATACACCCTCATTTTACAGCCTCCTCATGTCCTGAGTTTAGGTGACACACTCATTTCTTGTACCTAATTAAAACCCTGTAGCATTCACTGATGGGAGCATGGGCTTTATTCCAAATCTCTGTCAGGTTTTACAAGAATATTTTATCAGTAAAAAGTTTTCTGAAGTGCTTCTACTTTAATTCCCTGTTCCTGTTGGTGCTGTTAACTCCCTCTTTATAGACTTTATATCTTTAGATTATTTCTACCTTGCCTCTTTTCGTTTGTTCTCCGTTAAGCTCCCTGCAGATCGCAAACACTCGCACGCGTTTCACATTAAAAGCTGATGTGAAAATGACTCCTATTTAATTACCAGGATAAGAACGTGGCATTATTTCTTGAAATGTTATGCTGCAAAGCTAACCCTGACGTTTCCCCGACATCTGACATCTCATTTCAGAATAAAACTCCTCGCTCGGATGTCAAACGCACTTTTCAAGCGGTCATAAATTGGAAGGTTGTGTTTGTGTTCGCACCCCGTGGGAGTTAGCGGGCTTTCGCACATCAAACACACAGAACTGATCTGTCCACTCCACCATTGATTTCCCTATCAGGGAAAAGACACATAGAAGATGCTGGGAGCGAGCTCTGCTTTATGGACAAACACACACAGATACTCACACACTGCGGTGACGCTGCTGGGTCTAATTCTTGGACTACAGTCAGCTTTATGACCACCCGGGGAGACTTAGAAAGATGGAGCAGTATTCCACACACACACTCTCTGCACGGTGTCCACAGGGCACCGGCTGACAGTGGCTCTCCTGGATCTCTGCTACACCCCATTGAGTCTTATCTCTGACAGACAGAACACACACACACACACACACACACACACACATACGCTAAGGCACAAATGTCCATACACAACACAACACACATGAATGCAGATACACAGCCCAAATGCAGCCTACATTTATCACCCCCTGAGACACAGACACGTCAGCATGCAGGCTTGCTCACTCTCTGACACACACACACACACACACACACACACACACACACACACACAGCCGGGGGTATGGTTGAGACCTTGTTGCCCTGGGGCTTTGACTGCATCTGTTCGACAAGAGTCATACAAATGAGAAACGCACAGGAGCAGGGAAAAACATCTGTGTGTGTGTGTGTGTGTGTCATTTCCCTGACATGTTCTTCAAGGACATCCTTTATTGTCCGACCAAACTGGACACTGAGTGTGTGTTTGATGCGTGTGTGTGTGTGTGTGTGTGTGTGCTGTATGTCTTATTACAAACTTCTCAAACTCAAAAATAACTTTTACTGTATTTCTCTCTGTGTGTTTTTTTATACTTCACCTTTTTCATTTCCATTTACACTTGCAAATAATTCATTCTCTTCCATTTATTCCAGTGTTTTTTTTTTTTTTATCCGCCGGTGCCATTAATCCAAAGACGTGTCCATTTAAAAGCAAAGGTTGGAGGACGTCGTCGTGTTAAAAAGAAACCGCTGTCGCTGTGCGTTTTCTTTAGCATTCACAGCGTTAGCTTTAATGGAGGTGTGAAGCGAGGCGGAGGTGTGAATATGGGCAGGATACGGAATGACGGGACGATTAGAGTGGAGGTGTGATATATATACACACACCTACCTCGAGCTTTTAGCCGAAGGCGACGCAGAATACGACGGAATAATTCAAAACAACTGAAGATAACTGTGGTAATCTTTCAGCTTTTAATTGCTAGTTGCGTGTGTAAAGGTTGCTGTTTCATAGACTTCCATCTATGATGAAGGATTACAGAAAATTAATGTTAATGTTAATTTTGACACATCGTCCATTTTTTGATTCTTTAAAATGTTTTGACTGAGCATTATAGATTAAAGTGTTTGTTTTTTTACAAAGTAAGGTTTCCAGATAATGTTGTTTGCAGCAGCCAATAGCATCCATTCATTCATTCGTTCGTTATCCTCTGCAGGGTCGCAGGGGGCTGGAGCCTAACCCATCTGACTTAGGGCGAGAGACAGCGTACACCCTGGACAAGTGACCAGTTTTATCCAACCATTCACGCTCACATTCACACCTACAAATGATTTAGAGTCACCAATTAACCTGTTATGGTTCATGTCTTTGGACTGTGAGAAGGGGGGAACATGCAAACTCCACACAGAAAGACCCTAGCTGAGGTTTGAACCAGGAACCTTCTTGCTGTGAGGCACCTGTATAATATCCATCACGCAAAAAGGTATTCAGCTGCTCAGTGCTATTGTTCTTTTACTGTCAGCACTGTAGAATTTGTCGACTGTGTCGACTTTTCTTACGGTATCAGAATCATACACTCCAGTCATTTTACTTTTGGTCGAGTATTATTCCATTGATGAATATGAAACATCTTTTTTTTCCCTCTGTCTGTCAGCAGGGAAGGCATCATCTGTTTGGCCGGGCCAGCCGTGTCGTGTCACAGATTAATATGCATGAATGAGAACGCGGGATACACACACACACACACAGACAAAGAGACAGGCATCACACAGGGTCGGCACTGTAACACAAGAAGTGTCTCTCTCCAGATTCCTCTGGTCACACCTGGCTGAACAACACACTAATTAACCCTGATTTCACTTAGCAACTCGGGGGGAAACTCACAATTACACACACGCGCAGATTAATTTGGACACACAACAACCGCGGCATGGATGCACAAATGAAAAGGCTACGCAGACACACACACACACACACACACCCAGAGACAAATTAAACTGCACGCAGATGATCCCGCCACACGTGAACGGAGATCGCAAATGTACAAATCAAGGACAATAACACACGTGCACAAATTTAGCAACACACACCGCGCACACAGAGGCCTTCTGGGAGATGTGCGAGTGTAATATTGCACATCTCTGTTGTTGGCATGGGCTATTCCTCTGACACGATGCATGGCTGACAGCACCTGAGCTACACACACACACACACACACACACACACAAAGGACAAACACATGCATGCCAAGAGACACATTGAGCATGATAAGCAACACACACACACACACACACACATTTGGACATCAGGACTACACTCTGTGTGTTCTGCTAACAGATGGTAATGACAGTTTCAGTCCCTGGACTATCATCTAATCAAAATAGCACACACACGCACACACACACACACACACACACACACACACACACTCCAGCCTCCCTCCAGATTAAACATCCTTCACACCAAATAAGGTTAACAGCATAATTCATACTAAATATGCATTGAGAACATAATTTAGGCCAAAGCGTGTTTACATTTAAATGTATTTCTGCGATGCAATTTAAATTCCATTAAAAAACAAACACAGTCCAATCCCCCCGCGCGCCACATGAAGATATCCTTATGTTTAATAGAAATAAAAAAAATTACCATAATTCATGGAAAATATCTCGAGGTAGAGATGTGCGTTTGTCCAAATGCATCTCAGGAATCCAATTTGAACTTCACTGTGAGCATTAGGAGGAACGCTAATTCCTGCAAATAATGACAAATAGTCATAACACAGTGTAAGCGGTCATGTTATAAACAAGATATTCCTCCGTGTTTCCACCTCAAGGCAGGTCTATAAATTTGGGTCGAGGTGCAACACAACGTGTTGTCAGAGTAAACCCTAGAGATCCAGCCAACCGAGCGGAAACTCCAGCTTTACAGTGAGTGAGCTCCGGTGTCTTGGTCAAGGACGCTTAAAAAGAGAAGACAAAGTTTGTGAGAGGGATATTTCTCCGTTAGGTTATGTGTTAAAGCAGCGGTCCCCAACCACCGGGCCGCGGACCGGTACCGGTCTGTGGGTCATTTAGTACCAGGCCCCACAGAAATATATATGCATATATATATAGATGTTTTATTTTGAAAAATGGCCGGATTCTTTTCCAATTACATCCGTCTGTGCCTCTTGACACAGGTCAAGACGCACGTCTCGGTCACGTGATACGTTACTCCAGTTAAGCCAGTTCGGGTGTTATTGTCTCCCATTACTCCCAGATGGGACCGGTTCGTTGCGGAGAAACAAGCTCAGGGCTCCCACTAACTCAGCGTAATGGTGAGTTGTATTTTTATGCACTTTGTATTTGCTTTTATGCCGGTCGCATCATTTTATTTCGTCGTATTTACCCCCCACACCTTGAAGGCCGGTCCGTGAAAATATTGTCTTACATGAGACCGGTCCATGATGCAGAAAAGGTTGGGGACTGCTGTGTTAAAGGATAAGAGGCAGCTGCTGTTGGTCGATTGCTGTGCGCTAACTCTTTAACATAGAGAATTTATAAAAGAAAGTGCCTAAGCACTGTCTGTGCTGACAATTTATCTATCACAGTAACGAAGGGTTTTATGTATAAACGGTTCAGTGCTAAGACTTTTGCATAGCTGTCTCAGTACTTAAGTATTGCATCAACTAAAGAATAGAAAAGACTAGACTTTATTGATCCCTTGGTGGGGTAATGTACTTTTTCCACTCCAGTTTTTACATACATAGACCCAGGAGGTAAAATGGTTCACCCTCCATACTTTGGTCCATGCTGGACTTGAACCGAATGTCCTTAGCGAGGGGATTTGTCGAGCAGCACACATAAATACATGAATACAAAAGGGACGGAGGAAACAAGAGGTGAGAACGGGTGGAAGGAAAACATAGAAGGAAAGATAGAGGAGAAGCAAGCGATATTCCTTCTGATTAGTTGTAAATTTACTGTATGCAGGGCTCTAAATTCACTTTTTTGAAGTTTCTGAAGTTACCAGCCAATCAGAATTTCCACTAGCCACATTTTTTCCCGTGCAAAAAAGACAGATTATGAGAGCCACTGAATTAATTTGATCATTTTATTAACTAAAGCTTTAAATTAATGTTACTATGAAGTTGGAAACTTAAGTACATACAAAAATGATCCTAACATTTCATTACCCATTAACTCTTACATACTATTCAGGGTCTAATATGACCCAATTTTTGTACATAACAATAAAATAAAAACATTAAAACTTGTGAGCAGCCCGCGTCAATTTCCACAGAGCACCTCGAGCAGAAGCCAGACAGAAAAAGCAAAGAGAATCTGGTGGATTTTCAAAATAAAATACCCCGTGCAAACTGCCGGTCGTAAAAACAGACAAAAGAGAAACTAATTAACTACGTAGCATATTTACACATGTAGAAGCATGTTTAGAAGAACATACACCAGGAAAAAGTCCAAATCTGAGCAAATAAACAATGTCTGGTGGGCTAAACGCTCCCGGTGGGGTTTGAAGTTGCGGACGGGCCCCGGTGGATTTTCCCAGGAGAGGAAGCCCGTTTGACCAGTGAGAGCATGCGCTGTGCGGGTTCCCTTTTTTTTTTTAATACACGCCGAAATGAATTTTCACCCTTTGGCGGGTTGGCGGATGTTAATTTAGAGCCCTGACTGTATGTTTTAACTGCTTAAATCAGAGACGTAGTGCGGGATAACGTATTACATTATGGCCAAATTACGACCACGTGACAATGATCGCGTGGTACGATGAAATAAAGTGTAATGTTCACTGACAACATACAGTATGTAATTTGTTTTCTGCCAAAATAGCCAATCTCGCAATACACTATCAATGATTGAGTACAGTTGCGATCTTTCCCCATCCTTAACCAAAGAGACCATAGTTTTACCATCATGTTACAGGCCTGAACTTTCAGCGCTATTCACCCCAAACCCAACCATCCCCCTTGCAGCTCCAATGTGTTTTGATTTAAAATCAAAGAAACATTGTCTGTCAACATAATCCTAGAAGAAATGTTGTTAGCATCGCAACTGAATTATGAACTCGTATATACTTGTGATTTCTAGAAGATGCGTTTTGTCGTTTTGGGAGTCATTGGCAATCGACCGATTCAGTCGTTTAGGTTTGAGGACCTTTTTCTTTTTTGGTATCTTTGGAGTCTTGAGTAGAATTTGAAATTTTAAGACACACACCATGCTCAGGCAAGCACGTGTTAACAGGACAAGGCCAAAAGGTAACGGGGCTGTTGGTTTAAGTCAGACCTCCATCGTTTACCTGTATTCAAGGCTGCAGCACCGAGACGAAATGTTTGGGAAACTCTTCAATACTTTTCAGACAAAATTAATATTTAGCTGACTGGAATTTGGTGCCTCCAAGAATATTCCGGTAGTACTAGAAATTTCAAAGAAATAAAAAAAACCTGAACAAAGAGTCGCTATCTATTTCGAACCTTGAGGGAAACTGAGGGAACCCACGGAAACACAGGAAGAAAATGAAGTGAAAGGCTGACAGAGACAGACACAAATGGAGTGAAAGAGGCCTCATTGTGAGTTCTAGTCACTTCTCTGAAGTCTGTTCAGTATTCCATCCTCAGCATTCTCACAGCACTAATGAGCAACAGCCAAACACACACACACACACACACACACACACACACACCACTACCCAAGGCTTGTTTCTCACGTTCTCCACATTAAAGAAGGTGTCCCATTTCACTGCAACTGCACTGATCGGATTTGTCAAGCGCTTCTCTCCCTTCACCCACTTAAATTCATCACAAATAACTCTGCTTTCAAGTGGTAGGTGCCTTCCAGGCCCCGTTTTAATGTAGAGCTCAGTAAACTGCTGAATGTACCTTTAACGATGAGGTCGGCATAGTTGGACACTCCGGACCCGCCGTCTGATCGGATGACGCAGCGGTAACGGCTGGTGCTTCGCTGGGATGTGTCGCCGACGCTGACGGTTGCGGAGAAACGCCGGTGGTTCACCACCCTGGTCACCATCAAGGCCGTGTCCTTGCCGTTCCATTGCTGCAAGATGGATAAGAAAAATTAGATGTTGACAGCTATTGGCATGTTGCATCTTCTGACCAGGCTATCGGAGTACACATGGCAGAGGGCTCAGAATGACGGCTTCCTTTAAACATTAAATCTAATCTTTAGAGAACCTGAAGTGGGTGCACAACTTGTAATAAAACTGAAGCCAAGAGTCTCAAGCTTTGGGCTTCCTGGGCTACTGTAGAAACATAGCAGACTTGAACTTGGTGAACCAGTGCTTATACACAAATGAAAAGATACTTGACCATTAGATTTCCCTAAATCTTAAACACTGGACCTTTTAGGGTTCAGGGATGGTGACTGCCATCGTACAAGTTGGAGCAGTTTCTGAAGTATTTTTAGTTGTGTGTCGAACAAATTTCCATAAGTTATTCCAAGGGACAGACATCAACAAAGGTCCCAGTAATGACCCCGTATTGATATCAAAGACCTGTCAGGAAACAGAAGCGATTCCACACATTAAACTGAAAAGGGTTTGCTGCCACTTTCCGCTCTGCATATGATCCCCACATCTCCAGATGCAATCTTCTTCTACCGCTGTAGTATTATCTGCCAATTTGGAGAAACATGCTTTGCCCAACAGCCTCCAGTCAGGAGGGTCATTACTTTACTGCACGCGGTGGCACTCTCATGTGCGGTGAAAAGCATGCAGGACTGCGAGTGCACGTGCATTTACACTAACATGAGTACATGCACACACAAACACACACTTGTCACTTGTACAGACATGGAGTCATCGGTGCAGAGCAGAACAAGGACTTCTAATCAATCCTGAAATAGAGCAGGGAAGGCTGGGGATGTTTGCCACAGTGTATTTAGTTTTTATTTTTATTTATTTAATAAAATTGAATAAATAATTCACATTGCATTTGCTACATTAGTCTTTCATTTATATAAAAAATGCTACCGGACGTAAAGTTCTGGTCAAGAACTTAAGTAGGTAATCGAAACAGCAGCACGTCTGCTCAGCTTTTACATAGTCATTAAAGTCACTACATTCAAACTTTAAGAATACAATAGCCTCTCCTGTGTCCGGTAAGTGTGACCATGGAGAGCCGTAATACACGCCGAGTTAGAAAATAATGGACTCAGAGGAAGAAAATGCAGCGCAGCTTTCCTTTTGACATTCTCTGCCTGTGCCTCAGCATATCAAGGCACCGTGCAGTGCATAATTACATAAAAAAAAAAGATTTTACAGTCATCTGTAGAAGTGCTACTTACTAGACCTTTTCACAAGTTTCTTAAATACTGTAGGATATCCATTATGCATTTGAAACACACATTTCACAACAAAGCCAAGACGGAAACTCTGAGTTACTTGTCCGTCGCCGAGGTTTTAAAAGAACATTCATGCTGTTCTGATCATTCATGCTGTTCTGATCCTTTATAAAAGTACAGTATCATTCATGCTCAGATACGAAGGTACCAACCTGTAGCCAGAGTTTATCGTGCTGAGACCATTTCCCTCCAGCGGTACACTGAAACGTAGCGTTCTGACCCACGTTCACCTCCACGTTCTGCAGGCGCAGGAAGTGAGGCGCTTTGCCTGCAACACACGCAGCAACCGGACAGCGTGAGAACATTTAGGTACAGATAAAGATGCATAATGCAGTCTCTGCTATTATAGGCTAAAAGATCAGACTTTCTTTCAGTGACCCAACAGGAATTGGCGTTACCTCAGACCGAACAGATTTGAGTTTTTTTAATTTGTTTCTTTCTTATTTATAGAATTTTGGCGTACATCTTTTCTTTTTTTGTCGTTTTTATTTTTGTGTGGAATGTCCAAAGTCCCATATTCACATAATAAAGCAATTGGCAGGCCGTTAAAAGATGCCATCTTGTTATTAAAGGCACGGTAGATTCACAGTGGATTATACCGGCAGATGCCGCTGATAATAAGAAACAACACTTGCAGAAAAAAAAACAAACCTCACAACAATAGTAATCCAGTTCAAACAGGGATTAATATTGTTATTCATAGTGATGGTACAAGGCAGATGAAGAGGCAGACAATGGGAGACACCGACTACGAGACACTGGGTGACTTTGGTCTGGCATTGAAACCAGCCAGCGACTGGTTAATTTCATTTAGACTGTCTGCAGACAGAGATAAGTCTCACGGAGTACGCATCGATCATTTAACAATGATAATTCTCCCTGACGCTAATGGTCATGTTGTAGCAAATGACGAGTACTTAATAAAAAGAAGGAGGGGGTAACCTTTCTTCTTTCTCCCTCTCTGTCTTTACATTGTCTAAGATTTCTGTCTTCTAGTTTATTTTGTGTCCTCCGTGGTGAATAACTCGTCCCACTTTGACTAAACTGATCAGTGACTGGCACAGATGAGCGACGTGCTCGGTGCCAGCCATTCACTGAAATAAAGCAGTCAGTGCTGTGAAGTGAGTTCTGGGTGGAGTGAGGACATATGGGACATGTGGGGGGATATGGAAAAAAGACAAAAGAGAATAACAAGAAAAAAAAAACTTCCAAAAAGAAAAGAGCTTCTGGAAGTTTGAATTATTATTATTATTATATATATATTTAATTAAGCACTGCTGTTTATTATCTACTACCATGTAGTACAACTCATTATCTAAGAGAAACGAGAGCATGTTTTCTCTGTACTCGAGAGAAACTCCAGCAAAGTTGAACTTGAACTAAATTAGAAACCTAAAAAAAACAAAAACACACAACTTGAACTAAATTAGAAACCTAAAAAAAACAAAAACACACAGTGCCAACTAAGACTAGACAGCGAGAACACGAGGCAGCAACACGGCGTGCGCGGAGTGAGGTGAGCAGGCCGCAGAGGGTTGCAGTAAGCACTCTCCGAGTTTTGTGAAGCAAAGTGTTTCTGTCAGATCTGAGTGATGAAGACCCTGAGTTTGGACCTTCTTCCTGGCTCTCTGCAATCTGTCTGCAAGCCTCACAATCTGTCCTCCGTGTGTGTGTGTGTGTGTGAGAGAGAGATAGCTATAAAACAGATGATACCGTTATGAAACACACACACACACACACATACACACAGGGTCACTTACGGCAGGGGTGAGCCAAAACTCGTATGTCGTCGATGGCGATGAAACCTGGATGGCCCTGAACTGAAACTGCTTCGAATATTACCTGGAAGAAAGAAAGAAAGAAAGAAAGAAAGAAAGAAAGAAAGAAAGAAAGATGAATCATGTTGAGCCACATTTTTCCTCTAATAGTAATCTAAAAATATAAAAAAACTTCTTTTCTTCCACACGCTGCAACATCTCGATGCCCCCGCGAAGCTCATATGGAAACCTCAGGGGAATATTCCACTTAAAGTCAGCAACTATTCCTCTCTTCACTTCATCCCTTCATCCTTCTGTCTCCACCACATGCACCATCCCTCCTCCTCCTTCCTCTCATCTTCATCCTCCTCCTCTCCTCTGTTTTTATGCATCCTCCTTCTCTCCATCAGCTCGTTTACTATCTTCTTCCTCTTCTAATTGCTCTTTGGTGTTTTTCTCTATTTTCTCTCCCGTCACATTACTCCTGTTTTTTTTTCCTCTCTCCTGTTTTTTTTTTTTTTTACACTTTCTCTCCCACAGACTTGACACACTCTCGGGGTGACAAGCAGTCAGCAGGGCTGTCAAGGGGCCATGCACTCCTGACCCACACATAAATACTCATACACAAACACACACACATATACCTCTGTGCTGTACTTGTCAAGATCCTCAACAGTATGAGCTGGAACTGGATGTGAATACTAAAGACCTCTGGGAGGACTTCACTCTCTTTCCTTTCCTTCAAAAAAAAAGAAATCCTCCTCTCCGGCATGCATGTCAACTTTTTTAGAAATGAAAGACAATGGTAGAGGTTTTTTTTTTTTGTTCTTGCTGTCCTGACAGGTCTTTGTGTGCAAAATTTAGATTTTTCGCTGCCGTCACATTTATTTTTTAAAGTGATGCGTTTATCTATCGTATTTTTTGACAGACAGACTTTCATGTTGGTTTAAACTCGAAGCGAATAAAATCTAGTTTCACAATAACACGCGGATACAAACGCGTTAAACTAAAGGTCGGTATGTAACATTTAAGGGAATCTATTGATTTGTTATATATATATGTTATGTGTTTTCATTGGTGTATAAGTATCTGAAAGTAAGAATTTATGTTTATATGACCTTAAAATGAGTCTTATATCTACAGAGAGAGACAAAGGGACAAACCAAATACTGGCTCCACATAGGTCCGTTTATTAGTTTTAAGGACACCATAGTTTCCCCTTCATGCTTAAAACAAGAGGGTGAGGTGAGGGGTATTCAGTCAACTGCAATCTGCAACTTCACCAGTAGACGCAGCTGAATTCCACACACTGGACCTTTTAAATGCTCAGCCTTGCAGACGTCGCTGGTCTTTTCTGCCCTCCCGTACTGCTAAAAATGAACTTTCTATCTGCTGGCTGCTCCACTCACTGTCCATGTTTTTTTTTTCATATCAAAAGAATACAAAGTCTTGGCAGTGATTTGTCCGGTGAGTATACAAATCCCATCTTGCACTTCAGACTGGCCACAGACCAGAACTTTATCAGATTAGTAAGAAAAAAGCAAGAAAAACTTGAAAAATATTGTGTTTTATCAAATGTGTCAACAGTGGAGAAAGTTGAAAATGTTCTTTTTCAGTTTTAGTGCGAATACACACACACACACACAAAAATATTTATTCTACCAACTCACGTGGTGTAACACACTGTAAGACATATTTGTTGCTCCCCTCGCAGTGGCCCGTACTTTAATATGACAATGTTTTTGTCCTTTTTGAAAAAGAAAGTGCTGTTTCTCCACGGGAGGTGACTCCTCATTATAGGCAGGGAAACACACACGTTTAATACACAATGGTTGTGCTTCTGATGTGTGTGTGTGTGTGTGTGTGCGACACAGGGGTGCCTTCATTTACTGAACATAGCTCTGTCATTAGGTAAAACAGTCACTTTTGTACTACCTCAATAAAACAACACAGCGGGGTATGTTTCTGCACTTTAAACAGACTGACACACACACACACACACACACAGACAAACTGAGTCATTAAACAGTTTTGTGTTATGATATTAAAGGGAATACGCTAAGAGGCAGGTTGGTCATCTTACTACCTGTTAGTGATGAAACTCAATCTTCGAGTTATTCTCACCTCTAAATGCTCAACGTGCAGAACATGTGAGTGTGTTAAAGTGTTCGCATGCAGCAACACACTCAGGGATGTAAAGACCAAGTGGCATCCTCTGTGCCTGTGTGCCAGAAACAAACTGCAGTTCCTTGAATGGCCACTTGAGGCCGGCTACAAACATTTCTCCATAAGCCTCCATGTTAAAATGCCCAAGAGTGCTGCTGCCGCTTTGCCGCTTTTCATACAGTCTGTGGTAAAGACGTACTGTTCTCATGTATCTCACTGTTCTCTTTCTTATAATGTAAGTTCCTTAAATTTGCTGTAGCAGAAGTTTGAAGTGAGCTCGTGGATGAAAGGCTGACCCGCAAGATCAAGGAAACAAAAAGAAGATCATCTTTTATCATTAATTATGTCCTATCATTACCATAAAGCTTAGTAATTGTTAATATGTATATCTTAGCACCCATTATGCAAAAAAAAATCAAATTAAAAGTCATCAAGGTTGATTTTTTTAATTCAGGAGAGTAAAAAAATGACTGTAGAGTTAGAAACAATCATTTATAGATTTAATTATTTATTGTCACCTGTGCAGCTCACTTACACGGTGCTGCCAAACCTGGGCCAGGGTCCCCGGTAATGGGACACACCCGAACACTTAAAGACAGACACTTTCTGCACTTGACTGATCTCCTGCTGAACGTTAGTGTCCATAAATTAAAGTAAATATTTCATATTTGCAGGACAAGAGAAGTATCAAATAATGACCACGTTAGGGAAGTGTAATTACAGATCTTAATCACGTTAAAGGAGTTTAATCTCACTCGATAGATGATGATCAAAGAAAAAAAAAAGTTTGCTTAATCAGTTCTCTGTCGTTTTAACACATGATTACTTATCATGTGAACGTGTCACGCAATCAGCTTTCGCGGCGGTGTCACTAATGGATGTTCATGCTTGCAAAGACAAAGAAAAGTGTGTGTGTGTGTGTGTGTGTGTGTTACCTGATAGGAGTTAGGCCAGAATGTAGAAATGGCCAGCTCAGCCTTCACCCAGCCTTCAGTGACAGTATCAGAGGCGTTCCACACCGGGTTACCCTGAGCGCCGCCGTTCACCTGCAGGCAGACAGGAGATGATATGAGGATGAATACAATAAAAGGGTCACCTGCAGGTTTCACAAAGTATAACTGGAGAGTTTACATTAAAAAAACAAGTGCTGCTGTTTCATCACAAATCCACGGTCAGTTCCTCATTTTCCAGCAGTGAAACCATCCTGGTAGTCGACAGCCTCCTCAGGGATGTAACAATATGTTCATCGTTCAATCACCTCTTGATTCCTTAATTTTCTGACATTTATCAGTTAATTCATTAGTCGATCGCTTCACTTAATGATTCTCCAGTCCGGTGCTTTGTTAATCCCCTGACTTACTCGCTTCAGATCTTCATCCGTCTCTTTAAGTTGTGCCGTATCTTTTCATCCCTTTCATCCGTCTTTACATCCCCACCAGTCTTTCCTTCCAGCGCTCCAGCCCTCCATCCACAGCTCCCTTCTGACCTTCAGAGTTCTTTATTCTACCCATCTGCCCATCGCTACCTTCATACATCGGTATCAAACATCCACTCTCAGCACAGAGAATCTCTCACGCCTTCCTATCCCCAATGTTTTAATCATCTTATACGTTTTCTTACACCATACCATCGAATGCACACCAGAGCTGGATTTATTCCCATAAAAAGGTTGAGATGGGTTGTGCCTATCACACACAAGCACAAACACACACTCCTACATAAACACTCAAAGCCCCAGAGCTAACTTCATCCCCGCTCGACAGCGAACAGAGGTCTGTTTGTTTGTTTATCTGGTTAGTCTTTTCAGTCTATCAGCCCCTGATAGACGGCTCCATCTGTCAATCCATGCCTGCCTGTCAGTCACACAAACACACACACACACACACACACACAGACCTTGATGTAGACGTTGAGTGTGCCGGGGCTGGCTCCGTCCCGACTGGACAAAGAGTACAGGAAGTCGATGCAGTGGGTGTCGTTCTCCTTCAGGGTGGGCATGTACAGGTGAGCCTTTTGTCCCGACGCCCGGCCCGATGCGTTCACCACCATGAACGAACCTGCAGCAGCAAAAACAAGAAGGAAGAGTCAGTTCAAATGTTCTGAACAACAGTACAGGTGAGCTTATTGTTTAGAGCAGGCGTACTCAATTAGCAGACTCCGATCCGCATGCGGACCCAAACGCAATGTCATCCGGACCGAGACAAAATCTCTCTATAGCGAGATTTCATTGCCATGCTATTTCTGGATGTATTTCCGCATAGCCAATCTCACGACAAATTTAAAAACCAAAACATCAGGTTTTTTATCATCACTATGACAACTCGGTGAAGCTGCGAACATGAGGCCAGCCTGTTTTCTGTCTGTCGGTCAGTGGTAGAGTTATCGAAACGAAAGGTGGATTCGGCAAACCGATAATTTAAGACAGAGTGGACAGACAAATATGCGTTTGTCCTGCCCGCGGGGAGCACAAAACCAATGTGTTTAATCTGCAATGAGACCGTTGATCTCGTCAAAAGTGGAAAAGTGGAACAAAGCATGGGCACCTCGAACAGAACTATCCACAAAACTCTACAAACGAATCAAATGCAAGCGTCATATCAAGCATCACGAACTGTGATAGTCAGGTCAGCAACCCAGCAGGAGCGCACGACTGAAGCCTCACTGCGAGTGGCATGGGTCTTAGGCAAGCACAAGAAGCCTTGTTTCAACAATGACAGTGGTGAAGAACAAATACAGAGGTAAACTCACTAATGAACATTTACACCAGGGCCTACGTCTGGCTCTCACACCGTTTGTGCCCAAGTTTAAAGAACTGGTGGCACAGAAAAAGTGTTTACACGGACTCGGACAGAACAAATCCTTTGTGCATGGTTCAAATGCTCCTTGTGGATTTACTACCGTTTTTATTTGGAGTTTGAATTTTGGAAATACACTGCGACTGTTTCGGACCCTGGAAACATTGGAAATTTGGTGAGTGGACCTTTTCAGTTTCTAATTGAGTACCCCTGGTTTAGAGGAAGGAGTCGATGAAATGACATTGACTGACATACTGCTCTCTCTTTGCATTGCTAGAGAGAGTTAGGAAGTGCTCGGGTGCTGTAGAAATGGTGGATCAGGTTTGTACACCATCTGGCTGATGTGTGACGCTGTAAAAAAAAAAAAGAAAAAAGGCAAAAACACTTCAAGCTCTTTAATTCACTGGAGCAGTATATCAACGTCTTAATGTGTCCACGCCCTGAGGGTTCTGAACCACAACGTGAAACACATTTCCTCTGTCGACTCGCGGTTTAAGTGTGTTTTAGATTCTGCTTTATGGCACGGGATGGAGCTTTTATGGGTCGGCCGGCTCCATTTGGCCGACTGCCATCAGGCCGGACTGAGAGTTGGAAGTGACTGGGAGACTATTTGGCGAGAGAGAGAGTGTGAGAGGAGAGATACTGAATCAAGCAGGTGTGACTGTGCGCTGCTAACAATGTCTGCCTGTGCATATGCGGCCTGTTGCAAAGGTGTGAAGAGTGCACCGCGTTAGTGCGGAGATTCAGGTTTTTATCTTTATTATCTGTTTTTGTGTTGGAACTGATGAGAACACTTACAAGATTTATAATGTAGGAGCCGAACGTCCTTCCTTAGTTCAGCACCTTTGTTTAACACAGAACCATATTGTTGATGTAAAGTAGTCAAGTTAAACAATGCAATGAAACGCAGTTGTTACATTTGTTCATTCAGCTGGAGGCTCGACGCAACCTTAACGTAACGTGGAGAGAAACATTGAATTCTTTTTTAAGTCACATCAGGTGCAAAATATTTTCCTAAGAAACCCGTTTTAACAGTTTTAGTGGCTAACCAAAGTCTGGCTATTTAATTAGGTTACCCAAACTTTATTTTGAAAGACTAACCAACTGTTGCATATTCATTATTAGTAACTTAAAGCCCTGCACGTCCAAAAAATATGTTGGACTTGAAATATGAGTACTGCAGTACTCAGCGTAGGAGAACAGGCTGGATTATGTTGGGATAATACAGTCACAGCTATCATTTAAAACCTGAATTACTGCGGTATAATAATGCACACAAACATAATGTCTATGGGGGGCATTTTATGCCAGCACACTATACTAAAACACCTTAACCGCGTCGCCTACGCCTGCATAAAGATGCGTTCAATACGTGGGTACAGGCACGCGGATTGCGAGTACACCAAATAATGAAGGGTGACAGGTGATCAGTGTCATGCCATGTCAACTCAGCGGACGCCTGTGTGCACGCTCGTCTCAGTGTACAAATAATTATTTACTTTGACGAATTTTGAGTTTAACAGCTGCTTCGCTTCATAATTCAAGCAGTCCATGTGTTACCAAGAGAGAGCGACGTGACAGGTCAGGCTGTTTCAGTCACACGTGCACACGTTAAGGCGTCTGAAGCGTTGGCTTTAGTGGCACACGCGTTAACGCCTATAGCGTGTGAACGCCTACAGTATAACTCATAACTAGAAAATTTCATTTTGCTTTCTTCTAAACAATCCTGTATGAAACTGAGACTGTGTAACAGCTGATCTGAGTTATAATTGTGAATGGAATTTACACGCACACGTTAGACGTTTGATGTCATCGCATAGGCGCTGTACACGCGTTTTTAGTATAGTGTGTTGGCAAGAAACGCCCCCCATAGTACCAACAGCATTTAGGCCACAGGTTCTGAGTCTCGCACGACTCTACCTTAGCTGGCTACCTATGTCATGGCTCTAGCCTCCTCAGTTTTTCCTGTTTTGTGTGTTTGAGTGTAATTGTGTGTTTCTTCAGACTTTGGTCTGGATCCTTGGGATGTAACACACACACATGCACACACACACACACAGTCACACACACATACATATATATTGTATACAGGTGGCTGAAAGAGATTTCATCCATCACTTCTACCTCGGCTAAATGGAACTAATCCACAGCAGCACTGTGTGCGATTGAGAGTGTGTATTTATACTGTGTATGTGTGTATTGATATTATTGAAGTCATATTACTGTGCAGCCACCTGGCAGGAGGAGGAGGAGGAGGAGGAGGAGGAGGAGGGTGTCTTATTACTGAAGTAAAATGATGGTTTATGTGCACTCGCCGGCTGTGTGTATTTACGTGTGTGTGCCTGTGTACAAGTGTGTGCGTTAAAGTAATCTAGCCCGGGTCTCTAACCAGGTCTTTCCACAGTGAACCGGGGCATGATTACATTTCTTATTCACACCTCTACACACACACACACACACACACACTGCAACACTCTCGAGTCATAAAGTTTCATTGTGCCCTTCGCTGCTCTGAAAAGCATTTTGCAAAAAAATGATTTGTTTCGTTTAAAATTCTCTTTTTGGATGAAGTTGACTTGAGTCAGCTCGACACGCAGACAGTAAGTGTGATGTTTGTTACCCACACACTCTTTCTCGCCATGACAGCTGTCTCTGCGGGGGAGGCAGAGGTGTTACACTGTATGAACAGACACAAAATAATAAGATGCAAACACATGCATTCACGCGTACGGAGACAATAACAAAGAGGTGGACCTGTTACCTGTGCGTGCAAAACACAAACACCTATCAGAAGCTACCACAGAGATCGATTTCCATATGAAGGGAAATAAAAATAGACAAACATGCTTTCATTCAGTCACACATCAGTCGCACACACGATAACATGCGTAGGCATACACGGACGCACAATAAGAAACGCACCCAACACTCATTTCACACGTTGTTTCCCAGCTGTGAGGTCAGAGAGGTGCAATTTGTTAACGTGAGAAAAACTGATGAATCTGTCTTCCATGTCAACACACACACACACACACACACACACACACACACACTATCTCTCTCCCTTACACACACACACATCAAAATAACTGGGTCGACTCGGTGAAACAAACGTTCCAGCTGCCACACGAGACCAGCTGTTTTTTCACAAATTCACTGTTGAGAATTTGAGATTTTCTGCTTTTTTATTTTTCCGGAGCCGTCTGCATCAAAAGGCGAGCAGAGAGGCCTCAGCTGTGTTTTCCAGCCACTGAAGTGCCTCTGAGCAAAGCGTTTAACCCAGCCCCAGCTGCGGCGGTGGATCCGCACAGCAGCGTAGATCTGTTTACGACGGCATCCAGTCGAACAGAGAGCTTCAAAATACAGCGTGTATCCGACGCTAACAGTGCAGTTTCACCTGCCGGTAAGAGACGGTTCACACCTGCATACTTGTCACTAGTGAAGTGAAGTGTTGGAGTAGTATTTTCACACTAACAGTAAGTGTAGATTGATAAAAAAGCTGGCTTTTGCACACTGATACGTGTCTGTTTTTGTCTCCTGACTTAGAGTTTTTAAAGCAACGTCGTGTAACTGATTTGAAATGATTACATGCAGCCGTTTCTGCATTATTTAACTCTGTGCTATGGGTACGAGCATCACTTCACGTCACATGCTGCCAACTATTTCACTGATTTCCCTCTGAGGCTGCTCCGCCTCAACTCTCTGTGATTTACAGAGTTTCCTGACGGACAGTGAAGTAAACTGTAGCTGCCGTTAGCTCAGTTTGTTAGCCGGGCTGCTTGGACTGTGAGCTCAGAGCACCAGGGAAGTGTTACAGTTTGTACCACAGGCGTTATGGACCTCCGGGAAGAAGAAGAGGAGGTTTCCAGCACCACGGTACGGGCAAATACTGACGGGGAACGGAGCCAGTGTCATGCCAGAACCGGAGCTGGGCAGTGTAACGTGGCGCACACTCTAAATCTGCATCTGACTTTTAGTCGTTCACTTATCTTTGAAGGTTTGGCTTAATGTGATCTTTAAAGACCAAGTATTTCAGAATATATAGTGAGTAATCGTGCTCTGTATGGACTGATTAAGACTGCAGGAGTAAAAGCTGTTTCAGCTGCTCCTTCAGAGTGTTAATGCTATTAATGTTTCACAACACTTAGATGGTCGGCCGCAACACTCACACTTTTTCTGTCTTAGATATGTGTGTGTGTGTGTGTGTGTGTGTGTGTGTGTGTGTGTAAGAGGAAAATGAGAAAGCCCGTTTAACAGTGGGGTTTCTCAGATCAATACAAAAGGTGGGTCACACAGATCAATAGTAATGCAGGCTGGCCAGTTAACACATCACACACACACACACACACAAAATACACAGATTCACCATAAGCATGTGCACACACACACACACACACAGATGTGTAAATCAGTCTAAACTCGGGTATTCTAACGGACACTTGAAGTGATGCGATGCACAGAGCTGACGTGACATTTAAAAAGAAGATTTCTGATGGTTCGTGACATCGAGGTTTTAAACCTGACAGGATGACACATCCATGAAGGAAAACAAAGCTTCACTGTGTGTGTGTGTGTGTGTGTGTGTGTGTGTGTGTGTGTGTGTTTCTATTGTGTGTGGGAGGACAGGGGAGTTACTGAGTCCCTTTACAGGAGGTGAGAACTGGTTATGAAAAGCGTAGGACGCTGGTTAAAGACGAGGAGGTATCACACACACACACACATGAACACACACATCATCATCATCATCATCATCCCACCTTCCTACTTGAGATCATTCAGGGACGTGCTCGCTGTCGCTTCTTTTCCATTTGAAGCAGCAGGTTGTTTCGTATTTCTCCGTGATTCATCCTCTACCAATATATTTTTACCGTTCGTGATATTTTATGAATATTGTTTTACAGTTTTACAGCCAGTGAATCATTTTGTAATGAACACTGAATGAGGAAGGCGAGTAAAAGAAGCACATGGAACGAAGGAAGGAAAGGAAGGACGTATGGAATAACAGGTGGATGGGAAAGGAGGGAAGGAATGTGGAAGGAAAAGATACAAGACTCCTCTTCATCCTCATCCTCATCCTCATCATTAAAGGCATGGCAGAGCTCCTCGGCCCATTTCACACATTTTTGTACACAGACTTCCCCCTGAGGTCAAACGCACACAAACATTAAAGTGCTGGGACCCATATGTTCTCTGTCCTGAATGGGTAATGGCCCTGTGTCATTATAATTATAATTATCATCATCATCATCATCACAAGCACACATATGTGGAAACCCCAGATAAGCAGCAGGATGAAGCTTTGTATCCAGGTGTGTGACACACTCGTCCTCTTCACGCCCTGATTCTTGCTGCTCATTTGATTTTTTTACCTTTCTTTCCATCATTTGTTCATATATCTCTCTGTTTACCTACATATCCATCAGTCCATCCATCCGTCTGCCTCAATTTCCCTGAACTTTCTCTGCATCCTTATTTATTTAGATGTATGTCTGACATAAATCTATCTTTATATTCACTATTATGGAATGTAGAAATCAGGTCGAGCTTCACTGACATGATGATGTACAGCACTTTGTAAAATGTTTGTTGATTATTAAACACAAAAAAATGTTTGTTTTTTTAATAAGTTTATATATAAGGTCAATATTTTGCTCATTTTTAAGTATCTCATTAGAAAAGTTTGGTGTTAGTTTTTAATGTTTATGCTCACGTTGAGATGATTTCTTTCACTCTCAATGGGAGATGAAAAAAGTTTTTCAAACAAGTCTGACAAGTCACATGACCGCTCAGGTGTTTGTGCCGGCTCTGATGTAACCTCGCTCACATTAATGAATCAAACATCAGATTTAAAACCTGTTTTCTGCATTCTGTTTCTCCATTTAAGATTTGGCTGGCACTGTTTGACCAACTCTTTATATTTGCATAAAGTTATTGGATAGACACAGGCATTAAAATGTTTTTTTGTTGAATTATTATGAATACATGTGGATAGAAACATGACTATATGGAGTTATAAAAACAGCACAGTGATAACAGTGACCTAAAGTCCTTTGTGTGTCTGTTTTTTATTTCTACCTGTCTGTCTATCACACACCATGTGTGGGATAAAGGACATAATATGGTTTTTGAATTTAATTGCTGCTGGATATTATCTGATGATATCATGTGTTCTGTGTTCCCGTCTCTCTCTTAGCCTCGCAGTAATCTGATAAGAGACAAATGTGTGATTATTGGAGCAACTGGCAAAACCATAAATGCAAACAACCCGTTCATCTGCCTCTCTCTCTCTCTCTCTTTCTTCCTCTGTTTCATCCTCCTCTCTTCCACCTCCATCCTTTTTAAAAAAAAAATCCATTTATAATCCATCCTTCTTTCTCCCCGCTGTCCTCTCTCCTTCCCGTCTTTCTGTCTCTCTCTATCATCGGTGGCCTGTAAACACAGACACCTCGCCATTAGAGCGAAATTTACTTTCACTATGAGTCGAAAGAAAAAGCTTTTAAAGCATCAAAATCTAATTCATTTACCCGTATTACAGCAAATGGAGCAGGTGTCTGGATGTGTGTGTGTGTGAGTGCATTTGTGTATGTGTGTGTGTGCGCCTGGGGAATTTTGTCACTCTTCACAAACCTCATAAATAGCTTCCACAATGCTTTTGCATTGGTTGACACTGCGCTTGGCTGCTTCTCTTCATTTGTACAAAACGCAAAAGCCAAATTTTGACACTTTGCCAATACCTGGTGGAGAAATGGAATTTAAGATGCGACGACGAGGCGAATGTTGAACTGAGATCAAAGTGCCGACAGTGTATATATATATATATGCATACAAATCAAAGGACATCAAATATTCTCAGCACCTCGAAGAGGAAGACAAATATGCAGAAGTTTCCATCTCAACAGGCTCCATAACAAACTTCCTCACGAAACAATCGCTGTTTTGATGTTCGTACATGAAAGGGACAAAGCGCAAAGAAGCGGCGACTAAATCACTCTTTAATAGATCAATTACATCCACAGACTCGCTGCTGAAACACGACGTAGATGCAGCATGTTCACAGGAGTACGACGTGCTCGAATGGCTCCCTGGGGGTCTGCGCTCAAAGCGTGCAAGGTTTTTTTTTGTTGTTTCTTTGGCTGTGTAGCTCTTAAATCTCTCTTTCATTCTCCTTATCGGGTGTTTTGTGCCTGTTTTTTTCCTCTTTTGCATCTAAAAGCTCGTTTTTTTTTTACGTTTGTAATTTTTACGATGGGCTTTTTGATATTCGGCGATATGAGCTGTGATTTGATGGCACAGTGAGACAGTGTGTGTCCACGTGTGGCCTGGAAACGTCTATCACGCAGCTCCTGTGGCTTTTTTATTTTTTATTTTAAAACTTCATCTCGCTGTTCTGTCAACTTTTATCCAGGAAACTTTCCTCCGTGTATTTAAAAGGCTTCAAGATTCCACCGACCATGATTGAAGTTTGCAAACCCATGCTCTCTGCAGGCAAAGAGAGCTTATTTTATTCTTTAAGAGCCCTTTATTCTTCCACTATATATGTAAATTGTATCATATTATGTATATTTTGCCTAGTTTTATGTGTAAAAGGTGGAAACTGTATTGTATTGTGTTACAATGTTGCTTCAATTACTCAACAAGCTGCAAACATTGTCCTTCAAATCACTTGACTTGTTTTACTGTCTCCTGTTAACCTGTTACCGTGTTTAGGAGGCTGTAGCAGGCTCATCCATCGGAAAAACTAGATGTTGTTAAGGGAATCCCTTTGACCTTTCACCTCACTGAAGGCAGGTTGTATGTCTCTTGTTTGTAGACGTGCCTACTTTATGCTAATACAATGCAGCTTTTGGTAAAAACCATGCCGGTTTTTGTTTGCATGTAGAATAAATGCGTGATTTTTGCTTAGTGCATTTGAATATTTCAGCGTACTAGGGTCCCTAAACAATATTGGAACTGCATAAATCGGGTCTAACTGGAAAGCTGAGACTCCTGCGGATGCAATGAGCATAACAGTTAGGTCAGTTAGGTCCCGTAGTAGCTCTTGCATTGTGGTGAGACATTCAATTGAAACTTGACCTCGATGTACAACTAAATACTAAAGAGCTGGAGCACTCAGAGGATGTATTTCCAGAGTTTACTGACAATGAAAAGTGTTTCTGAGCAATTTCTAGACTAGCACTCGTCAGCAAATTGCCGAAAATTGCAATTCTTACCAAAATGTCCAAATCTTTATACCAAATTACAACAGGTTGTCCCTCAAGCTCTGTGTGTCCTGATGTAGGACATGTAGAAGAAACTGATGTTGACCATTTTTATCAGTTTTCAAGTGGTCATAAATGGTTAACCTTTGCACCAAGTACTGTGTGTGTAACAAATTACATCAACCCAAAATAGCCATTGCTGATAGAGCATGGTGAATCATATACTTCAATTATAACGAGCTCCTTATACACTCTAAACTTTTAATATTTGAACAGCTCCTAAATAAAACATGTCGATTACAGATTCATGACTTGAAACTTGACAGTGCGGTGCTGAGTTACTCAAATTAATCTTTCAGCTTTCAGATGATGTACATCACTTCTGTGTGGTATATACTGTCGACTTGAACTCCCCCGTAAAGATCCCACCCAAAAACTGCAGTTCCTCAAACGGCCACTTGAGGCTGGCTACAGAACAAGCTGCTCTCCATAAGCCCCCATGTTAACACAATTACAGCCTGGCACAAAAATAAATTATTTTGGTCTCTATAGCTACTTTCATCATTCATGACAACTGTACTGAGGCTGCATTTTATAGAACTCACAGTTCAGATTATATTAAGACTTAAAGTTATGCATAATTAAGAGCACGGCTGCTTGGACTGACAGTTGAGTGCCATTACAAGTGGCTTATTTGAGCACCCAGGCTCAGCTTCACCCACGCTATGTGTCTTTACCCAGTTTTAGATTAGCCGAGATGGCGACAGCCAGATCCACCACACACTGAGATCTTCAGAAACGTTGGTGACGTCACACATATGACGTCCATTCTCTATACTGTCTGTCCACCTTAAAAAGACATCAATGTGGGTTCTACAAGCTGACAACTTCAGTGACCCGGGCCTGAAAAGACAAGAAAAGCCTCCACAAGGTGGATCCATCGAGAATGTTGGGTGGTGTAAGAAGCTTTATGATGGACTGTACTGTCCCTGATGTGAACCTGAAGCCGGATGCTTCTAAAAACAGAGCTAAACTGAAATCCAAATGTTAATTAGGCTCACAGGGGGGGTATAACGATGCTGAGGAGGGGATCCGTTGTACCACAGAGGTTTCATTATGAATGAGTTAAGGGACCCTGAAGTGAAACTATCTGGATCAGATACAGGAACATGTTGTTGGCTGGCTGCTCGGCATTTTCCACACAGACTCACATCAGCGTCAGTCGAAACGTGCGCATGTGCGCATCGTCCCGATTCTGTTAATTAAGCGACTGACTAGTTAATAATCAGCGAGACTTTACTTCTCAATTAAGCACCTGTCAATCACACACAGAGCGTCCTCAAACACGACGGTAACTGACAAAGTAGATCTTTATTCCCCCTGAAGAACGACGAGCAGGAGTGTTTTCTGATCCGACACCTCTGTCTGCAGGGCTGCATCCCGTCTAAAACCATCACCAATGACGAGTACAGAAGAAAACTCTCATGAACAAACACATTTTCTTAATATTTAGATTGGAAGACACTTCCACATCCCAAAGAATAGACACATGTTGGACGTAGATCTTTATTGGAACCCGTTCATTGAGTTTTCTGCTGTCAAATAAGGAAAGAATGGATGAGGTGACTTCCACACATACGCACACGCCTGCAGGCCGTCCACAAGCTGCTATAATCCTTCCCTAATAAGCTGGTAAAGACAGGGAGATTGGCATTATTGATCGGGGCTTTAGGGAAAACCTCTCACTTTCCTCATATAGATAGGTAATCAATAGCGAGCCCATAAGAGACATGTGAACCCGTACAGTAAATCCCCGCGCTAGATTTGACCCGTGGGAACTCTAAATCCCAAAAGCCCTAGCTCGCCTGTGGGGGTTGACCTATAGGAGATCGAAGGCCGAGCATGTGACTGCTGACACTAGAGACAATGGATGGGAGGTCAGCTTCTGTTTTGCTCTGCCCTCAGGTGTCTCATCGGTCACAGTGTGTATGTTTGTTTGTTTGTGTGTGTCGGAGGGAACAACACAAGCCTAGATGAGCGTACGCACGCCTGAGGTGTCGCTATGCATCAAGAAAGAAAAGGGTTAACGGGAGGAAAGAACAGAAAGAGCGAGAGAAGAGAGAGTGATAGATGGAGGAAAGAAAAAGAAGCGACCACTTAAACTATGAAAATACTGAAAGGGCAGATAAAGGGCGAAATGGATAAAAATGAAAGCTATCAAGAGAATGAAGAAGAAAGTGAACAATAAAAGAGGTGAAAGAAAAGGGAACCATCTATTGTTGTTAAGCTGCTGATGTTTTAGGTTGTTTGTTTTTTTTCCCTCTGGAGTCCAGAGATGCAATCAGCTACACACAACTGCAACATCAGGACTTCAACTCACCAACAGTATGTTGTTGTTGTTGTTTTTTATAAACTTTCTGGACTATTTAAAACTTTTTTGTTAAAAAAAAAAGCTGCGGCTAATTTTACTCGACGGGGGCAACACGAGTTTGCCACAGTAAGCAGCCATCGTCACTGTCAGCCTCCACCCAAAGACTATGAAACTTGTTTTTAGCTATATATATATATATATATATATATATAAATATATATATATATATATATATATATATATACACAGTATACTGGGAGAGTGGCTCCAGCAAATCCCAGGAACAACATCTGAAGCCTCAGTCCGAAGAAGGAGATTTTTTTATATACAGTTGTCCCTCACTATAACGCGGTTCACCTTTCGCGCCTCGCTGTTCGCAGATTTTTTTTGTGTAGTTTTGTATCCTTTTTTTACAGTGTGCTGTACAGTATGAACGCGCATTGTGCGGCGCTCCGATTGGCTAAGGGAGTACTGACAAAATGCGGTGCCAGGACAAAGAGGCACCGTCAGAGGAACTGTGAAATACGCGTGAGTTTACTGGTGAGAATTTCTTATGTGCAAACCTCGTAGATTGATCATTTAAATTCAATTTGTTAAAAATGTTTGGGCTTGAAAACAGGTTTTGATCTTTGGTTTCATTTACTAATACAGTATTGTACTTATTTTTGTTAAATCTTCGAAAGTTTGAACTTTGAGAGAGTTTAAATAAGAGACAAATGTGAGAAAATGTTAATGCCTGTCTGAGAAAAGTGTATAACAGTGTGTGGTTAGGGGTTTTACGGACTTAAAACATGTAGAATAACTGTAAAAAATAAAGCTGATTACTTCACGGATTTCATTTATTGCAGGTTATTTTTAGAACGTATATATACACGTATACATATACATATATATAATGAAAAGAAAAAGAACATTTGTACAGTTTTACAGGATAACTGATGATGTAAAGATGTAATTAGATTACGTCTTCTGTCTAATTTATTCGGAAGAGATGGTAGAATTAATTTCCAATCTGTCGGCTGAACATCTAGTCTAAAATGTTTCACAGACCAACCCTGAGATACAACTTTTTGTCAATCTGCTTGCTTGTCTTACCGCTCATGATCACTTTAGTCACTGTAACGTTATCATAAGTGATAAAAATGATGAGCTGTGAAAACATAATCTAATAAGGAAAGAATATCCTTTAGGTTTGGTGTGAACTGACCAAACATCAATATCAAGCGAACATGTAAGCAGAAGAGTCAGAACGTTCGTTCAGTGAGGATGAACACACTTCTGTCCTATTGTAACAACAAAACAGCTGAGTCACAACACCAAATCCTGAATCAGCACCAAAGATATTTTCATGCACGGCACGGCCAAAACTCAATTTGGCCTTTTCATCAAAGTTTCATAAAGCGGCTGAAGTTCGGTGGTATTTCCCTTTAATGAAGACACACTGCTCAGTGTACCGCGTGTGTGTGTCCGAGGTGTGTATGCGACCAGTATAATTACGTGTCCCTGTGTGTGTGTTTGCACATACGACCTGAGCTAGGTGTCTTCAACCTCACACACTCTGGCTTACATTGCATCTGTAATCGTGTTTGAGTGCTACACACTACATGTATCTCTCTAGTGTGCGAGTGTGTTTTTACTAAGTGACAGACGACTCTCAGGCAGTGTAAAGTGAACGTGAAAAATGGCAATAAAGTTTAATATTGTTCCCTGCAACGCAGATTTATGACGCAGTGAATTAAACATCCGTTTCTCATTGGGACATTGATTTACAAACACGCACAGAAAACACACACACACACACACACTTTAGTGTGCACACTTAAACACATATTCATGTGCAGAAGTGCACAAAAAGTGGCCTGCACATTAACATTGATGCACACACACACACACACACACAGAGCTATTTGGTTTCCATATATCACTGGGTTTACGATTGCTCTCCACTATTCCCTGATCTCCTCCCTGTAGCACTGAACCTGTGGGTAATTGGCTTTTTAATGACTTCTGCATTTCCACACATTTCCCATCTTGGTCATTTGCCTTCTCAAGCCTCATTTGAGAAGTCACAGTGGGAGAGAGAGCAAGAGAGAGAGAGAGCGAGAGAGAGGAGGGTGGACAGGTAAAAAAGTAGCAGAGTAATAAAACAAGAGAAAGAAGAAAGAAAGGAGTAGGAAAGACGCACAAACCTGCTCAGAGTGGTTTCCATCCATTTATTCCCGTACAAAGGCAAAGGTAAAATATAAATTCACGTGTTCTTCTGCTGGAAATGATTTGAATGATTTCAATAAACAGCAAAGTAAACGTGTTTGCAGAATAAAAGATGACGATGGCTCCGGATGATCAGACTGATGAATGAGGCAGTTTAACTGTAGAATGATTCAAAGGAACGTGGATGACGTCTGTGACCTTCAGAAATGTCTCCACTGCTTTGTCTGTCGTATACAAGGCTCCATTATGAGCATTATGTGGCACGTTTGAATGCTCTTAAGTGCTTTTTTTTGTTTTAAAGATAATTTTTTTGGCCTTTTATGCCTTTATTGATAGAACAGCTGAGGATAGAGAGAGGGGGAGTGACACGCAGTGAATGGCCGTCCGATGCGGGATTCGAACCGGGGCCAGCTGCAACGAGGACTGTAGCCTCCACACACGGGGCGGCCGCTTAACCCACTACGCTACCGACCGCCCTCTCCTTAGTGCTTTTTGTTGTCGTTTATGTCTTTGTATTGCCAAACTCTAATATTTCATCGAACTTTTCATATAGATTTTGTTTATTCAGTCCAAACCAAGACTTCTGCTGATGTCCAAGACACCCACAAGACTTTATTGGCATCCAGTTAAACTTTCTGGCGTCCAAGAAGCCTCTCTTCAAATGCACGTATGATGCATCTGTTCAACATGTTCATATCTGTGCACTTAGCATTAGTTTGAGTGCATTCACTTGCCGTCTATGTTACATAAACATATTTATAATGCAACACATTATTTATTACATATTTATTTATGCGTGTACAGGTATCTGTATCTTTTAATGTGGACTGACACTAAAACCATGTTTGCCTAAGGTTCTTATTTGCACGTGTTCAGAAAGGCTACGCAGACGAACTGTGTCTTCAAACCACAGTGCGTGTTGTTTCAGACGGATGTGAGCGGCATGTCAAAGAGGAGTGTTTGAAAATTCTGTTTCAGACAAATGGAGAGAGAGAGAGAGAGAGAGAGAGAGAGAGAGAGAGAGAGAGACCCAACGACTGACAGAGAGATTGAAAGAGAGCGAGAGATCCCCGACACAGAAAGCAGAGAAGTGCTTTGAAGTAACTTCGCTGCAGGTGAGTCAGCCAGCGACAGACTGACTGACTGACTGACTGACTGACTGACTGACTGACTTTCATTCACTCCTGGCCCAGCCAATTACATGTAAACACTCAGAGGCTGCATCAGTGATGCATGTGTGTATCTATAACAACCATAAACCACAAATATATTAATAACAACTATGACTAGATCCAAGGTTGCCGCATCAAGTGCTGTTGAGAAATGTGAGCCAGCTCTGCCTTGGAGCTCCACGAGCTGATAACCCACCAGCGTGCTGGAAGGTGATTAAATATTGATTTTAAACGATTAATTATTAGGAAATAACTGTTGGCTCAGACCCGTTTCTTACACATAATATTGACCCAATCCCAATGTCAACACAATGGCCACTTACTGTATATCTAAAGCGTAATGCTGTAACATTTTACGAGGGTTGTTTCTGGCCTTCAGGTGGAAATTAAAGCTCTGGCAGTGTTAATGCCTTGCTGTGCGTTTTATGGTCAGGTCCATCTCTCTAGGTACTGCAGATGTTTAAAACCAGCCATGAAAATTTCATGTTCTCCATCCCGGTCTACACCCTGGTCATGATAGACTTCAGGCAGCACCGTGTTTCATTCCTGCCAGTTTTTACTGCCTGCACAGATTGCCTCGCACACATCAATAAACAATAACAGTAATATCTCAGTCTCTGTTGTGTCTGTGGGACGGGTTTGTGCACGCAGTTCCATTTTCATGCTCACCTATTCATATTTCACTCTCACGCTCCTGTGCTCCTTTAGTGAGCCTCCGTTTGCGTCTATATGCACATAGACCTACACTGTGTCCATTAACCTCCGCCGTGCAGCATCTCACACGTGGAATTATTTCTCGTTCCAGACGCGCTGCATTCTTGCATGTATCCTTGGCGGCTGCGTCCCTGTAGATATTTTCCACAGAACATTTAGAAAGCAGAGTTTCATTCTTTGAAATGCAGCCGCTCTTCCTCTCACAGCGCCTGAACGCAGAGAAGTATTTACAACTGAGAATGGCAGTCTCATTTTCCAGGAATCAGACTCACTTACCTTGGTCAGTTATAAATACCTCAAACTGAGCTGAAAAGTGAGCAGTATTATATTATTGCATACATGCTGTCAGAAGAAGAAAGAAAATACAAAACTTCACCATCATCTTCAGATTAACACGCCTGCTCGAGCGCAACTACAACAAATCCCCCTGCAGACCTCCAGTCAGCGATGTGAATTCAGCATTCAGCATTCGTACAAAGACAACAGAAAGCTGAAGATGTTTCAGCTGGAGCAACAAACATGAGCTTATCTGAAAATAAATGACCCCCGTGACATGAACATACAGAGACAAGAGGAATAAAGGGAGAGCGAGAAAAAATAACTTCTGAGATCAGTCGTCGCCTGAGCTGTCACTCGATCCGACACAGCAGCTATAGCTCCATCTAACATCTGCACGGAGCCTGTTTCTGGAGGGCAGGATGCAAAGATTCACTTTGCAATGTGGGAAAAACATCCAATTGTGAATCATTTGAGTCGATATCATACCAGATATGATTTATAATAACCTCTCTTTTTCATTGTTATGCCAGCAGCCACTTAATCAGGTGCCATGGAACCAAAAGCACTGAACCTAAAAAGGTGTTCAAACAGATATAATAGTTCTCTCTTTGCATAAACTGCATGAGACATGCACACTTAGAGCTTATTTCCTCTTTATTTGCCTAAAGGAGAAAATCCCTCAGGGAATATCGCAGCTATTTTCATAACATAGCATCAATGGCCACGTTTCCACTGCGGGAACTTTCCCCAGGGACTACAGGAACATTTGGAGGAACTGTGTTTCTCAGGGTTTTTGAGGGACCAGGGTGAAGGTAAATGAAGTTCCAGGGACATTATCTTACCCCCCAGAAAGTCCGTCCTCATGGGGTTGGACTTTTCCAAACGTGCTTGATTTCATTTCAGCCACAGTTTTTTTTTAAAACTGCTGTTATAAAGTTATACTGGGGTTCAGATGTTTTAACTCATATAGTGTGTGTGTTTCCTGTTTTTTGCATGTCTCGTGCAATTCCCTTATTTTGGACTGTGTTTTCCTGAGTATGGCAGGGAGAGAGAATTATAAATGAGTAGTTCAAGGACAGGAGAGACAAGGACGTGAGAGACAGACCTGAGAAGTGTCATTTTGGACAAGAAACATAATGTTACTGAGCAGAAAACCAAAAAAAGTGGGAAGGTGTCCAAGACAGCCCATTTTAAGAAAATTGTATAAGAACCAACTGTTAGAGCTCCTCAAGGAGCCTTTTCTCTGTAACCCCTTTGGTGTGTTGCACTGTTAAACGCTGCTTCTTGTACAAGAATAATAACTTCAACTTAAACTTTGATACTTTGAATTAGGGCTGCCACGATTAGTCGATTAGTCACGATTATGTCGACGAACAAAATCCCTGAAAACTAATTTAGTAATCGACGCTTCGTTTTTTTTTTTACTTTGCTTTTCTCTCGAAACTGCGGCTGCAGCTTCCACTGCCGTGTCTGCCTTTCTGTCACATACACACACACACACACACACACACACACACACACACACACACACACCTACGCACATGCACAGTAGTGGTAATCGGCGTCAGTTCTGACTGTACTGTAAATGATACCATAACACAGACCCTCCAGGAATTCACAATGTTGCGATTTGCAACTTCAACGCAACTTCAGTGAATCCCCGTGAATTCAGGGTGGTGTTGCAATTTTAACCAATTGCAGCAATTTTTCCACAACTTCCGCGCAGTCTGCTCGGAGGACTCAACTCAGCGGGTCAGGGACGGCTGCACGGTGCGGGAGGATCCCCTCGTGGGACCTCTCCTCGGCGCTGACTGGCCTCCGCCGGGCGCATTTCCTCCGCGGCCGCTCTGGGTCGGCATGGAAAGACTCTGGGGCGAAGGTGGCTCACGGCTCCGTCCGCGAGCTTTACAGCGCCCGCCCCTCTCCGAGACAATCAATTTACGTATGATCCGATTAGTCGACTAATCGAAAAAATAATCGGTGATTGATTAGTCGACTATAAAAATAATCGTTTGTGGCAGCCCTACTTTGAATCCAGTCTTCCTTATTCAAGAGTTTTCTTTAAAAACACCTGCAGTCACAAAATTTACGTTCAGGCCTTTATGAGCATTTATGAGCACACAACAGCAGCTAACGTTCGCGGCTCTTTAGGCTGCAGCAGACTGAAGGAGAATTTTCCAGATACTTTCGGTGGCGTTGTGAAGAAACACAAGCAGGTAGGGACACACAAACACACACACACAGAGTAATATGGAGCCCACAGCTGGGTGTAGGATATATAATCTAACCACTAACTGCAGATGAAGAAAGAAACGCATCAGGGGCTCAGATTAGATGGAGCTGGCAGAGATGGAAAATGAAAGTGTCGGCTGTCGGTGATGTCTTTGTGCTTCTTTCTCTCTCCTCGTGGTCATCAACCCCCCTTTTTTCTTCCAGGTTGTCTGTCATTTTCAGACATTATTGCCTTTCTCTCAGTGTTAGTCCCATTCAGTCTCTCCCCCTCTCTCTCTCTTTCACACACACTCACATATAAACAGAGAGAGTTATCACTGGCCTACAGGGACCCATTACGTCTGTGATCCAAGGCTTTTATATGGTGGCTTGGTCTTAAAAATGGGCATTTATTGCTCCCCCTGATAAATCGTGTGAGTGTGTTGTGTGGTGCGTTATTCATTCAATCTGCTGTTTGCTTGGTTCTCTTTGGAAAAACAACACAGACAGACTCACACACACGCTCATGCATATTATGTTTGTGTTTGTGTGCGAAGAGGACAGAGTCTAAAATGAGAAAAATGAGAAGACACACACACAGACGCAGCAGGTCTATTGATATTAATATTATTAATGGTCTGTTTGGACTTTTACCACCAGTAAATTACACTCAAACAGGCTACAGTATATAAATAATAAATTCCAGAGTCATACCCGAGTTTATATGTTGCCTTCAGAGAGCAATTTCAATTCATCAGCCTGTTGGAGTGTGCAGCATTTCTTCATCATAATGTTCGTGAATGGCTACAACCTGTCCAGACTGCAAACACAAACAAGTTGTTTTCAGGCTTCACATCTAGAGCCAGTCTGATTGTCTCTATAAGGATGTATGAACCAAAGAAAGAAATTATAGCGTCCATAAAGGGAGGTGCTGAAGAGGAACCAGGTTATAAAAAGACAATCACAGCGAGAGCAAACATCAGAAAAGTCACGTTCAGTCTTACGGAGCAACTCCCATCCCGTCAGCAGTGATAGAAGATGTGCTATAATGGAAGGGAAGAAGCAGAAGCAGTGTATTAAAGGTCCAGCGCGTCAGATTTAGTGAGATCTAGAAGGACGTTATACGCTACAAGGACAAAGCGGAGCGGATGCTGAGCACAGGCAGTTCACGGCCTGCATGGGGAGGGTGTGAAAGCCATGATGGGGATGCGGTCCAAGAAATGTCCAGTTTTTCTCAATAGCATGCCAAACCTTGTCCTCTCCAACGAACTCAACACTTTTTATAATTGTATTCATGATAAATATCCATGATTCTAGTGCGGAGCTGTCAGTTTTTAATAGAGTTGTTCTGGGCAGAGCAGAGTTGATCCTGACATTCTTCAGAGGTATAAAGGACGGGAAAAGGGCGGCATTGGAGTCCGTATACTGACATTTCATTTTTTATTTTCTATGTCTCTTTATCTCCACATTGTTCCCACGCTTATTATGGAGTCATTTGAGAAGATCGTGAAGGAACTTTTGACACGTGTCCAGGACAAATTGGACCTGCTCCAATTTACCTACAGGCCAAAAAGAGGTGTGGATGATGCACCTAATCCACACACACCTTGAGGGTGCAAAGGGTTTTGTGTACCGAAGTCTGCAACCTCATGCTAGATGCCACTTAATCCTACATACTGGACCTTTAAACCATATTTTCCAAAAATACGAGAGGTTAAAAACATACTGAAAAATGTCTGATTTCTTTGTTTTGGAAAGCATCTCTTAAAAATTCCTCAAAATATTCCCGTGATATTCCTGACTGGTGTCAAATAATCCCATTACCATGGCATACCTTCTTCCTCTGCTGTATGTAACTATCCATTCATCCCCCCCTCCTTCGTCCCCCCACTCATCCTGCCATCCTTTTCCTCTCCCTTCATCCCGTTCCTCTTATCTCCTGCTGCGTCTGTCACTGACAGCTCTATCTGCTCTAGTCGAAGGTACAAAGGGACTTTACCACGCCGGTAATCCATCTATCTTCATCTCACACTCGCTCCCTGGATGTATAACTCTGCTCGAACGGCTCAATTCTGAAGGAGACTGACAGCTCCATGTTTCTCAGAACCATGTTCAGAAAGGAGCCACGGTTCAAAATCACCCTCGCTTATCCTAAAAGAAGTTCTGTTTTAATTTAAAAAAATTTCCTCTCAGGGCTTCCATACTTCTAAGTTGTGAGTGGATCAACACTGCTGTCCAAATATTTGCAACCCTGACATATTTTCTAAACATGATTCTGGATTGTACTTTATTCTTCATTATTATATGGTAAACAAATAAAAAAAAATGCTGCCAATGAAACAGCCGAATCATCTGCAACATTGCAACAGCCACTCATGACGTCTGAATTCAAATGTAAGGCTCGCTTTGGGTGCGGACAACATATTTTTGTGCCATATGACTTCAAATATGAATTCAGACTCAATCTTTATCAACATAATGTTAAAGTTCCTCCACCTTGGGGTGGTTTAGCTCAGTTGGTGCGAAGGCTCAGTCCTTGCCGTGGCAGCCCAGGGTTCGAATCCGACCTGTGGCTCCTTCCCACATGTCATCCCCCCTCTCTCTCTCCCCACATTCCTGTCACTCTTAAGTTGTCTCTGTCAAATAAAAAGCTTGTTTTCTTTCTCTCATCCTAACTCACCCTTTCTCCACATGAACAAAGAAGCACCGGATGCAGACCACAGACAACACTCGCATTGATATTTCATTATTCGTGTTAAACTTACTTTGCTTAGGGCTGCTGCTTTCTTAATAAAGCATTTAAATATCGGGCTCGTCATGACTCGGACCGCTTGGCACACCCAGGTTTAGCTTGCAGCGTTTGTTTTCGCCCGCTGCACGAAAACACATTCGCTTCAAGATAATATAGAACTTTTAATTCATTCATCTTTTGCCTTAACAGACTTGATCCCTTTCCAGCCGACTGCAAATTAAATCAGAAAGCTTTTCCCGCCGTAAACAAACTCTATTCTGCATTCTGCGGATAACATGTTGGAGTCTTCTCAAAGACGGCCGCTCGTGTCTGTCTGTCAGCGGAACAGCAGAGCAGCTTCTTCTTTACACTCGAATCCAAGAAGCCCTGAAGCAGCCGCAGCTTTTCTCTCCGTTAACACTGCATGTAGGTATTTACACAGCGGCTGTCTGTCACCCTGTCAGACGTTATTATCGCTTTGCACCATTTGTCATCTCTTCAACTCAACCCTCGCCGCTTCCCCGCCCGCCCACAAATCACAAATGCAATCAAGTCGGCCTCGACAAGGGCCCTCGAATCACCACCAGCGACCAAAAAAAGAGGACGGGATATTTAACCTCTGTCCCCATCAGCAGCCACTTCACACACACACACACACACACGATTAATGCTATCCGGCTGTGACATGCTATAATTCAGAAGTCTATTACTGATGGCAGCTTCAAACTAGGCATGATTGCGTGTGTGTGTGTGTGTGTGAGAAAGAGAGAGAGTGTGTGTGTGTACTGTATGTTTGAGTTGGTTACAAAGTGTATATATGTGTGTGTTAAATATGTGTCACAGCTGAATGGTGAGGCGCTCTCTGATTAGTGCTGATTTGTTTTCAGCCTCTCGAAGGGAAAATAAGAGGCAGCGCTGACGAGCAGACGCTCACACACACACACACACAAGCACACACACACACACACACACACGCACACACACAGGAGAAAGATGTCAAAATACAACGTAAGACGTTCACTGCAGTTCAAACATGTTTTACTGTCAAGCTGTCAAATCAAAAAAAATAACATCGATGGAAACTGAGAGGCGAATTTAGGACAAAGACGCCTCAGGAGGAATGAAAGTCTGGAGTGTGTGAAGGGAGAGAGAGGGAGAGAGAGAGAGAGAGAGAGAGACATGAAGAAAAAGTGAAGACAGGCTGAGCTGTGAGGCTTTCTTCAACATGGTTTGGGTCCTGTATTGTCAGTCAGTGCAAACATCAATGCTGCAAGTGACAGAGCTCCCACAAACACACACACACACACACACACACACACACACAGACACACACACACACACACACACACCTCTGGGATAGTTAACTGCATCTCTGGCTAGCTTTCGCTCTAGCTTCAAAAACCACCTAAAAACCTCTAGGAGGAGAAAAACACAGTATATATTTCATTTGGCTGTCAGGCCCTTCACAGGCCTGCAAAATGCTGAAGGAGAAGGTGTGGTGGGGATTTTGTGCACAAGAAAAAAAGTGACAGAGGAAAGTAAAACTCGGGAGAAAAGACTCAATAAAGACTGCCTGATCTGAAATTCACACACTCGCAAACAGAAAAGCGTAAAACGGCTCGGAGAGAGAGAGAGGATGATATGTGAGAGGACTGAAACGCCCTCAGGCGATTGACTGTGACATCCATAGATGGAGGCAGAGATGCAGAGACTGATCGTGTCCTGATCATCTGACCACGGCGGCCATAATAAAGAAATCATTGAAGTTCTACAGGATCAGAGCAGTCCGGCAGGTCCAACCCTCTGGAAGCAGCCAGATCTCTCTAAAGTCATCAAATAAGATAAGCTATAGGTCAGGGCTTCAAATGATGAAGCTAAAGCATGGCTTCTTTTTAAGTTATCCAGCAAGTTATGTCACTTATGCAATGTAACTAACTTATGTACTTATTCTAATCATTAACAAGTGGATCTTATGCTTAAATCTGACAGCTCTGCAATCATTAAAACCCACAAACTATGAAATATTATACAAGAAACCTTATTTCGAAAGTCCAACTAGAAGTCCAACTAGTTGCTTATAACCAAAGACAATTACAAAGAAGCATTCAAATCTACACCTGATATGAAATGCGACACGTAGTGTCTACTAGGTGGGCATGATGTTCGCGCCTCTGATCTCCAAACTGTTGTGGAGAAACTGCTGAAGTCGAAGGTCAATGGTGAGGTCAGGAGTTCAGAAAGTGTTCAGGAGCCTCTGATGTCTTATGCTGTATTATTTATTGACGCTTGGCCAAGGAGAATTAGAGACACTCTCAAAGTTCATCAGAAGTGCCTGAGTCGGTCTCACATTCTGCCCAACTCATCCTGGTGGATCGACTTTAAACCCCAAGATAACACCACAAATACTACACGCCCAGAATCAGTCACAGAGAATGTCTTTACCCATGGAGGTGTTATTGTCAGCATGTTCTAGTCTGGAGACACAGATGTCTGTTTACGCAGATTGGACCGTCAACAACAAGCTATCTATTATGTCTATGAAGGCAGCAACAGGTCTCTGTGACCCTGGACACCACAGTGTTGAGATAGACTGGCACCTACTGTTCCCAACCAAAGCCAAACAACTAATACTGCTGAGGACCTCAAGGCCCACACGTGACCTCGTGTTACCTAAGGATAGAAACTTCCATAACACAAACCTCATTTGGAAATGTTGTGAACATCATGTGGATGGATGAAATTAGACTTCATCACCAACAGAGAGAAAAGATGACCTCGCTCTCTGGCAAGCGTCTCTGGTTGCATACTCATAATTGCCAACTTGCCAACAAGTTGATGCTTGAGGAGCACGGCATCTGAAGGAGGCCACTGACCATATCATACCCATCAGAGTCAATCTAATCGTCCATACGTGTGTGTTTGAAGACATTTCCACACCCAGGGTCCACGGGTGTTCTCACATTTACCTAACTAGACCTCTTCACAGGACTTGCGTGGGCGTGACTGACCTTCCACCTCGCTGCTGGCAGGACAATTTACGTCTTTGTTCGTTTGTTATTCATCTGATGAGTTCTGGTGACACGTAATTATCAGGAAAGCTCTGCGTAAGTTCAACTGGAGCAGAGGTTTAATCAGCCGGAATAACAACACCTGTGCAGTGTGCACATGGTTTGAAAAGTCCACGTACCGCATGCCGTAACACACCGCAGTCACACTGTGCAAAAAGAGGTCTGGGTGATCTTGACACAGTGTGTGTCCATGTGTGAAGCGAACAGTGATTGATATCAGGTATCAGACACTCATAAATTGTGAAGCTGTCAGTGGAGAGCTTTTCATCTTTATCTGGTGTTTTTAAGACTGTGTTTTCTTCTCATCTTACAGTAATTACTCTCTTTATTATCTTCAACACTCGTTTCATATTCTCTTCTTATCGGTTTCCTTGTCACACCAGCTGCAACAGCCCAATTTCCCTTCAGGGATCATTAAATCTTCATCTACTCTGTCTAATTTTGCGGAAAGGCTAGACAGAGATTGTCTGTCACTGATCAAACCACGAATAAACATGTTTATGTCATCCCCCCGACTGCAAAAAAATAATAACATGGAGGCATACAGCTGCTATTCTGGTGCCGTTTTGCAGAGGTGGGGTTATACTTGGTTCTGAATGCCGCCTCTTACCATAATACAGAAATAAAACATTCACAAAGACAATATCAGCCAAATAAATATATGATGGAGAACCAGAGGGAAGAAAAACTGGAGAAAGTAGACCGCTCGTATAAAGTAAACAGGCCGGACACACACATGCAAAGAGTCTGACGGGTTTTTCCAAGAGATGACCAGAACCTCAGTGATTACTGAGAGAATTAAGACTCTGTCCTTTCCCGTCTGAGTCCTTCTGTCTCTCCATCTCTTTGCGTTAAATAATAATAATAATAAATCAGTTATCAAGAAACTAGATACACCATGCATCGTTAATTGATGTATTATTGATTCTGGGCTAAACCAAAAGAAATAAAGCTACAAACAAGCAGCTCTACAAATCCAACATGAATACTGTATGTCCTCCACCAGTTTTACTAACTGGCTACGATAATGCAAAGAAAGCACGTTTGCTTCTCGTCAGCTAGAATTATAAGACTGCCATCAGTTAGAATGGCTGCCATCAATTTAATGATGTTGCAATTGAAGAATATGAATAAGAGAGTTATGAAAATCCTGTTTGTTTGTCATACACATGGACAAGGACAATTCAACCTGCCCGCTAAATGAATCCCATGAGCGATTAGATCAGCTTGGCAACATCAAAAATTCTCCTGCTGCACTGTTTTGTTCTTAATTCAGAGACATGGGAAGTAAGGGTAGCTTCTCTTTACTGCACCAGCCCAACTTTATATTAAAACAGTACATCTGATTGCAGGTGACACAGTTCCAAAATTGTCTGTTGACTATTTGTACTGTGAGGCAGGTGCAGGAAGTTTGATCGTGGTCATCTTCTCCAAAAATTCTCAAAACTCGAAAAAAGAATCTATATGTGACGGTATAGCTTGCTGTCAAGCATTTTTGATAATATTAAAAGTGTTTGAGGACAGTGCGTGTGAATGGGGGGCGGCAGTAGCTCAGTCCATAGAGACTTGGCTTGGGAACCGGAGGGTGGCTGGTTCAAGTCCAGCATGGACCCAAAATATGGAGAGTGGACTGGTAGCTGGAGAGGTGTCAGCTCACCTACCTTGAGCAAGGCACCGAACCCCCTGAACTCGTACTGTATATGTGTGTTTGGGGTTAAAAATGCAAAAACTTAGTGAAAAAATAATTTCCCCATTGAGATGATTAATAAAGTATATCTTCTTCTTGTACGGTGCTGTTGGCTTCAGGTCCCTGTTCCAACATTCCTCCTTAGATCAGTTTTTTCTCGCAACAACCCCCATTTAAAACCATGGAAAGCTGTTTCCAGGAATCATGTTAAAATGCGTTTCAGATCCTCTGATGTGCTGTATAAGATCCAGATACCTGAAGTCAATGGGCATCTAGTGAATAAGGCAAGCCAGCTAGTCAGTGAAAACAACTTCAACGATGTGTACGTCTGTTCTCTTTGTCGTACTTTAGTGAAATCTTAGGGATGTTATTTTCTGCCACCTACAGGTCACAGAAACTTAGTATGGCTTTAAATTTAATGACGCTCCCCAAGAGATGTTACACATTTCCAAGCTGTCCGTCCTTGAAATTGCTTTTTTTTTTCGAATGGATAAGCTGGTAACAAAAAAAGTCTTTAAGGAAAACTCTTTCTGCCTTTGTGTCGGTCTGAGAGTTTGTCTCTGTTCTCGCCTCCTTTTTCTTTCAAACTTTCTGTCTCCATCATCTATCTTTGTATCCATCTGCCTTTGTCACTCTCTTTTGTGTCTTTTTTTTCCATTTACATGGCTCTCTGAAGTCTTTTCTTTGTATTCTACTGCCAATATAGTCCCTCAGTCTTCGTGTGCCTCCTGTCACAGGCGTTATCCCACTTTCACTTTACAGTTTCTAATGAAAGGAAACGCCAAACTTCCTGTAACTGACCATATATAGTTTGGGTTTTGTTTTCTGTGTGTCGCACAGCATACATGTGACAAGTAGAGCCCTGTACATACACACACATCAGTTCACACACACTCTTTTCTTTGATTAGGCTTTCTTGTGATGCTCAAGAAAACTGATTTTTCTCAGTTTATTAATAATTTTCTCTCAATCATCCTCCAACTTTCTCTCTCTGTGTATTTTTTCTGTCTGTCTTCACTCTCCCCCGTCCTCACTCTTACTTCCCACTTTTCTCTCTCTCTCTCGCTCTCTGATCATTTTTCACATTTCAGATTGTTGCCTTGTTGATGGGCGCTGAAAACATCGTCTGGCTTAGATGTTTGATGTTTGCTGCTTATGTGAGTTTGTCTCGCTCAGCCTGGGGTTTGAACGGTCATACGAGGTCTGAGATCTATTATTATATCTATTGTGGTGTGTATGTGTGTGTGTGTGTGTGTGTGTGTGTGTGTGTTGGGCCAACCAGGGAGTGTAGCGAAAGCCAAAAAGCATCTTTTCTTTTGACGATTTGCAGGTTTTGCGGAACAGTGAAGTAAATTTACTGCGGTGGCATTTTTTTTTTTTTTTTCCTCCTCTTTATTGTTATTTTGAAAAATGCTAGCCAGAGCTCTGAATACCAGAGGTGTGTATTTATGAGTGTGTGCCAGTCAAGCTCAGCAACTGTATATAACCACATCAAAAACCAATATCTAGATAGTAATAGGCTTTTAACATATTCCATATTTACCATTTCCAGCTCTTTGTATTCACATACGTGACCTTTAGACTGCACTACAGGAAACATGTGAAGTATCGACATGATAAAAAACATTTACATTACAGGAACGAGCAGCTTATTTCATTTCCTCTATATTCTCTGGGGTCAGTTTGCATGTGTGGGTGTTATTATTTTGTGATGTGTGTGCATTACAACAAGCTTTGCCATCCAATTTATGAACTCTCAAGAATACAGACTGAGATTATTATGTCTATAAGCGAGTGATGAGAGGTATATAAGAAAAATAATAAAAAATACTCATGCCCGTCTAATCTTGTTACATCTATAAATTGTGAAGGGTGAAGATTATATCGTTCCACGTCAATGGAAGAGATGAAGAAGTTAACAAAGCGCTCATTCCAATTCAATCATGCCTCAACCCCCGAGATCTACAAACTGTCAGGACTATGGACTATATGACAACGGAGTCTAAATTGAGGTGAAGAGAGAGAGAGACGGAGAAGAGCGATGGTGCCAATCCAATCTTGTCAGATCTACAAGCTGTCGAGTGTGGGTTACGCTCTATGACAACCGTATCAACCACGTCAATATTGTGGAGGTGAGGCGAGAAAAGAGGATTATATGATAACTGTGACGATAATGGAAGGGAAGAGACAAAAGTATGAGCTTATTTGCCCCTACATGCATGTGTACATGCTTTAGGGGCAAATATTTCAAATGTTAGAGAGCTTTGAATAAACGTACATGGGAGGTCCAGAGTGTTTTTCTTATGGATTTCAGTTTCAAAGCTTCAGTTCAGACAGTCAGACCATCTACTTGACTGGACGGTTTCTCACGACACAGCTTCGTGCTCAGCGGCAACACTAATCCCAGAGGAAGAGCGTCGGGTTTTGAAGCTTCTTCGACATCGTGGACAAACTGTGTAATGAACAACAATAGCGTCTTTCACATGACTCACAGAGGTCCCTAAAGACGTTTCCCCATAAGCTTACATTGTGAAAGAAGCCGCTGTAAAACGAGGAATACATTTTTTTAAACATCACATCAGAATCTGATCCGTTAGGCGGCTTGGGCAGCAGAATATAGTTGCTCTACGGCAGCGATCCCCAACCACCGGGCCGCAGACCGGTACCGGTCCGTGGGTTATTTAGTACCAGGCCGCACAGACATATATATATTTTATAGTTTTATTTTGAAAAATGGCCGGATTCTTTCCCAATTACATCCGTCTGTGCCTCTTGACACAGGTTAAGACAGGTCAAGACGCTCCTCTCGGAAACGTGATACGTTACCCCAGTTAAGCCCTCAAAGCTCACAAAAAATTTGTAAAAATCATCTTTGAAAAGCTTCTTCAGCGACCAAAACTAAATTACGGAATAGACTGGACATAAGGAACACACTTCAAGTGTCATTGTCTCCCATACTCCTAGATGGGTACCTGTTTTTCATTGTGGAGAAACAAGTCGAGGGCTTCCACAATTTAAGGCTAAGGGTAAGTTGTAGTTGTTATGCACTTTATATTTTGTTTTTATGCCGGGTTGCATCATTTTATTTCGTTGTATTTACCCCCCACACTTGAAGGTCGGTCCGTGAAAATATTGTCCGACAGGAGAACCGGCCTGGCGCAGAAAAGGTTGGGGACCACTGCTCTACGGGGACCCTGAATGTGGAGGGGCAATATGCGGAAGATCCAGGTAATTTTGTTCCTGGAAATCAAACTTTTTTGGCTTCATGCGTCACTGAGCGCTGTATCCAGTCCTCTTTATAGATCCACAGTGAGTCCAGGAGTCCACGACCATTTCAGACATTAAAGAGAAATATCATCTGATAAATCAAAGGCGATCATCTCTCTATGCCAGTTTTTTTCCTTCTGGTGTCCTTGTTTTCTCCATGACTTAATGGCTAGATCAATGGCAACTGGGTCAATGAATATAACATTTCTGAAAACCCCAGACATACGAGTCTGATCAGCACCTGCTAAAAGCACCTTGACTGAACCTGCTTTAATCTAGCAGTCTGCTGAAAGAAGGCATAATCAAAGGCTGTTATTATGATGTAACCAGATGACTGCAGGTTAAGACGATCCAAAAAAGCTTTTGTAGGCTCATCAGTGAAAAGACACACTGCAGAGTATCTTAAGATGCAGCGATTGACTGAGTTTATTGAATTTAATGATGCTTTGCTGTCCGATATGATATATATCATTTGGGGTTTTGTATAGATGTCCATGTGCTGAATCCAGAAACATCGTCCTTTCTCATATAATATACAGTATATGAATATAAAATATAAATACTCTTCTGACAGTAATGTATTAACACAGCATGGTGCTGATACTTTAAACCAGACTTAACATCGCGGGGAAAGAAATGACTAAACGCGAGAGACAGACAAAGACACTGACAGACAATTTGTTCTTGTCCGGCCTTATCAGATCCGCGGCTGTCAGGGCAGTGTACAGTCGATAAGTTGTCCATGATGAGAAGGTCTTATAGGCCGTGATGGCTATTGCCCCTGACAACCAGCGCTCGCAACGATGGACGAGGCAGATAACTGACACGAGACATATATATACGCTGAGAGAGAGAGGCAGACTGGCACGGCGCTCGTGCTCGTTGGATCGTATCAGATGATCAGTACAGGATCTCGGTCCGGTGAGTGGAGGCTGTGGCTGACAGATGTCTCTCTCCACCACTTCTGGCATGTCAGAGACAATGATGGGATAAGAGGGGAGAGGGGAGAGGCGATGATGTATGAGAGCAATAATTGACACGACTCAGAGATAATATACGATAGAGTGAGAGGGGAGAGGGCACGGCTACAGGTTCATTTTCTGCTAAATGAGATTGATTCAATGAACGGTTAGAGAGACAGAGCACTTAGCTGTGGTGATATCAGAGATTTTTTATGTAATATTCAGAAAACTGAAGCAACCGGCAACAGACCCAAAGAAAGAGAGGGGGAGCAAAAGGGCAGAAGTGTGTGAGAGACTAAGACAGATAGACGGGCCATCTGATTGCCATTTGGCGTTTGACAGGCGAGTGAGAGAGACCCAGCCGGGGTCACGTCGCGAGCTGTCTACCGAGTTATATCAGTCTGCCCACAGTGATGGACGGACAGAGACGGAGATACGAAGAGAATTTAACACGGCGACCTTCTCCTGTGTAATGCAGAAAGACTGCTGTGGTATTTTAAAAAAACTTTCTGTCCTACCGCCAGAGAAAAACGTAATGTTTGTGACCTAAAGGGTCAAAAGATGACGAGCGTAATGGTGCCACAGAAAAAAGGTGCAACGTGTAAATGCTTTATGATTGTTGGCATGAAACTAGTCACAAATAAAGATACTATCGCAGACATCAGTCTTTTAAAAGAGTCTAAAGTTGGGATCGGATATTAAAATGACTATTGCCATCAACACCTTTGATATAAGTAGTGAGTAGCAATGTGTGCCATAAATAAAGTTTACTGGGTTACATAATATGTAGAACAGAGAGACAGAGAGACATATGTAGCATCCTACCGGTAGGCAGAGCAGGGTCCATGGTGGGTTTTTCCCAGGAGTTGACTTGTTCCCAGGTAAATCCATTGGTTCCTAGAGAAACGCTGTACCCACAGCTGCTGTATGACTCCTCGAATGTACAGCCACCTGAACAGAGAGAGAGAGAGAGAGAGAGCATAAATTTACAGATTTTCACTGAGCAAGCACTTACAGGGTGCACAGGGGACAATTCAACAAGGTGGTGCCGCTGCTCGGTAACAGCCTTCTGCTTAGTGACGGAGACACTTTTTCAGAACAGATTCATTATAAACAACTCCCACATCCGCCTCTCACCTGCGTAATATCTCAGTGCTGATTGACAACTGTGGTCACGGATGTTGACAACAGGTGTTTAATAGCAGGTTTGAATAACGCAGGTCCCAGAGTTCTGTTCAAACTGACAAACGTACAGAGGACCGGAGTCAGATGCAGCGGAGCAAACTGTTTAAAATGCAGCCAAAGCAAATGTGGGCTGAGAGGATTATTTGTGTCACATTGTTTCAGCTGAAAAGGCAACTCGACAACTACGCATCGTCTTCCAAATACCACACACCAGCTGCTTTTTTTGTTTGTTTTCCTTTTCACGTTACATAATGCAGGCATCTCATCCAGCACGCGTGCTTCCTGTCAACCCCGTCGTGGGTCTGTGGCGGACTCCACGAGCATCAAGAGTCGAGAACATAATACAACGCCATAAAAAGAATCTGATATCATTAAAGTCTTTACAACCTCTGTTATTCGCCGCATTTACGCCGTAGCAAAAGTTTTTAAAGCACGTCTTTAATCGCTTCAATAAAGTTTGAATTTCTGAAGTTTTGAAGCTTTTATGGGCTGCTCTGGTATTGTTAACGACATTAGACTAATTAAGTAATCAGCGTGGACTGAGAGAGCCAGTGGAAGACAGACACTGTCACAGTTTATCAGAGGAGTAAAGAGAAAGAAAGTGAGAAAGACAAACAGGACGAGAGGCAGAGAGAGCATGCCTTCATACGAGAGAGAGAGAGAGAGAGGAAGCTCCATGTGTCAACATGATTAAGTCCCAGAGTCTCATCGTTATTTCATGGCCCGGCTGAGACACATTTTCCACCACATTAGCCTTCTCTGCTAGCCTAGAGCACACACACACACACACACACACACACACACATAACTGTGCTTTCCTAATTAGACATATGCTTTGACACACAACCGTTTTAATTTGTTTTGAAGCATTTGAAATGGGGGAACGTCATTGCTTTATTCATGAAATCACTTAATGCTTATTTATTTATTTATTAATTTTTTGTATCTGGCTCTCTGTTGCTGCCGTCTCCGGAGACATTTGTCACTTCGGACTTCATCAAAACAAAAAGAAAAACTTGTGACACGCTTGTGGGTCACAACTAAAGCAAAGCCTCGGGACTTAAAGTACGACGTACTTTACTACTGTGAGATCATACTGGCTAAAGCAGGTGTAAATGAAGGATCTTATTCCTGAGAAATCCAAAACATCATGAAGGATAATTTAATTGACACGAGTTCAAAGTTTAATTTGTCTTTCTCAAATTCTAACTAGCGAGCTAAGATTAAGCTGCTTAACATCGTCACTGTGAGATCGTTTCTGTATCTTGGAACTTGGAAGTGCAGTTCCTCAAACGTCCACTTGAGGCTGGCTCCAGAAGTGAGTCAGTCTCCATAAGTCCCCATGTTCAAATGTCCAACTTCACAGCAGAAATAAACATGTTTACAGCCTGGTACAAAAAACAGTTTTGGTCTCTGTAGCTAATTTCCCCGTTCATGACAACTGTACTGAGGGTGAATTTATATACAACTCACCTGTTCACATTATATTAAGGCTTAAAGTTATGCAGGATTAAGAGCGTGGACGCTTTGACTGACAGGTGCTATAATCCACACAGTCTCATAATGTATTCTGAAGCACCACTAAAATTTGAAGCGGTAATCTTAAATATTCAGGTTTTTTTTATCATATCTTGTCTTGAGTTGTGTAACATGGTGTAACACTAAGAATAAATCAATCCCCTGGACTTCGACTTTGGGCCTCTGGAGTCTGCCTCCTGTTACTGCACCTTCCAAGACCCTCTGGCCAGACATCCCCACAGTCAACAGTATTACAACATACAGTACATACCCTAAAATGTAAAATGCAAGAAATGTATGGTATGGTTTTTATTATGCCTCTTCAAGCAAGACTTGCATCAACTGCGAAACAGAAAAAAAAAGAAAAAGAAAAAACAAACTCCTCTCTGTATTCTGTTTGAAAAACAACCTCCAGCAGTGGGTGAAAACTGGAAAAACACTATTTTTCTTACAGATATGAAAATAGCTGTTATAAATTAATCAATACTGAGATAATTAGCCTTTATCGCCCCCTCGTTGTTCAGTGATCTCATTAGAAACGAAGAAAAATCAAAGTGATCTCATTAGAACGGAGTTATAAACAGCAGAGGGGGGCTGTGGGGGATCTGCCATCAATATTCAATATCAGATCTGCAATTTTAAGACCACTATCGGGGGGATGAGAGGGAGAAGTGGCTCACAGCGGTAGGCGAGACTGTGTGTGTGTGTGTGTGTGTGTGTGTGTGTGTTTGTGTCTGAATGCCCCTGATCTAGTTTTGAAAATCAGTACAACGCCTCTCCGCGTCTCTTTCACGCAAACACACAAACATAATAACATACACACATGTTCCATGTCTGCACATTTGCATAATAGAAACATTCTGCACTTCTACTCTGGACAGATCGGTAATTAGTATGTATGTGTGTGTGTGTGTGATACAGATGTATGTGGTCATGTTTGTATGTACGTTTGACTGCTGCAGCTGCAGAGGTTTGTGCGTACAGATGTGTGTCACTGTGTAATGTGTGTGCGTGCATGTATTAGTGTGACACCAAAACAAGCAGAATCCCTTCATCTCTGCTAATTAACATGTGTGTAACCAAAATGATAAAATATTGATATGATGACTATACACACACACACACACACACACACAGACAGGCGCAGAAAGAGAACAGCCACCCACGTGATACTGATTTAAATGATGTGTTATTTAAAAAGCCACACGTTTCCCTTATTCTTCATTCTCTGCGGCACTTTTTGTTCCTCTGCCATTTCCAGCGTCAAACAACAACATGTTCACATCCAGCTGTCAACTGGTGTAAAAAAAAGAAACACATCCGATGAGTTCCCATCAGCTGGTGTGAAATAATCAGTTTCCTCAAGAACAACAAAATGCATCTGGCAGGTAAATGGAAAACACAGCTTGAACATTTGTTTCAGATTATTAGTGTGAGACGTTCTGAACGATGATGAACGATGGTTGCAGGCGCGCACCGATACGGCGGCTGGCGTATGACAGTCTGCAGCTGAGTCGCTCTGAAATTGGTGTGAAAGGTGCGGTCACGCCGTCACGAATCTCTGAATTATGATAAATATACAGGAATTGTTTCCCGTCTCTGCTCTTGTGTTACCCTGTGACTTCACATCCTTTTACAGTGAAGAATAAGCACAATTTGTTTGACTAAAGGCGCAAGTCAATGGCAACCGTACGTTCAACAACAAGGACACGTGGACACTGGCCGTCACCATCTTCTACCAGGCTGTAAACATGTTTATTTCTGCTGTGAAGTTGGACATTTGAACATGGGGACTTATGGAGACTGACTCACTTCTGGCGCCAGCCTCAAGTGGTCATTCGAAGAACTACAAGTTCTGACACTTCCACGCAGTTTTCACGCGTCGTTCTCCCTTTCTTCCACTATCTGCATGTTTTGGCTGTTTTCATTACGTGCTCATCACTCAAGGTGCAAACCTCATCAAGGTTTTGCAGTCGTTACCTTTTCATTTGCAGAAAACTGTTTTTGCAGGAGCACCATCACTACATCCTGAGTTTAGCTGCGCCCAAGACTATTCTGAACAGTTTAAAGAAATACAAGCAGGTCCAGCTTCAGCCCATTCTCATTGCTAAGTTGTCAAATACGGTAGTGTGGACAGTGGCGTTATACTTCATGCTATTGTGATGCTGTAGGTACCCGTCTAGCGTCATTTCTGGATGCACCAGTGCAGCTTAAGAGAAAGTCCACATATCAAGGATCAATCAGTTTTGACTTCTGACTCCTGACTAATTTCTGCCACTTGTGTAGTTATTACGTAACCCAAATCAGTCTTTTCTTCACCTAACCAAGTAGACTTTGTGCCTAAATCTAAGGAAACTGCAATAGTTCAGGTTCAATATATGTCAAATGTTTCTTGACTGCTGAGCCCTGAGAGGATCCCAGCAGGGAACCTACTGTATCCTGGTTTAAAGTCCAGGACCACTGACCAAGCTGCTGTGTCAGTAATGTTTTACCTTTGTTCAAGTAAAGTATGTCCTGTTTTACCATGTATATCATCGGTCCAGTATATGGGAAATGTGTCACAAGAGAAACAGGGAATTCAAGCGAATGGCTGGAATGAACTTTTCACCTTGCACTTGCCGAGTGGAATAATTAATCAAAAGTTCACTTGAGCAGAAAGAAAGGAGCTGAGAATCTGATTGCAGAAGTTCCAAAGCCAATTAAATATTTCATCTGTGTGAGAGTTTGTTCAACCATTTCTCCTTTCCTTCTTCTTCCTGCTTCGAACCTGTGCAACAGAAAAGCCTCTCCAAGCATTCGGTCAGCGCAAAATTATATTCAACGGAGTCATTCTAAGTCTCCATCTAATAATCCCAATGACAGTTTTTTCATCCTAATTTAGCTTTTTTCAATTAAAAAGCAGCGGCAGTTATTGTCGACAAATTAATAGCCGACAGAGAAATTACAAGAACTTCTCCTTGTTGTTGTCGCGGCGGATGCGATGTAATTTGTTTTGCTGTCAAAAAAAAAAAATTTCACCAGACTTAATAAGCAGAAAGGCAATTACTTTTCACAGGATGTTAATGGTTTGTGCGTGTGTGTGTGTGCGCACGAGGTGGCAGACACATTTCAAAAGGTAAGAGCACGCTGATGAAACACAAAATGAATAACCTTTCCAGATTCCTCAAACCAAATTCACTTTATATCCATTTTGACTGATGGTTTTTAAATCGTGGTTTAATATTTTCAATTTCCCCACAGGCAGAAGATTCAGAGTCATTTGTGTGTAAGAGTGTGTGTGTGTGCTTTATAAACTGCAGGATCACTTCCCCGACTATGTTCCAAGTCAACGGCTGATATCTGACATGAGAATAATTGGAATTTTAAATGTATTATGACTACCCATACATCACATTCACGTTATTACGAATATATATACATATATATAACAGAGCTCATTGGGTAGTCATGCATTCGGAACAGATTTTTCCGCTTCAGATCACATCTGGTCCATTCAAACATTTAAACATAGGTCAGAATTATATCATGATAAACACACTGGCATTATGCAAGCAGCCTGGCTCTCATCCACGAACGCTCACATATGTGCGGATGCAACAAAGTGAGCACACGCAGCAAGAAATAACTCCATGCCCTGAGTATACCCACTGAACACATCCTCCAATGATAACACTTATTTAAGCAGATCCCCCTGTCTCTCTCATGTTAGAGTTTCCATCCCCTCGAGGCCCCGATAGCAGCCATTAGAGCCTTTCATGTCAAGCCAAAAGCTAACACGGTGCGACAGGACACACAGAGTCACAAACCAGAGGGAGGCACCCCGAGGCAAGCGGCTCTAAAGAGTCTGTTTACTGCTCACTTAGATAACATCGACTGATCCCGAGTGTGACTGCGTGTTCCAGTGTTTGTATGTGTGTGGGAGCAGACCGAGGACATGTTGCTCTGAGCGCTCATGTGTGCGCACAGAGCTGAACACTTTCTATATCAGAGGGAGAGTAAACAAATACATTTAGTGAACTGGATGTGCAATCTGCAAGAAATAGCCACCTGTTGGATTCAGATGTGTTCACATGCAAGGAGTTTGACTCAATGTGCATCCACAGCTGTAATCATACAGCTAAAACAAAGATAAATATATATCAAAATGTTCATACTCCAAACTAATAGAAAGCAGCGTATCGTCAGCATATCTGCTGACACCTGTAGCTGCTGTTAGTTTGGAGCTTGGAGTTTCTTTACACTTCTAGAAAGGAGGAGGCTGTCCAGGATGGGAGGAACCAATAGGGGGAGGGAGGGACAGTGTTGAAAGGGGCACCAGAACTGGAGCCAGGTTCAACAGCCTCCCAGTGAAAGCCAGACAAGAAACTAACCACAGCCTCCGAGACACTCAAAGGCCAGTTTGAAGACGGGGAATACAATCAGATCCCTGACTCGTGCCAACTTCTGTAGATAGATTTGAAGTCAGATTCCTACGTATTGAATCTTTCAGTATAATTTGGAGGTCGGACTTTATGACGCGCCCTGTGATGAGCTGGCGACTTGTCCAGGTTGTACCCCACCTCTCACCCAAAGTCAGCTGGGATGGGCTCAAGCCCCACCATGACCCTGATGAGGATAAACGGTTACAGATAATAGATGGATGGATGGATCTGATGATGCCTCTGCACTACACTTAAGAAGGGAATGCACATTTTACTTCAGTCAGGTGCATTCACTGGCCTGTAGTTAATGTTTTTATTTATTTATTCTTTCAATATTATATGTAACCATGAAGCTGTTTATGTTTCAAACACGAATATCGAACAATATACCAATATTTTCTTTCCATATTGGTGCTATTAAGATGCGTGCATGTACTGTATGTATTTGCCTGTGTGTGTTCCTATCTTGTCTCTTAGTTAACTCGTATTAAATCCACTGTCAGCTAACATGCCAGGATCCTTAAATATTCCCATTAAGTCATTTAAAACCATATGCCATCTGCCCCATGCACCCCTCACACACACACACACACACACACACACCCTGAGGCAAACAAACTCACTGGCTAAATACTAAATGGCATTACTGCCACCCCAATAAGCTTGGATAATAAGAGAAGGCAGATGGAGGTCTGTTAGTGTAACACACAGCTGGGGAAGTGTGTGTCTGTACAAAAAAAAAAAAAAAACACAGGAGAAAGACTGGTGTATCAGGTGAAGTTAGTTCTTTTCATACAAGTAAAACTTGATTTGAAGAAGCCAGAAGTCGTGAGGTGAGAGGTTTGTGGATGCGTCAGCGTGTGTGTGTGTTCGCATGTCCTGAGAGTAGGAGGTAAGAGGACAGTGCGAGAGGATGAATGTTAAACAGAGAAACAGATTAATGCAGCAAACATCTAGTAGTGCTGCGATAAAACGAGTTCAAGTGATATAAAATGTAGAGAAAGCAGAGGGGTCACAGGTTGTGTGTGTTTGTGTGACTCTCTGCATTTGGAGGAGCCTCGGGGTCAGAAGAAGACCGTTCAGACTTCTGAAAGACGGAGAATGAAAGAAAGAGGCGGCGAATTTGTGCTAAATCAAATTTATAAAGAGAACAGGTTGTGAATTCAACCAAGATACGAGGGCCAGAGGTTGTGTGAGTTTCTGAGTCCTGAAAGCTTTTTCCTCAGGTTTCTGCAGCAGAGCTGTGAAAGAAGTGAGAACGGAGACAAAACACGAGAGAAGAAGAAGAAAGGCCGGCGTGCAGGCGGTGAAGATTCAACCTGTAAACACTTCAATGCTAACATGTCGACTTTAGAGTGAGTCTTCTCTGCTGTGATTTTCATCTTTTACTGGATAAACAAAGAAACGTTTCCTAAATGACCAAGTCAAACTAAATCTATCCTCAATCTCAACAATCTAACAGATTCACTAGAGACGGCATGACTCAAGTCAAAGTCAGCCGAACCATCACGGTTACTTTTCTTTCCCAATCTTAAAAGTGAGTGAGTGAGTGAGTGAGTGAGTGAGTGAGTGAGTGAGTGAGTGAGTGAGTGAGTGAGTGAGTGAGTGAGTGAGTGAGTGAGTGAGTGAGTGAAGGAGTGACTTTTCTGACTTTGAGACTGAGTGAGTGAACACACTGAGAGGTGGATGTAGGCTGGTGACTGCGAATGAATGACAGTGAGTGACAGACAACGAGTGAGCAAGTGAGTGAAGGAGTGGACGGTATAAAGGTTGTTTGTAATTGTTTTCTTAAATCTCCTTCTCTCAGACCCAGTGTGTGTGTGTGTGTGTGTGTGTGTGTGTGTGTGTGTGTGTCTTAAAGGGGAGGAAGTGTTCCTGAAGGGTCTATTGTGACTTTAATTATCTGCTACATGAATCAATATGGGACCTGCTTGTAACCTTTAGTTCCGCATGAAAGAGCACAGAAAACAACGTCGCTTTCACACACACACACACACACACACACACACACGCAAACTTCAAACACAAACTTCAAACACAAAAACACACACTTACGTCTGTACGTATGTCTGTACTCAATTGAATCAATTGGTTTGGACACAGCGGTGACAACAAAGGGAGAGATTGGAATGCATGAGGTTCACACACACACACACACACTTTCACGTACACCTGTCTTCTGTTTGTAATGAGTGCTCGCAGCGAACTGTTGTACAGAATTAGAAGTTAGAAAAATCTGACAAAGCAGACTAAAGATGGAGTGGTACACACACACACACACACACACACACACACACACACGGCTGATTGGATCTGTGTGCTCCCTCAAGCTGCTGTAATTTTATTCCACTTCCCAAAACATGCTTTACTTCACCAAGTCAAACACACACACACACACACACACACACACACACACACACACACACACACACACACCACATTTAAGTATATACTGTACATACAAATCACAGGTACACACTTGAAAATCGAGTTTACCCTGTCTGGTCTCAGTCTAACATAGTTTGACCCCACAGTGGACCTGGGCCTGTTCCCTGGGAAGCAGGCCAGCTGACTGGCCCAGGACTTGAACTTAGTCTAATCCTGTTAGAAATTGAAGGAGGCTGGCTGTGTTTTCTGTGTAGTAAAAAAAACAAAAAAACAGCTAAGCCCAGAAGGAGAGCCAGGTTATCCCTGTTATCTCCGTCTTTTAAAGATCTGTAATAAAACTGAAACAAGTGCTGCAAACAGTTGGAAAGAGTCCAACTCAGTCACCCCTTTTTAACCACAGGATGTTTTCAAGGAACCTTTGGAAGAACACAGGAATATTTTAAGGACCGTGTGGATGTAAGATCTAAGTCGAGTAAATTCCGCAGTGCTGAACATCACAGAATGGTCAAACACGAGCCTCCAAACTGCTACAGTATGTGAGGGACGCAAACACGGGCAGCTGTTCATATTAATGCCAAGATATGGGAGTGATGTTTCTTGAAATGTTGCTGAAATTGAGCTATTTCACATTCCAGTGTAGTCTAAAAGGCTGAGTGAGAGAAATGAAACTCAAACTGAACTAAAAAAATATATCCAGAAATCATGTGCAACATTTTTATTCTTAAATAACACTGATTTTCTTGTCTACACTAAAAATTTGCACCCCAAACCATCTCCTTTTAACCCTTAGCAGTCACCACTCTTCAGATGCAAATGATCTTAAAGGAATCTTAGCTTGAGCTCATCTTCAACTTAGGAAGGGACAAAGTAGAACTACATTTTTAAAGCATTAGCTGCAAATGTTAGCAATTATCATGTCTTTACTACAATGAGCAAAGTCTTATTTTGAAGGTACTCTTATTTTGAAAATAGCCCCTCCCCTCTCTTCTCCTTCAGGCAGGCTTGAGGTTGCCAAGCAACCAGGACCAACTGCCGGCCCTAATCAGCAGAGCAGTTACTGCACCTGTTAGAATGTCAGTTGGAAATGCTGACAGAGAGAGAGAGAAAATGCTGAGACCACCCCTCGAACAGGAAGGATTTCTGGCCAAACCGTATTTCCAATCATTGAACTGAAATCACTGGGAGCATCCTGAGCCCTTCCTGAACGTCTACATAGTTATTTTGTGTTGATAAAGTGAAGAAATGTGACCTTTAGAGCGATTCAAAGAAGCGTTACTTCCGCTTTCCTCCAGAAATGTTCCCGCCTTTTTAACATGGCAGTCTATGAGGCTGTGGATGGGTGTTGGTGGCGCATCTTTGTGTGTTACGCCAAAACTATAAGGCTGACAGCTTTAGCAGACGAATGTGAGTGAGAAGACAAATATTCCTACGTTTCTATGTATAAATCATGTCTGTAGTGGGGAATTTGAGGCCACGGTAGTCGAATATGTTTTATTTTTTCACTGACTCTGAAGAGGCTTCTATGTTATGTGTCTAGAGAGTGATACGACCCTGTACTAACTGCTCTGTCTCAAGCATCCCCATAGCAATCTGAGATTTAACACTATCTCTACAGTGACCTCAGACGACCATGTCCTGAGATCTTGAGGTATACGTATTCCCCATATGTTGCATGATACACCAACCATATGATATGGTCCAATGTGACGCCTTAACCCTGATCCAGGTCTGTCTCTCCTCGTACTAAACCCTGTGTAATGTAATGTCCGTCTGGCTCTGTGTGAACTTTTGTAGGTAACAGCTCTGCTCAGCCTCTTATGTCACATGTGAAGGTGGTTGGACTGTCAGAAACTTCCAAACTTTTCTAAAAGTGACACAGACGGTCTGAGTCACAACATGACTCATCTGAAACACAAGAACACACACACACACACACACACACACAGGTATCCAGTGACACTCACACTCCCTTTGTCGCAAAAGACCTTCTGAAAACTCAGACGTTTCTCTATCTGCCTCTCACATGTGCGCGCACACACACACACACACACACACTCACACACTCACACACACACTCAAACACATACACGGGTAGGTTTTGTGAAGTTCCTGATGAGGTCCTGTCACTATTAGCATGCTAATCCTGCTCAGGATTACACTGCTGTCAGAGCAGAGGGCTCTGCATTAATAAGCACACACACACACACACACACACACACACACACACACACACACACTCTTTGAGCATCCTTAAAAAATTCTCAGATTTCTCTCTCTCTTTTTTTTGTCAGGTTTGTTGTTCAGTCAAATTTAAATCAAAGGCGACTCTGTTCGTTACAACTGTCAAACAAGCGCAGCTCTCACACACACTCACTGTAACACTGAACTGGATGAGCAGCACGCACACACACACACGTCAGGGAGGAGGTTTAATCTCAACACTGTCACTGACACTGTGAGAAACACAGAGCTGGATATTCAAAGAGTGACCAGAGAGAAAAAAACAGCAGTTTTCACAGCGATACACACTTTAACTAATAATAAATAATATATATTTATTATAATAATGAATGAATTAAGGCTTCATAGGCACAAACAGCACACCTCAAACTCATCCAATTTCTGCACCTAAGGTCCGTCCACTTCCTCTTTGACTTCACATCGCTCCCTCCCAACCCCCTTTCTTTCCTCCCCCTCTCTTCATTCAAACACAGGAACCACTAAGGCTCTAATCCCGCAGAGCGATGAAGAGCTGACTCCCCCATCAGAGCCTGGTTCCCTCCCATCATCCTGCCATCGGTCCATCTACTCCATCCATCCATCCATCCATCCATCCATGACCCCGACTTCTCCTCTAATCCTTAACCCCTTCGTCTCTCGACCATCATCCCCCCTACGTTACGTCATCCCGGTTCACCTTCATCCGCAATATACAATAACCCTGTTTAAATTTATATCCATATTTCTGTTGAGGCTCCTGGACATAATGAACTCGTGTTCATCACGACAGGTCACGTTGTTTGCAAGGTTCAGGTACATTTTGACCCGATCTGAAAGCTTTCAAATGTTTCATAAAAAGCAGATTTGCAACAGTAACACTGTCACCGGACAACTAGCTGGACTAAGACTAAGTTACATGGAAGGCAGGAAGGAAGCAGGTGAAGGTTCAGTCGTCCTGGAGGACTGCTCGTCTTCAGTACACCTTTGTCTGAGCTTCTTTCGTGTCTCAGTAGCATGAGCGCTACAGCAGCTGTGAGAACTGGAATATCTTGTAGTCCAGCAGCACCAGTTTAAACTGTAACCCAGCTGTAACCGAGTTACGGTAAAAAATAAAAATAAAAAACGATTCTGAACCGAAACAGCTGAATGAAAAAAAGTGAGCGCCAGCCAAACTCTCAAGTTCTGGGACTCAAACCGGTCCTCACAAGCATAGATGTTACAGGAAAACACACAGAGCCGTAGGGATGAACCTCCACACACACACACACACACACACACACACACACACACACACATGAACACGCAAACACACACTCCCTTTCATGCACACTTGAATCCACCTCCACACACGCTCTCTCTGTGGTGCTCATTAGGAAAGGTAGCAGGTCCAGACCTCCTCCCAGCAGAACTACAGGGGTGACCATCTCCCTCCCTGTCCTCTTCTTTTCTTCCACTCCTCTCCTGTCAACTTCAACCTCTCTCTCCTTCTCCCTTTTCCCCTCATCTTCTTTCACCTCTACTGCTCTCTCTCTTTTTTCTTTCATTTTGTTTTTCTCTCCCCACTCCGCCAGCTTTCTATGTATTCCCTCTCATTCTTGTCTTCCCGCCTGCCTCTCTCACCCCTGCCCTCACCCTTTCTTCTTTCTCTCCCTCCTCACCTCATCCCTTTCTTCCCTCAAGCAATCTCTCTCCCGCTTGTCTCATCTCTCTATGCCATTCCTGCCTCTGTTTTCTCTCTGCTGTGCTCTCTCTCTTTTCTTCCTCGCGTGTACGTGATCCTCCGTTCTTATCTTTCTCTTCTCTCCGCTTCTCAGATCATTTCCCCTCCTCATTTTGTTTATCCCACTGCTCCACGCTCATTTTACTAATCCTTAATCTTTCACAGATATTTGGTCCGACATCAGTGCATCGAGATCCCTGCACGGAGGAAGTCTGACCCGTGTTTGCACAGTGCCACGGATTGGCTTGTTTTCAAGGGGGATGTGTACCATGATCCAAGGCTGGGTTCCTCATCAGAATCTGAATCAGGATCACTTTTATTGGCCACATGTGTACATACAGCGATGTAGGCATGCATGCAGCTACGATAAGGTTTCACACAGGGATCAAACCCCAGTCTACTGGGTGAAAGTCTTGTTGATCCTTCATACTGCATGTATCCTTTGCTCCAGTGAGCCCAGACTCATTTTCACCCAGATCTTCAACTTTTCCAAAACCTAACCAAACCATAGTCCACAGGCAAATGGTGCATCGATGTGCGAGCTCTATTCTTAACCTGTCGGCCCATTCGACTACAACATGGTCGGCAACTAACTCCCAGATGCGTCACATGGCCGTTCTAGTCTATGTTTCCGCCGCGGTCCAGTTCTGAAGCGTCCCAGAAGCCTCCGCTCGGCTCCTCTGTTCTATTTTTGACGCTGCGAGTGGCCCGCGTCACTTTACACAGAGACAGAATCCAGTGGATTTTCAAAATAAAATACCCTGTGCAAACTGCCAGAAAATAAAATACCCTGTGCAAACTGCCAGTCGTAAAAACAGACAAAAACTAAACTAATTAACTGTGTAGCATATTTACACACGTAGAAGAATGTTTAGAAGAACATAAAATGACCAAATATGAGCAAGTAAACAAAGTCTGGGGGGCTAAACGCTTCTGAAACGCTCCCGGTGGGGTTTGAAGTCGCGTGCAGGACGGACCAAAACAACGTTGGACCTGGTGGTTTCAGGGTAACACACATACTTTGACACAATAGAATAGAAGACCGCCTGTCATGTGACCTGACCTGATGCTTGAAGGATGCGTCAGGCTGGACTTTTATTATTTTGAATTGATTCAAATGTTGTAAACAGGTGTTGCTTTCGTTTTTTACTCCTCTCCTCTCTCCATCATCTCCTTTTCCAAACTGATGTCTTCATTTCTCGTCTCTTTGTCATCTGTCCCTCTCTGTCTACCTCTGTCTCTCACAGCTGAAAGGAGGCTTACCTGACCTTGAGGTCTACCTCAACATCAAGATCAATGATCTCTCTCGATTCACAGAAAACGCCGTCTGTGCATTCGTATCCAGCTCTAAAAAGAAGCCCATCATGGTATGATGTCTATATTAATATGTTTGCCTACCTCTCTCTCTGTCTGTCTGTTCTTCTTTGTTACATCTTCCTTAATTATCGAGCTGTAAGCTCAGCCAATCAATGGGCATTTATAATTCAGTGTTCAATTATCACAGTGAGAGAGAGTGAGAGAAAAATAAGAGAGAAAGATGGTGAGTGGAGTGGCTATACTTTACTCTGACATGAAGACCAGCTCAAGGTTGTAAAGCTGTGAGAGCGTTCAAGGCGAGGGTGTCTGCACACGCGCACACACACACACACACACACACACACACACACACACACACACACACACACACATTGTGTCTAACTATGAGTGGTACATTGATTATGAATAATGCATTAAAGCAGAGGTGAGGGTTAGGCCACATCCACACTGAGCCAGCTATGTTTTTATTTTTGTCTTTTTTTTTTTGTCTACAACCAAAAATTAAGTTTTCTCTAAAATGATGCTGCTCATGTGTCTCTGATATATGCAGAAACTAAAAATCTATTTCTTTCATTTGGAATGCTAATCACACAGCACAGGTGGTACATCTTTTTATATATATATATTTTAATGATGGAACATTATTCTACCAGGTACTTTCTTGCTTAATTGAACAAAATGAATGAATCACAAAGGTCATAATATAGACCGAGGCTGCGTTTAAGGGGGATTCATCTGTCTGTGTGGACACACACTTCATCCCCCAAGATATGCTTGAGTGTGTGTGTGTGTGTGTGTGTGTGTGTGTGTGTGTGTGTGTGTGTGTGTGTGTGTGTGTGTAGTGCTTTCAAGCATCTGCGTCTGTGTAAACAGACTCACACAGACACACATGGGAATAAATGCAAGTAGTGCTTATTTATCACCCACTGAATTCCCAGAGCAGAAGAAGAAGAAGAGTGTGTTTTTTACTGCCACCACCACCCCTCTCTCTCTCCGTCAGTGTGTGTGTGTGTGTGTGTCTGTGTAATGTTCATACACATTTTACAGCCCTGAGGATCTGTTTCTCCCGCCGTAATCAGAATTGAGCTGCAGTGAAAATGCACGACATGCATTCTGCAGCAGCTAATCATCGTGCGCTGACAAGTTTTATGAGTTTTAGGCATCAGTTCAGTTTTAGAGCAGCACGGGATAGACGCGTTTTATTTTATCGGAATTATTTATTGAACATATTAAGGAGAGAAGTGATGAGAAAAAAAAGAGGTGGGGACTGAAAGAGCTGAGCTAATCAGCCACTTCATCAACTTGTAACTTCCCACCTGAGATTTTGAAAATAATGACGTTTTAACGTCGATATTAGAATATTTAGAGACATTCATATTATTTTTGTCTCCATCTTGGTCTGCCTACATTTCCTCCTACAGACTCTCCGTGTTTAACAAACCGCTTCAGACTTTTTTTTTTCCAGATCCTGCTCATCCCTTTCCTGCCCACTAGTCATTTTGAGCATGCTTTGCGATACCTGTCACCTGATCCCTCTAATTGCCAGCTCAGATAGGCCCTATCAGACAATTATCCTGTCTCTAGTACACACACACTCCATTTACTTTGTCAGATTGTCGGTGCTGATCCTGTAACCAAAGCCTTTGTACCCGCCTACATGCCTGTACCTCTCTGATGTGTTCATACTGGGCGGCTCTGCACCGTTTACATCCAGCGCTATTGTTAGGCGTCAACACGGGAAGTAGTTTGTGGTTGAGTTAGAAAGTAACGCCACTTCTGACCAATAAAAAAAGTTTTTTTAAGCTTTGTAAAACCATGATCATAAACTCGTGTGGATATCATACACAGTATAAAACATGGACGTCGTATCCTTATACATCATAACTTTAAGCCTTAATATAATGTGAACAGGTGAGTTGTATATAAATTCACCCTCAGTACAGTTGTCATGAACGGGGAAATTAGCTACAGAGACCAAAACTGTTTTTTGTACCAGGCTGTAAACATGTTTATTTCTGCTGTCTAACATGGGGACTTATGGAGACTGACTCACTTCTGGAGCCAGCCTCAAGTGGACGTTTGAGGAACTGCGGTTTTTGGTGCTTCACGGTGGCTGCTGCTTTGTGGATATTGGAGAAATAATAAAACAAATTTGAACACACAAAACTGGCAGTGCCAGTGACTCATCAAACATCTCTATTTGGGAGAATTTCAGTACAAGAAAATTAAATGGACTTTTGAATGTTTTGTGCCAAGATGATGTTGCTCTGCATCACCTTCTAAATATTGTGCTCTCATTTCTGAACAGAGAAACAGAGTTTATGGTTTAATTTTTAGATAAACTGAGATAAACACATTTCTATTTTGCATGCAGGACTTTGAGTGCATTATAAATCAGTTTTTATTTAAGCATAGACTGAACATAAATCTGGATGGTACCGGTAAGTACTTACTGTGAGTCAGTCCGATCTTTACATCTTAAGCTTCCACCACCACTTATATTTAAACAAGAATGACAATGCTGACTCTAACTTGTCCATACAGTACGTGCATGTATTAAAGGCTTTCGTTAATGCAGCTGGCTTTAAATTAGTATTAAAACAATCTACCCACGTGCACACAGAAAGACTAATATGCACACACAAGATGAAACTTTAAAGTCAATAGTTTCAGGACGACTCTCTCAACACACACACACACACACACACACACAGGAAAAGGCCACACACTGACACACTGCACAGCTACTCTACATAATTTTCCCTTGAGCAAAAGCCAGTTTAATCCCTGTAAATATTCATAACAGGGATGTGTAGGTTGAAGTGGTCCTTCACTCACTGCACTCCTGGCAGGCTTAATACTTGATTTAAATTAGCCTGAACACTAAAAGCTCCTCTTAGCTACTCTTTAGGTTGCGGATACAACGGGCCATTTGGCCTATACCTCACATTTTAAAAGTAACTGACATATTGGCAGATGAAGGTCGTTTACCGCCGCTCTGTAGCTTAGTCACTTTTTCTCCTCTGGTCTGATAGCACATTTTTTTAGTTGAGGCTAAAGCTGTTGGGTTTTTTTTTGTGTGCACGCAACGAGTTACACTTTGGCTTTTCCTCATTTGCATAAAGTTACGGGTCGAGTCTGCCAACTGTAAAACAACTTGAACTGTATGATTCATCATATGCATGCCCCTTTTTTTACGCTTTAAAAATTTAAATTTTAAAATTTTAATGCACCGTCTACCAACAAAGGTTAGACTACACGCGGTGTGAACAAATGTGGGTTATTGGCTCGGTACCTATCGGAGGATTTGACATTTACCTAACGGGATGTCAGTCACTATGTTAGAAAAATGCATCCCACTTGTTAACCCTAACCCCAGACTGAGGTATATTCTGCCTGACTCACTTATCTGACTGATCTTACTTTCTGCATCGTGTGAGAAGAGAATATGATGGTCTTCAAGTGTCGGCATGATGGCAGCTTGACTAGATACTTCATTGACCCCTCGAGGGGAAGTTCATTTTACATACATAGTCCTAATTTACAACCACACGCACACATAGGTCTAGAAGACATGCACATGTGGAGAATTGAACTGGCACCTCTCCAGCTACCAGTCCATAATGTGGTCCATGCTTTGGTGCATTTGAACCAGACATCCTCAAGCCAAATCCCTACAGCCTGAGCCACTGCCGCCTCCTTCCTATGGACAGTTTGAGCAGGATGCAGATTTATTCCTAATTAATGTTGACTGTTGCTGAACTACAGGACAGCCTTTGTGCCCCACATGCATCAATGAACCTTGGCCACCCATGACCCTGTCACCAGTCTTGGAGATGCTTGGACCCAGTCGTCTAGCCATCGCACTTTGGCCTTTGTCGAAGTCGCTCGAGTCTTTAAGCTTGCCTATTTCTCCTGGTTCTAACATCAACCTGAGGACGAAATGTTCACTTGCTGCTTAATATAACCCGCCCACTGACAGGTGCCATGATAACCGACTGACTTCACCTGTCAGCGTTCATAATGTTATGGCTGATTGGTGTAGTTTTTTATAGGGTGACCAAATCACAGACTGCTTATACCTTAAACATGTGAATCAATCCTCCTAATCAGGCAGTAACGATTTTTCACATTAGTCCAGTGTTTCAGACACTAACCTGGGTCTTAAACCGGTTTAATCCTGGCCTGCTCTCTCATCAAAAACAGATTAGCTCCACACACATACACATTGATTTGCAAGCTAGATCTTGGTGAACCACTGACCGGCACACAAACACACTCTCTTACACACACACACACACACACATATTGATTACCTATCTCTCCGCAGAGTCGACCAAACCAGTTATAGAAAAAAATGTATGCTTCTTCCCTCCGTGATGAAGACGAATCACTGTCAGGGAAGCAACAAAACGTTGCAAATAAATGTTTTGTCGCCAGTTCGTGTGCAGGAGTTTACGGCCTCGTGAAACAGATGCGTGAAGCGTTGTTCCGCTCAGATAATCTGCTGGCGGAATGAAGCGAGCATCCTGTTCTCAAGCTGTTTGCACAAACACAAAACTACAACGATACAAAGCATGTGTGTGTGTGTGTGTGTGTGTGTGTGTGTGTATGTGTGGACATAAATGTAAATGCAATTACCTGTGCAGTCATTTGGGTGCATTTATTTGTTTGAATGTCAGTGTGTGTGTTTGTGTTTCTGTGTGTTTATACCACCTGAGGTCATTTTGCTGAAACCAGGTCAGCCCTTCCGTCCCGAGCGGAGAGCAAGGACAGGCATACCCAAGGGCTGCGGTGTGTGTGTGTGTGTATGTGTTTGTGTATTTATAGCTTTGGACAGGTGCATAACCCTCCAACACACATTTACCCCTCTGCCTTTCATCACTGTCCTGATTTTATATGTGTATATGTGTCTGTGTCTCATGTGTGTTTGTGTGTGTCCTCCCCAGAGCCGACTATTGGCCTATTTCAGACTGAAATGTTAAACTCTAACGTATTTTTTTTCTCCCCTCTCTGACTCCAGCTAACCTGTCAGTGACCTTGGCCTAACAAAACAACCTGCACCTAAAGGCACCTTCCACTCAGAATCAGGTTTCACATTGTGTGCACACACTCTGGGGCAACCCTGCCTCCTAGACTTCATGACTGTATGTTCCCAAACTGTTTCCATGAATACAGCTGTGTGACCTGGGTTCACTCTCTTGTTGGGAAAGATTGTGATTTTTGTTAAATATTAATAATGCTATAGTCACTATGAGGAGATAGTGTAATGCAAGATGAGTTATTTAGTTGGAATACAAAGGAAAAACATTGTCAGTGAGTGTTTTTACGCTTACTGTTGAGATTATTGCGACTTGCCAGATCTGTAAATTTACAACATTTCCTCAATACGTTGATGGAAACATAATGTGGTCGTCATTGCATTTTCCTCAAAATGTATTTCATACCTGCGTCTCATGGGAGACACACATAAAATAATCGATAATTTGATGTTATTGCATTTTAAAAAGAAGCTCATAACCCGTAGTTTATGCACACTTGAGAGTAAAGCTATAGTGAGCGAAGATGGATGATTTAATATTTTCAATATCTGTGAAATGAAAACTGACAAGACGAACAAAAGGTTTTGTCTCTTATAATATAATATTCATTTATCTTTTTATAGTATACACAAACGTCTCAAACGTTTTGCGCAAGAATTAAAAATGAATTATTTCATTATCGGAACAGTACATAATAAAAAATTTCCCAGATAATTTATCTGCTGTGATATACAGTATATTGTGCATTCCTAGTAGATTTATTGTATATAAATTTAAGTTCTAGGACACAGGCCTGCATCGTGTCTTTAAATGGCATGAAATGGGTGAAATCTTTTTATTTTTTTACACAAAATAATGAATATGTTTCTCTGCTAAGTTGATAATTAGACAACAATGAGCTGGTAGAGATTGCTCTCCAGAATGACACACATAAAAGCTTCTCACGAGGACAGCATTATTTATTATTGTGTTGATAATACTTTGCCAAAAGGTTAAGGATTGGTTATATTTAGGAAGAGAAAGATCATGTTCTGCATTAAAACAGTTACTTTTTGGGTGCGGTCGGTAGCGTAGTGGGTTAAGCGGCCGCCCCGTGTGTGGAGGCCATAGTCCTCGCTGGCCCTGGTTTGAATCCCGCGTCGGACGGCTAATTTACTGCGTGTCACTCCCCCTCTCTCTGCCCCCTGCTTCCTGTCTATCTTCAGCTGTACTATCATTAAAGGCATAAAAAAGCGACCCCAAAAAAAAATAAAAAATCTAAAAAAACAGTTACTTTTTGAAGGGCTTCGCTGTCATGTTTCATATCAAGTAATAACTGAGGTTGGGGATCTTTATCGTGGTTAAAAGAAACCATTGTTGACTCTCAGTGTGTTAAAGTATAAAGACGTTTTGTTGACTCGTAACCACCCGGCCTCCTCCCTCTAACGATGTCGTGACTCTAGAACTTCACACCACTTGCCTCCCAACAGACTGCGGACGCCAGAGAGTTTCATTACTTCAACATAAACATATGTCGTTTCAGGGCCTCTGATGAAACAAACGATGCCACTTTTGGCACGGTAGCCCGGACTGGGACGATACCCACAGGCCTTCAGCTGTGCGCCTTTCAGAAGTAGCTTGTTAGATTCCTGCTCGGAGACTCTCATCCCTCGAGATGTTCAATGAACCAATCGTCCAACTGGTGTGTTCATCCACAGAGTGTTTGTGAGGACAGAAGCTTCAGTCTTCAGTGCGTCAGTTCATTCTTGTCTTTCTGCTTCGGTCTATAGATCTAAAGTTAGCTTTGAGAAATACAAGACAAGACGGGGCCATAATATTGACAAGCTTGACTCTGTGTGTGTGTGTGTGTGTGTGTGTGTGTGTGTGCATTCATCTATAATGCAGGGGCCAGAATGAAGACTGTGATTAATGAGCCGACCAGTCAGAGATGCTAATCACTTGCAGCCAGTGTGTGTGACCTGACTTGTTAGTTAAAGGGCTCTCTTCTCTCTGTTGCTGTCTGACAGAAGAGAAAGACAGATTGAACATTTTGTAGCTGGTTAACAAATTGTGTGTGTGGGATACTGAGCTGCAGCTAGTTTTGGTTTTAAGTATGTGTTTTTATGTGTGTGTGTGTGTGTGTGTGTGTGGCAGGGGGTTGAGAGGTTGGGGCAGTGAGGGCAGGAACCAAAATGATTGACAGCTGGTCTGGACCAGTGTGGTCAAGTGGAACGGAGCTTCAACACAGCCCAGTAGCCACGGCCTCACACACTCAGGTCTAAACACATGAGCATAGGAAGAGCTTTCTCTCCCATACAAAGACACACACACACAAACACACACACACACACACACACACACACCACAGGGACCTCTCCTCACCTCAACTTGTCTGCCTTTGACAGATTTCAACAGTGGTCAACACACACACACACACACACACCACAGTGAATCCTTGACAGATACATCCTCCCAGTCTCCTCCCTGTCACAGCGCTGCCTGCCTGCCTCACTACCAATGCATGGACACACACATACACAAACACACTGAAGGACAGCTCGGCTCTTGGTCAGGTCAATGGTTCGTGCTACAGAATCACCTTAACTTGTAAAAGCCGAGGGATACTTCCACTCTCTCCTCAAACTGTCCATTTGTCTATTCCCCCGCTTCTTTCTCTCTCTCTCTCTCTCCTGCGGTTCATTCAGCTGCACAGAAACACGCCTCGACCTCAGAAATTCAATTTAATCAGCGACTCTTTGGAGCGAAGTTTCCACAAACCAACACGATGTGATATAATAATGGTGATAAAGTCACAACAGAGATAGTTTGGGGAGGTTTTGAAGTCATCGTGTCCTGGAACGGAAGCAGTGTTGACATGTAAATGTACACTGCACTGAGCATATTCTTACTCCTTTAGCCATCAGACAGCCGTTTCCCATGGCGCTGCATTGTCTCAACTGAAGAACTTCGTTATTCCTGCGCCTCATCCCAGCTGTGCATATATTAACGCTGCAGATATGGCACTTCTCCAAACTGGGAGCATGCTGACTGCTGACTATGCATAAGGACCTTATAGAAGCACACTTCAAAAAACCCGAACCATCTCTTGAAACAGAGTTTGACTACAGGATTTGTGTGGTGAGTGAGAGGAAGAGGTTTTGTTATTGAAGCAAAGGACGGTCGACAGACTGAATCCGAAGACACTACAGAACGCTCTTTGCTCAAAGGCGTGCTGCATAACAAGATAGATAACAGATACATTATACAGATACCAGCATGTTTGTCTTCCATCACAAGCCCAGTTCTTGGGTTCAATCTCATTTCCACATAACAAACAACATGCTTTTGGGTACTGCATTTCCCCATAGATCGCTGAACAATTAGGCTGAGACTCTTCAAAGCAATGAAAAAAACATTCATTAGAGCACAGGAAACAAAGTGGAAGCAACGTTAAATGTAAATGAGTAGGCGGCTATATTGCAAATCCATATCCAGTTACATACATGCCTGACCTTAAGTCAGACTCCTCCCCACGTCTCAGCATCATTAACATTACAGTTCACTCTGCTGGCCTGAAGCAACCTGGCAAGCAGTTCAGGGGGCCACATTGATGTAGATCACAAACTACAACGCCTCCTCATAATCCATTCTTATTTGCTTTCTTCTTCGGTGGTATTATCCTTTTTATCTAATCCTACAGCGGTTATGTTTTTCTATCATTTAAGTTTGATCAAATTGAGTCTCATGGGACTCCCAACCTGCGGGCGTGTAAAGCCTTGCTTGGCTGTTTTAGTTGTTTTGCTCATATCATTGTTCACTTTCTTGCTTGCATTCATCGGCAGCATCAACAATTCAATCTCCCCACAGGGAGAATTCATGTTATTTAATGTAATCTAAAGGGAAAAACTGATCCTGCTGGGTTAAACCCAACAGAACTTGGATCCTTACACAACTTACACAACTTTCAACTCACCCGGATCCAAGCAAACATGGGCACCTTTTAAAAAGAGCCTTCAAATGTTTTGCACGAGTGGTTTTGATTAGATTCTGCTCTTTTTCTTCTGCTTTTCTTTTTCACAAAGCAAAAGAAAAAGACTTTTCAATCCAATGGAAACACATCGAACGGAAAAGAGACAAGGACCTTTTAAAAACAAAATGACCTCGTTTCAGTCTCTGATTTCAGAGTCCCAACTTCTGTATCTCTGAAAATTAGGTTTGTCTCTGAAGAAACATGCTTGATCTAGATATAACCAGAAAAAAGTATGAAAGATTTTTTTTTTTAAACAAAACGGGAGAAGTGGGCAGCTGTAATTTGATTGAAATGCTAAAGACCGAGATTCTGTGCTGTCCTTCAATGAGAGAAGAGACTAAAACCTTTAGAAAAGTAGTCCTTCATTTGAGTTCAAAAAGGGTAGGAGGATGATGTACAAAGCATTCCACTCATTCAATAATCATTGCCACATGCAACGCACATGCACACAACTTCTCATCAGAGGGCTAAGTGGAAGTGTGGAAGAATTCAAGGTGCAATTAAGCTATGAACATTTAATTATGTTTACCAATTGAACAATTAAGATTGTTTAACACTTGAATGTGGGAAATTAGCCTTCCACTTCTATGAAATCAAGTTGTTTGTTTCACTGATGGTTCGGAAAAACTGCCATGCCGTTTCTAACGCAAACACATGCACACTTTGGGGGACATTATTTAGACTTAAATTGATTTCCTGGATACTTAACCCCATAACCCATAACCACAACCACTATGTCCCATGTCCACGAGTTCAGACGAGAGTCACAGCTGGTTTTGTTTGCAGTTCAAGGTGTCCTGGCAGTAGGTTTAGACAAATATCTTTTATATTCACGGCTGAAGGGGGAAACTGGTTACAGAGAAATTTTCCACTGCAATACCTTACATGGCCACAGGGCAAAGTTGGAAGCAAGGCTCAGCAGTGCCCTATCTATCTATATATGCTACTTGCATAACCCTAATTCTAACTCTGGACTAAGGCTGGGTATCGATTCAAATTCCAAGAATCGATTCGATTCCGATTCTTAAGACTGAGAATCGATTATCATAATCCGATCCGATCTCGATTCGGGTTAGTGTTATTAAAACCATTTTTTTGGTCGCCTGAAGCCCTCATTTTCAACAACGGAATACGGGTGCATATCTTTGCAAATGTAATCCGCAATCGCCTCAGTTATTTTAAGAGAACATACAGAAGTCGCTGGTAGTTGTAGAGTTTTTGAGTGTTCTTTTGTCTGTAGTTTTATTATATTTCCAGTAAAATTCCATTTTCCCATGTTTAGGAACGCATCATAGTCATTCCGACGGCCATTGAACGCACCTCGCATGTCTGAGACGCCGTAGTGTAGTTTAAACACGGTGCACGCCTGTTTCAATTCAATGACGCGACTAGTGGGGTTAAAGTTCACCGGGGGAAAATGTATTAAAATTTAAATTTAATTAAATCGATCTTTGGATGTACGAATCGATCTTAAGGAATTAATATGCAAATCGATTGAGAATTGGAAAATCGATTTTTTCAACTCTGGACCAAACCCTCATTTAAACCGCTGACCCAAAAATCTACTTTTTCAAAATTGGGAACTTTGGTCCCCAGTTAGATAGGCCGACCCCAGTTAACTGGTTGTTAGTTTGACATGTGTCCCCAAAGGTAGCCTAAGTCAGACCCAGATACACACACACACACACACACACACACATACAAATCTTCACGTCCACTTTTAGAGCTTTGAAGTCACTGGATTGGAATAAGGATAGATCAGTGTGTGCATGTGTTTTTGTGTGCAGTGTGGGTGTGTCGGTGGATTTTTTAGCCTCATTTAACTATCACCTCCCAAGGCTTTGGACTAACACGACTTCCCTCGAGCAGCTGTTTTCCCAGTCATTAGCTACTTAGCATCCAACCATGCTAACACGCTGACAAGCATTCTGTCTGGCTAACAATCCAACAATCTGGGTTTTCCTTCTCATTTAGCTTCGAGTTACTTTTGGCTCTGAAGTACACGACGGGGCTTAACCGTCACATGAAACGTACGCCCTGTATGTGAACCAGCTGTTCAGCCTTTTTCACAGTGTTTAGCCATGTAGCATCGTTCCACTCGGGTGCATTTGCAGTACAGTGGTCTCTCGTTTATCGCGGGGGATACGTTCTGAAAATAACCCGCAATAAATGAAATCCGTGAAGTAAGTTTTACAATTATTATACATGTTTTAAGGCCGTAAAACCCCTAACCACACACTTTTATACACTTTTCTCAGACAGGCATTAACATTTTCTCACATTTGTCTCTTATTTAAACTCTCAAAGTTCAAACTTTCGCAGATTTAACAAAAATAAGTACAATACTGTATTAGTGAATGAAACCGTATTTCACACTTCCTCTTTGTCCTGGTGCCGCTCCGCTGTAACGGCTTTTTCCTCCTTGGTGCAGGTGTTTTTTTCCGAGTGCAGAACATACAACGCATTTTGTACAGTACTCCTTTAGCCAATCAGGATGCTGAACACAATGCGCGTTCATACTGTACAGTATGCTGTAAAAAAAAATCTGCGAAACAGCGAGGGACAACTGTATAAGATATTTATGATTTTCACTGTAACATTAGTGTTACAGTGATACAGTGTGTTCCTTTTACTATTATGTTAACATGATACGCAGTGAACAGCATAAACCAAAAACACTGCATGGAAATGTAAATAAAATAACAGAAAGAAATATTATTCGAAAAAGTTGTTTTTTGTGTCGGTCATGGGGACAAAGACTACAAATGTTTATTGTTGGCGCTCATTGGAATCCAATTACTCAACTCAGATTGGGTGGTACTTAAAATATGCCTACATTGGAGGTCATCAAAGGTCCAAAATATGGTGTTGAATCCCAAATGGATCAGTAGGAAATAACCCAAACAATGCGTATTAATACATTTTTATTTTAACATGAAACCTAACCAGACCCAAAGAGAAAGAAAACAGCAATATTAGCACAGCTCTTGACCGGAGTTAATAACAATCCACTTGTATCTATTTTAGTATTAGACATGTTGCCACACAAGGACCTGCTCCCATACAAATTTGATGTAATTTGCGCCCAGTCTGGCCTCCACATGAAGACCTCAAGCCTTCACTATTCTATGGTGGGTGTAGCACGACAGTGCTCCATCAGTGGCTTGATTTCCAGCCTCGCTTGTTACTCTTTGGTCTGCTTCCAGTCATCGTGCCTTTGCCTGAGCTCAGGCACTAAACAAAACAACGAGTGAAGACAGAATTTCTCTCTCACACAAGCCTTCTCCTCACACCTGGAGCACTCAGAGGACAATTAACGTGACTGACTCCGCTTAACAGCATCACCTTCAAGTGGTTTTCTGTTCACTGAACTGTCATGTCTTGCTGCTGCAGTGCCCCTTAATTTGCTTTTACCACACAGTCATAATTAGGGTCTTCTTTTCTCATTGTTTCTCTCTCTCCTTTCTTTCCCTTCCACCCACTCGCCTTCGTTTCCTTTTTTTTCTTCCTCTTGTTATTCACGATGAGAAGTCAGTCAAATAAGTTTTGCTTGTTTTGTTGCTCATTAGAAAACAAAGATAAAACTTCAGGCTGTCTTCTTTTCTTATTTTGCCTGTGCTTTCTTTTTATTTCAGCGGTTTATCTCAGTGTTTCCTATTAAAAAATAGAAGAAACTATCACAACATAAATACAGCTTTTTAATGCAGCTTGTTGCTCTTTCACCCTTTCTTCTTAATCGGCCCTTCTCTCGTTTCACTCGTCTTCCCCTCTCATCTTGTGTTTCTTTGCCTAACTTATTTATACCCTCCTTCTTTCTTTCTCTCTACACGTTATCTTTTCCCTCCTGTGTCCCACGCACTGTGACTGGCAGTAAAGCTTGCCCATGCACATCTCTCTTGCTTTCCATGTATTGCACTTTTATGTACAATAAAACTTCACAAAAACCACAAAGACTTTGGCCTTCAACGGAAAAACCAATTTCACTTGGAATGAATTGTCGACTCTAAAAGCGCAGGGACTGACTGAAGCATTAAACACCTTCTCTCTGGCTGAGCTTGTGTCTCTTCTTGCCTATACCAGAGTGATAATGGATTCAGCCGAACCCCTCTACAGCCCCGGTGTGGAGAATGTGGCAATACGAGAAAATAGAACTCAAGTGATACTTGCTGACCAATAAGTTGCTAACTTGCAAACCACAAATTTTAACAAAAAAGGAATGTTCGTCTTCTTCTGCTTATCCGTTAGTCGGGTCGCGGGGGCAGCAGCTTCAGCAGGGAGGCCCAGACTTCCCTCTCCCCGGCCTCTTCGTCCAGCTCTTCCAGGGGGACCCCAAGGCGTTCCCAGGCCAGCCGAGAGACATAGTCCCTCCTGGGTCTTCCCCGGGGCCGCCTCCAGGAGGGACGTGCCACGAAAGGAATGTTTTTTTTTTTTTAATCATAAATGAAAAATAGCTGGACACAACCAAACTATGTATTTCAATGATTTTGGTGAAACCACAGGCATGTTGGATCCCCTGGGAAGAGGACGGTTTTAGGACTCGAGCCAGAACCGGCATAACCACGCTCAGCAGCACGTAATAACAGCATGGTAATGTCATCAACAAATACACGTGTACAGCTGTCCATATTTACGACAGTAGTATTGTATTCTGAAACTTACAAAAATACTCATTTCTGTGCAGTGTGGCTTTAATCTAATGTATGAAACCTAAATAAAGCTACACATTAGAGCACAAACCTCTGACACGACCAGGACTTAAAAGCTTTCACATGCTTTAGTGTGAACAATTAGTTCAAAAGATGTGACCAAAATACACACACACACACACACACACAAACCTGAGTACCCCCTATCGTCATAATTGGGCTCAACCATTACGGCTGCTAAAGCCATCAACTGTGAACCGCACACGCACACACACACACACACACACACACACACACCTGCACCCAGCGGTCATCCATCAGCACACTGTCAGGTGCAAACACGCAGCGGTGCATCCAACTCTCGTTCACGTTAGAGCCGCACATGAAAGTAGTTCGGCAATAGCGGTGAAAGGAATGCAGCTGTAAGTACCACCTGCACGCTGAATGGAGAGAGCACTTTTTGCTGTTTAGCACTCATGAACGCACACACACACACACATCGACACACAAACACACACCACTATGAAATCAGGTGGAGGGTTTTTTTTTTTTTTTTTACTACCTATAATCATGTACGAGCACAGGTGGGTGTTACCAAATTACACTGATTCTGTGCATGTGCTGCTTGAAACACAAAGGGAGGCTGAAACAGTCCCAATCTGTTGATCTGATTTCTTTTTTTATATAATTTCAGTTCAGTAACTATGAGCTGTAATTCACAACACATCCAAATATGTTCTTCTTGTCTTTTGTTCTCCTTCATTTGCCTCTCCATTCATCTTTTCTTCTTCAATTATGATCAATATAAGCTCATATTCTATTTTCTCTCGCCTTGGGTTTACAACCTCCACTTCCATCTCTGTCTTTAAAGCACCGGTGTGTCAGATTTAGTGGCGTGTAGCAGTGCAGTAGTGCTTTTTCCCGGGATGCAGGAGAAACTATGGTGGGTGCAAAACACACAAAAAATTTGAAAGGGACTTCGTTCTGGGCTACTGTAGAAACATAGCGGCTCCACATGGCAGACTCTGTGGAGGTGGAGTCACGGTGGCTCGTTCTAAGGTCACGAAAACATACTGATTCTTATTTTCTGATGATTATATATTAATGAAAGCATAGTTATGCATGTAATATTCCAGTTCTGTCAATCCCACGCACTGAACCTCCAGTTCTCATTGTCCTTTGCTCCATCTCCACATCACGCTCTATCTCTTCCCTCTCCATTTGTTCGCAATTTGCCGTTCTCTCCTTTTTTCTGTCTCGTCTTTAGAGAAGAACCGATCAAAACAAAGTGAGGGGATAATCCTGTGAGAGAGAGAGAGCGAGCGGGAGAGGAAGAGAAAGGGACAAAAAGGAGAAAACACGAATGGAAACAGAGGAGGTTGGAGGCAGAGGCAGAGAGGGAGCGATCGATAAGTCAGGTGTGGTTTATCAGTCAGTATTAATGGGAATTAACCTTTAACCTGCGCTCTCAATGACACGCTCACAAACACAAATGGGCAGCGAGTCCTCTAATTGCAAATGTCGTGTCGCTGCAAGGTGCTATCGACAGCAACTTATTACACACTGTGTGTGTGTGTGTGTGTGTGTGTGTGTGTGTCCTAGTATTGCTAAGTTTAAGGGCCTATTTTTTTCAAAGAATGTGTGAGTTTCGTTCTGTGGTGGCATCAGACATTTTTTGCCTCCGTCCAGGCTCTGAGTTCTATCTTTAAGCCGCAAGCAACAATGCAAAGTCAAAGTAGAGCAGCAGTATGAAAGGGAAAACTTCAAATGGGAGTCCACTTGTTCCAGTGTCAGATGTTTTTACTTTGTGTTGCAGCTCTAAATCTCTCCATGCAGTCTCAAATCAGCAGGTCTGGAAACCCTGGAAACGCAGCAGGCTTTTAAATCAAAGATGATTTCATCTGATTCCAGGTTTTATTCTGTTTCGTTTAATACTTTTACTGCTGTGTTTTTAATGTTACGGTAAGTTTTATATGTTCTTTGCTTGCAATCTGAAGCACTTCATTCTTGCTCTTAAACTTCTTGGGGCTATGGTGGGGGGGTGCATGGAGTGTTGACCACTGTCACCTGACAACAAGAAGGTCCCTGGTTTGAAACCCCCACAGTCGGCTTGGACCTCTCTGTGTGGAGTTTGCATGTCTGCTCGGGTTCTGTCCTTCAGCTTCCACCCACAGTCCAAAGACATGCAGGTTAACTGGGGGCTCTAAATTGCCCATAGGTGTGACCCTGACAAGAATAAGCATTATTGCTGTTTATACTGAGACAAAATTAAAAACTGATGCATTTGAGAAGTTTGGCCTAATCATTTCTAGGAAATATGTTTTCATTCCTCCGTGTGAGGCTTCGTATCAAACAGACTATCAGCTTTTTAGCAGCTTATTTTGCTTTTGAGGTTTTCTGAAAAGCAGAATGACACCATCTGAATGTGTGTGAGTGACATCGATTCCTGAGAAAAGTTCAGCGTTTCTGATCTTCCAAATGTGTTTCA
>NC_040016.1:20466007-20642328 GCF_000972845.2 Larimichthys crocea | reverse complement strand
AAACCGATCAAAACAAAGTGAGGGGATAATCCTTGAGAGAGAGGAGGCGAGCGGGGAGGAAGAGAAAGGGACAAAAAGGAGGAAAACACGAATGGAAACAGAGGAGGTTGGAGGCAGGGCAGAAGAGAGGAGCGATCGATAAGTCGGTGTGGTTTATCAGTCAGTATTAATGGGAATTAACCTTTAACCTGCGCTCTCAATGACACGCTCACAAACACAAATGGCACGCGAGTCCTCTAATTGCAAATGTCGTGTCGTGCAAGGTGCTATCGACAGCAACTTATTACACACTGTGTGGTGTGTGTGTGTGTGTGTGTGTGTGTGTTCCTAGTATTGCTAAGTTTAAGGGCCTATTTTTTTCAAAGAATGTGTGAGTTTCGTTCTGTGGTGGCATCAGACATTTTTTGCCTCGTCCAGGCTTGACGTTCTATCTTTAAGCCGCAAGCAACAATGCAAAGTCAAAGTAGAGCAGCTATGAAAGGAAACTTCAAAGGGAGTCCACTTGTTCAGTGTCAGATGTTTTTACTTTGTGTTGCAGCTCTAAATCTCTCCATGCAGTCTCAAATCAGCAGGTCTGTACTTTTGAGAACAACTGAAACCTGGGACGCCCCAGAGGAAACGCAGCAGGCTTTTAAATCAAAGATGATTTCATCTGATTCCAGGTTTATTCTGTTTCGTTTAGTACTTTTACTGCTGTGTTTTTAATGTTACGGTAAGTTTTATATGTTCTTGCTTGCAATCTGAAGCACTTCATCTAGCTCTTAAACTTTTTGGGGCTATGGTGGGGGGTGCAGGAGTGTGACCACTGTCACCTGACACACAAGAAGGTCCCTGGTTTGAAACCCCCACAGTCGGCTTGGACCTCTCTGTGGGAGTTTGCATGTCTGCTTGGGTTCTGTCCTTCAGCTTCACCCACAGTCCAAAGACATGCAGGTAACTGGGGGATCTAAATTGCCCACAGGTGTGACCCTGACAAGAATAGCATTATTGCTGTTTTACTGAGACTAAATTAAAAACGATGCATTTGAGAAGTTTGCTCTATTTCTAGGAATGTGTTTCATTCTCCATGTGAGGCTTCATATCAAACAGACTATCAGCTTCTTAGCAGCTTATTTTGCTTTTGAGGTTTTCTGAAAAGCAGAATGACACCATCTGAATGTGTGTGAATGACATCGATTCCTGAGAAAAGTTCAGCGTTTCTGATCTGATTTGTGATTTTTTTTTTTAGATAGATTTTAGGATCGCTTGTCTGTGCAAAGTCACACATGAGACGAAACTTGGTCATGTGTCAGCAGACATCTGGAGCTCTTGACAAGAGCTGACAAATGGATGCTCTCTACAACACACACACACACACACACACACACGCACACCGGTGAGCGCTGTTCCACAGCTGGTAAACAAATGACAGACAGTTATGTGTGAAAATTCATTATCACATGTACACACACACACACACACACACTCAACCAATCACTTATGTGAACCACAGAGCGAGGTATAATTACTCTCTCTCTCTCATCTAAATGCTAATGCAGTATCTAACCTTTATGCAGTGTAGCTAAGCTAACAATTGGCTTTGACTGTTGGGTGCTCTTTAGCATCAAACTATACGGCAACAAACAGAGAGAGAGAGCGTGAAATGGAAGTTCAGGACTTTTGATCGTCACAATGATGACAATGTTTTGGAAAACACCAACTTTCACGACAAGAGATTTGACCTAAAGCTGCGTCAGGATCGAATAAACCGAGACCAAGTCAAGACCAAGACCAAACAGTATATATCTGATGTCTCCCCTCAGACATTTAACAAATAAATCATAACATACACAGACAATTCAGTGATATCCTCACAGTTTTTAACTAAAATCCAGAGTCTGTCTGTTTGTCTGAGGCTGAGACGAGACCAAGTAAAACTGCGGTCCATTCCCAGATGAGATGGAGGCCTTTAACAATCGATCTTGGTCCTGAGACCGGCCGACGTTCTACAACACCGGTAGGTTCCCCTCTAGCATCAGTTTTTTTGCACATGCCGGGCTCTGCAGTCCAGTTAATTTGTAACATCAGGTTAGACTTTCAAAATAAAAAAACATTTACGAGTCATAGTTTGGTTCAGTCACTCTGTGTGAGTTAAAATAAGTATGCACTATAACATAACATAAGTAATAAGTAACTTAAGCAAAGATTTTCTATGACAGAAGGTAACAAATTACTATCTGCATGGTATATTATTACCTGTCTCTAAGTGGGCGTGGGTAACGTGAGTAATATAACAGTGTCATATTTTGGTATCACAGGTGACATCAACAGGTAAAAGTCCTGTTTTTAACTGACCCATCAATCCACTCAGCCTTCTCCATATGTACTTTCTTGCTCTTTATTTCACGTCACCTGATTCAATGGAACATCGAAGCGTTACACCAGACGAGATGCATCCAGAAATTACGCTCGAGGAGTACCTGCAGCATCCTAGTTTGAAGCACAGGACCACTGACCAAGGCGACTTTGGAGCGAGTTATCCATTTAAACATTTGGCACTTTCAGTCTGCATGCAACAACTCTGAGCTGCCTCCTCCTCCTGTATTAGCGTTTAGTTGTATGTAAATGTTTGGCACGCGGGCGTGGTGGCGAGCTCGGAGTCAGTCAGATTTGTTGGAGAGCATCACGTGATGTCCAGACTGAAAAGTTTATCTGGGAGCTGATGAGGAAGAAAAAGAGGGAAGAGCAAATGACTACAGTATGTGATATATCTGTATTTATGTTGTCGGGTGTTTGAGTGTTTGGTTTAAAGGTCAGTGTGTGTGTGTTTGTGTGCGTGTGTGTGTGTGTGTGTGTGTTTGTGTGTTTTGGTATTCAAGGTCCGAACTGCTCGTATCAGTATTCCATGACTGTATTCATTCACTGTTTTCCGCTACCAACCAGACACCAATTACTGCTGCCAATCACACACACACACACACACACACGAATGTGCAGCACTAAGAAAAAACTCAGTCGGACACGTGCACACCCCTGGGCATGCGAGAGTGTGAACAAAAGTCCTCTATCCCTCACACACACACACACACACACACACACACACACACACACACACAGAAACTGTCACGTCGCCTCTCCTCTTCCTGCGTTGCCATTTGAAATCCAGGTCATTAAATCTACTCTATTAATTTATGTATTAATTAAATAAAATGAAACATCATCAGCATAAACTCACCGAGTATGAGTGTGTAGACAAATTAGGAACCCCACTGGATACACACACACACACACACACACACACACACACACACACACACACACACACACTTGGGTTTTTAGGAGAGGCAGTCTCTCCAAAAAAAACAAAACCAACACAGACCTTCACACTTGGTAGAAGTTTGTGACCTTGTAGACCTCCACACTGCCTGGAGGATGTGGAACAAACAAACACACACACACACACACACACACACACACACACACACACACACACACACACACACACACACACACACACACAGTCACCCGTATCGCTTTACGTTCACATCCCGCAAACACACACTGGAAGCCACACAAACAGAACGACATATGGCCGCGCACACAAATACCGCTGTCCTTGCCTGTGAGCCAGCAGAGTAAACTGGAGGCCTTTTTTTAAACAGGTGTTCTACTTTCTACTGTCTGAAGCCATTCATCTCGAGCTCGCTCAACCAGAGAGAGAGAGAGAGAGAGAGAGAGAGAAACTTTGTTAGAAAGATTAAAACCAGTAGAGAGGTGAAACAATAATTAGAAAATGAAACATGTCTTTACAAACTCTGTTGCATCTGATATCACTGAATATTCTTCCTCTCTCTCTTTCTCTCTCTCCTCCTTTCTTTCTTTTCTCTCGACGTCCACCTGATAACACACTCACAATCCAATCTTCAAAAATTCAATTAACTTTAGGTGCCTCCTTAGCTCGTTAGTCCACTCGCCTCGTCAGTTGGGAACAATAGTTGAGAGCGAGCATTCAGACCGGTCCAGTGGCGGTTCTCATTTGCATACCATTAGCATGTTGTTTGCATATCTGACCTGCTGCTTTCTGATTGCATTACGGCTTAAATGCATTTGAGCGATGTTGGGTTGTCGTTCTTTTTGTACTGAGAGGTGAGCGGGTCGGATCTGTTGAAACAGGTAACAGGTAAAATAATGAAAAACAAGGCTGGCGGGATGCTGTGACTGAACACAGCCGGTGGCATTTAGCCACAAAATGACTGAATGGCTGCAGACAACGATGAATTCAATCAATGACAATGAATGAGTGTTTCACCAACTCTGTGTTAAAAGGACTCGCGGTCTTTGTGCGATGATAACACGCCGCTTTCTGACATTTGACTATTTAAAAGTCCTAAATTTGAAATAAAAGTGAAGTAAAACATTTATGCTTTGTTAGAAAATAGGCTTTCGATCTGTATTATGCTGCCAATCAAAAATTAAAAAAAGGTATACACTCTTTAAAAAAACACAGGTGTCACTTGCAACAACGTGGATCGTCAGTGGACCTGAGGCAGGTTGAATGACAGCTGGTTGCTCAGACAAGCCACCTGTGATGACACCCACCTGTCAATCAAAGCGTCCACATTCTTAATCCTGCATAACTTTAAGCCTTAATATAATGTGAACAGGTGAGTTGTATATAAATTCACCCTCAGTACAGTTGTCATGAACGGGGAAATTAGCTACAGAGACCAACACTGTTTTTTGTACCAGGCTGTAAACATGTTTATTTCTGCTGTGAAACATGGGGACTTATGGAGACTGACTCACTTCTGGAGCCAGCCTCAAGTGGACGTTTGAGGAACTGCAGTTTTTGGCACATCTGCATTTGCTTCTTTTAACAGCGATTGCTACTTGTTGTGCACACGCTGCACTTGACATGAATCTCCCTCACTGTTTCTCCAAAAGAAACCTGTGCAGCTGCACGTTTCAGTGATTTCTTCACCAAAATAAGATTTTAATTCAATTTTACACTCACATACTTCAACATGCAGCTTTATCATATCCTGCTGACACTTTGTGATCTCTGCTCTTTATTTGTTTAGAAACCAAAGCTACTGTGGCTGTACCTTTAAACTTTTCCCTCAGGTCATTCTCAGGATATACTGTACACCAAAATGAAGCCAGAGCAGAGGTCTGGTCTGATCTTCCAAACACCTGCGTAGGTACGAACTGTGTCTTCTCCACATACGTTAAGGAACGTGCATGACTTACAAATTCATGTGTTTTATTAGCATTAAGCCCTTGTGTGGCAGAATTGCATGTCAAATGGATACATCTGTGTGTGTGTGTGTGTGTGTGTGTGTCTGTGTGTGTGTGTGTGTGTGTGTGTGTGTGTAGCCTGTGTATGTGATGGGAGAACATGAAAAGAGGCCATTGAGTCAAATGTTATCGGCATCTGCAGCTCCATAATAGCCCACATATACATAATGGCTCCATATGTCTAAGCGCCTGTGCACGGGTCTGTTGACTGGCTAACGAGCAGCCATGTTGCTCTGGAGTCTCTCGTCATCGAGCGCATTTGCACCCGGTTTCAGATTTTTATTGGTGGCCATTTCGCTTTTAGCCTCCAGGTTCAGATAACATGAACTTCTCTTTCTACGCTGACATCCTCGTGTCCGATAAACTCCCTGTCACACCAGGCCGACCCACAGACGTGGCACAAAGGCTGACTGATCAAACATCTGCACTTGAACACATCACGATGACTCCTATATTCTGCGCCTACCAACCTATTTTTATGCCACTAGGCATGACCCACTCTACTCTGCCTCTGATTGGTTACTACCCGTTGCCTTGCAGACATGTGTCACAGTCATGGTGTTTAATCAGCATCTTGACACCTGTCAGGTGGATGGATCATCTTGGCAAAAGAGAAGTGCTAACTAACGCAGAATCTATGAACAAAATGTGAGAGAATTAAACTGTTTGTGTGCAGACATGTCCTAGATCTTAAAATAAATTCAGATTTCTTTCATTTAGGATCAGTCGTACTACAACCCGAGCTACAGATCATCACTTTTACATCATCCCAGCTAGAAGTCATCTCTCAACCATCTACAAATGGTCCTCCGCATCACAGCCATCTTATCCGCTTTACATCGTCTTCTCATCAGGATTCCTTCGAAGGCACCCACTTACATCTCCGACCCGCTCCATCCTTATATCACCAGTAGAACACTTTGGTCTTCATGACCAGGGCTTACTGATTGTCCGTCGTGCTCAACTAAAACATAAAAGGTGATCGTACTTTAGTAGAAACAAGAATTAATGTGACTTAAGATCTCCAACATTCACTGAAACATTACAAACTACATACTCTCTTTCTATGAGCACAGCTGTTTGCATATGAGCCTGATAGTAGCTGATACAACGCTGGTTATGAGTTCCTAAAGAAGACACAGCTAAAAAAAAAAAAGAAGAGCTGCATATGTGTGTGTGTGCGCACACATGCACACACACCGAGCCAGCCTAACACTGACCCTCTCCACAGGGAGCCGTGTGTGACGGTGGCATTAACTTTCAACAGAAAATTAGCCTCAGCCAACCAATTAACCAGCTCTTAAATCTCTTTAGTGAGGACACAATGTGTGTGTGTGTGTGTGTGTGTGTGTGTGTGTGTGTGTGTGTGTGTGTGTGTGTGTGTGTGTGTGTGTGAATGTTGAGCAAAGGTTAATAGGACCTCAAGAGGGATAAGACAAGGGCCTTGTTACCTTCCCAGAGCTGTCTCCTCCTCCACTGACACACTGACACACACACACACACACACACACACACACACACACACACACACACACACACACACACACACACACACACACACACACACACACACACACAGGAGCTCAGTGCCAAAGCTGGTGGTCTACAGAGCAGCAGGGTAGTTCATTACTGTCCATGGCTTACATTCGCACTAATACCCCTTAATACCCAACACTCTCCTCTTATCACACTCCTTCTCCGTCGCTATCTTTCTCCTCTTTTTCTTCTGTCTCTCTCTTTCCCTCAGAGGAGTTACACACCAGACAGGACGGGGAAACAAATTACCAAGTGTGTGTGTGTGTGTGTGTGACTGTTATGGCAGTTTTGCAAAGATTGTTCCTTTTCCATATAAACATAATGCCAAAAGAAGAGAAGAAGAGCACACTCAAAGGTGATAAAATAATAAAGAAAAAGCGATAATTATGATAACAAAGTGGTTAACTTTTTGGAAAAACAGGATAATAAGACGACAAGACCTCCAGCCCATAACCCATCCACACCCGGGCGACAGTTCAGATCCAGCTCTGTGAGATGAAACTCAAAGTTGCCTAAATTTCTCCAGATTTTCCAACTTGTCTTCCACGATGAATCGTGTGTCCTTCAGTTCTGTGAGCCATAGCTTCAGTATTTTTAAACTTCATACATCAGGAGGCGTCGCCGTGCCAGTCTTAGTTTCTTTTTATCCTTGGATACAACAAGAGTTGTTAAAGTTGGGAGATACTTCGACGTCGCCACACATCTTCTAATAGGTTATCTATGATTGAACATGGTGAATTAGCTCTACTTTAAATCCTTCCTTAAAAGTCTTAAATCACGTCCATTAACAGCAAACTTGCCACCTTTCTTCTTTCTTTCCTGCCGTCCACCTCTCCGCTCCCATCTCCGTCTTTCTTCGCTGACCTTTTCCTCCCTCTGTTTACCTGAGAACATCCTTCTTCATCTCTCGCTCTGTTTATACCTTATTATACTTTCCCTCCCTGTCACTGTGCCGTTGCTTTTGTCTCTCACCCCGTCACTTCCTCTCATTGTCTCCCTTTATCTCTCTCGTTTTACGTCGTGCGCTGTCACTCCCTCTTCCATAGCTCATCTCTCTCTCTCTCCATCTATCCAGAAAGCTCTCTCTTTCTAATTCCCTCTCTCTCGTTATCTGATTCCTCTCTAATCTCCCGAAAGGGAAAGGACCGCTCTCATGCCGTATCTTCTCTGAAATACAGACAGGGTCGACACAGTTGGCTGGCTGCCACTCATATTGCGTTTCTTCGGGTTTTGTTGCGCCTTTGTCAGTCATGCTATTCTGGGCTACAGACTGACAGCCTGATAGTGTAAGACCAGAGCTCTCAAACAGCTGCAGCCTCTGTTGGGTTGTGGCAGTGAGACAAAAGTTATGGAAGTCACTCGTAACTTTCATGCAGTGATGGGATTTATATTATCTGGAGCTGATAACTTTGAACATGAAACGGCTGAAATCTTGTGAAAAGTCACAGTGAAGGCTGACAGAAAGACATTTTGACTTGCAGTAGATTATGTAATGTTGTCACATACTGAACAACAAAACTGCTGGTTTGATTGCCTCCCAAAATGATCCCTGATTAGATGCGACAATCAGCAGGATGATAGTTTCTCTCAGTGCATGTGATGGTGGCACAGTCACAGTTTTACAGTCTGCCGTCACTGTCGCTGTGATGGCAGGATCGGAGTTCAGGGATGTTTGAAGAAGTTTCATGTAAGAATATGTGTGTAAAATGTTCAAAATTATCAACATGACAGTTGATGTGTTGCCGAAGGCGTCTATGTATCGTGTTGCAGAGATATCTTGAGAAGTCGGCATGCTAACCAGCTAGTCTAGCCCTTGCCAATCTGCTCTCAGTCCAAAATGAAAGGATGAAGAAGTAGCGCTGCCCCAAGTAAGTCAATAAAAGAACCAATATCACCACCATCACCCACTGCTGGCAAGAAAATACATGCTAAATGGCGGCAGTAGCTCAGTCCATAGGGACTTGGCTTGGGAACCGGACGGTGGCTGGTTCAAGTCCCACATGAACCAAAACTATGGAAGGTGGACTGGTAGCTGGAGAAGTGCCAGTTCACCTCCTGGGCACTGCCGAGGTGCTCTTGAGCAAGGCACCGATCCCCTACAACTGCTCGCTGGGCGCTTCTCAGGGGGGCTGCCCATCACTCCACCATCTCTCTCCACATTTGCATGTCTATGAGCCCTTGCACCTTGTACTGCATGTGTGTGTCTGGGTTAAAATGCATGTCAAAATAAAATAGAATAGAAAGCAACACCAAAGTCAACATTTGCGTTGCTTTCCACCGTTAAAGATTGCTCTTGACGTGTAAGAGGATGAAATTTGATGTTGAATTGCAGGATTTCTTCTGGACTGGTAATGTTGGCTATTAAACCATTCCAGATGACCTTGATATATGTTTTTGCTACGATGGTCTTGCTAAAGACTGAGCTAAGACAGCAGTATTACCTGGTCGGCTCGTAGAGTTTCAGCAGGTTGGTTGAAATTTTGCCATTTTTTATGACTGATGACTGTAAGACTCTGCAGGTTTCTGGTGATATGTTGCCCGTATATTTTATACTTATAAGACTTCCAAGATTTTACACTTCTAAGAGACAAACATCCTTTTAGGCATTTGAACGATTGACAAACATAAGAACAGTCTCCGATTAGATAAATTAGAGAAACTGCATCATGCATTCCTTCATCTGATGTGTACAGTCAGTGGGACATTTTTGCCGGGATGAGAATTACGTTTAATAATTCGGAGCACCAATCTGTTGATGGCATTCCTGCCATTAACTGGGACTCGAGTCTGGGCTTTAAAATGATGAGACTATTTCAAACTACACTTATGGAGCTGAAATGGGTCATGCACCTGTTTCGTGTGGGTCCATGCATGTTAAGAGTGTTTTAATGGACCATTATCTTACCGCACACAACTGTGGAGGACCTAAAGTATATTCATAATCAGCTATGATTCATAACTCAGCGGTAGCCATCAACAAAGTCTCATCCAGCATCTGCTCTGCAATTATCTGCAGCTTGTAGTAGCAGCCAGTGCAGCCTATTCTCTCTCAAAGGTTGCAGAGAGAGGTTGAAACAGCATTTTGTAACACAAACCTCTTTTCAACTACATGACAAGCGATTCTTTACAGCGGTGTAAAAGGTATAAAACAGTAAGTCTGTGATTATCTTGAAGATAAAGTCCAATAATACCAGACTTTTACAAGCTGTCGCTGTGTAACATTTTGCTGCTGTCTGACTTGCATTGAGAGAATTCCCTTAAACAAAACTTCATTACCCAGAACCCTCTTCAGTTTGAGTCATGAGAAGACATTTGCATCAAATTTAAGCAAATTTGCACAGCCGGTAATGCACGAAGTTACGAGTTCCACTCGAGCACAAAGTACTGCAACACTGTGAATGTCTAGAACGTCTCTTTCTCTCCCGGTGTGTTCACCTTCTCTATCTCGGTGGGAAGACTTTACTGGTGCGCAGCTTTCATCTAAAAATATGCACTCAGTACGTCTCTCTGTGTTATTTACAGTGAAAACGCTATTTGCTCTTTAGCTTTCCATTAAGTCAAAGTTGATGTGAATTTATTTATAGTGGGTTTAGAAACAAACAGGCGCTTCGTGAAGTTCTTTGCAGAGAACAAAGGACAGAGACACAGATTAAATATAGATCGGCTCTCCGCCTGTACGGATATGTCTCCCTGTATGTTTGTTTCTGCCTCTCTCTATGGCACAGGATATGGAGCATTACTGGTTCACCTTTCTGCAAAAGTCGTGGTTTCATGAGCTTTTCTGGCATAGATCTCAAATGTTAAATGTTAAATGTTCCATAATGGCTCTGGTCAAGTGGTGGTACTGCCACATTAACAGAGAAAAGGAAGAGCACGCTTGTCAGATCACTTTCAGGCTGCATTAATGATGGATTACAGAAGTTATGACTAAACACTGAGGTCTTTATTAATGACTACACTGTAGTCTTTTACCACAATAAATACAGTAAACCTTCTGATGTTACAGTAAAGGTATATTAGCTGATTTCACATATAGTGTTGACGTTTCAATTCCATATTTGAACGTGTCTGTAGATTTTACTTTGAAAAACTTAAAGACTGCTATTATATATTACAGTGTTCTACTGTATAATTAACACTCTGTCATATAAAATGCTACTTCATTCTGTATAAACTCTCTTTAGTGTAAATGCTTTATAAATAAAGGTTTCAAAGTATGACTGGATAGACAAACTCATATTTTACGGCTTTTTACTGTCATAGTTTAGCACCGTTAAATAATGTGTTACAGCAGCTGCCGAGTGCTCACACATTTTTTTTCACTAATCATCAGTTTGATCATTTATTAGATCAAATAAAAATTCATTTTCTCCCTTTTTTCTGACGTGCTGCATGGATGAATGTTTAAAACTTCTGTCTGATGATCAGTGGGATTGTTTTTGCTCTTTTTTGCCTTGCAGGAGAGGAAAGGAAATCAATGAAAACACATCTGTGTTGGCTGATCTGACAGGAGAGGGATCTCCTGAAAGATATCGAATTGACTCATTCGCAGAATTTCATGCTTTGTTAAACCGATTCCGTTTTCCACCCTGCATGAGAAATTACAGATTGAGTGAAGGTGTGAGACGGCGTACGTTCAATCTCTGCCTTCTTATGTTCATGTGACAGCGCTGGATTGGAAACTGGAGCCGTGCTGACATGTTACAGAATTACTGAGATAGAAAAGGTCATTCGGAGGATGACATGTAGAACCAGCAGCACGTTTACGTAATGAAAAAGGCTTTTGACTCCTTATCTCTCCAGACGTCCCTCTTTCTAATTCACCTTTCCAACTTTCCACACCTCCTCCTCCACAATCAACAATCTTTATTCATCCTCCTCCTCACCTCCTCCCATCATTTGTCATTTCTGCCCTTTATCCTCCACGGCCGGTCGCTCCCTCACCTCTTCCTCCACCTCCTCCTCCTCCTCATCGCTTCACTTGTCCCTCCCTCGCTTATTTATCTCCTTCCATCACTCCTCCCTTCTCGCCACCTCTCCGTGAGTGACGGGTGTAGCGGCTGCCTCTGTGCGCTCCCCATCCGAGGAAATGGTTTTTCTGTCTATCTGTCCATCCACCTGTCTGCTGAGCCGTCTGTCTGTCTGCATCCCGTAACCCGTGACGACACAGGCAATTATCTGTTAATCAGCGTTCAATCTGAGCTCGACACGCACACACACAAGTAGTGTTTGTGCACACACACACTTCTTAGTAGCGATTTTGTGTGACTGACAGAAGGATGGACGATGGATAAGACGATGGAACCGTATGTGGGTGGATGTGTCAGCAGATGGATCTGTGTGGGGTGAATGAATGAAAAAAAAAAAAGAGTGATAAAGAAAAGGTGAGCAGATGCTGGATTAGGGCACAAGTGTGTGCATCTGTGTGTGTGTTTGTGTACACTTGTGTGTATTTGAGAGCCCATAAACAACTAGAAGACGGTTTCATCAAGTGAGGACGTGTGTGCTTGTGTCTGTGTGAGAGTAAATAATGAGGCGAAATCCAACTGCCAACCAAATATTATGATGTTTGCTCTTCTTCTTCTTCTTCTCTATCTGCTGCGCTCTCTCCTTCCAAACCTCTGGCTTTCCTTAATTCATTCCTTATTTACCAACTTTATTTTCTCTTATAATCAGTTTTCTACTTCCTCTCACTCCGGTCCTACACCAGCAGAGATTTGTCTCGGTCTCGTCTCTCAGAACTCGACCACATTTTTTAAACTCTGTCTTGTCTCCATCTAAGACAAAGAGGCTTTTACATCATGACCGCTTAAGAGCACATTATCATTAAATTGCCTGTGCATTGCCTTATATTGATTTATTTCTTAACATCGTTACTGAGATCGGATGTCGAACTTCCGGCTTCAGATGCAACGAATAACTTCATTCATATGTCATTTGAAATGTTGTTAGTGTTAAAGGCTGTCACCCCTCCCCACTCTCCTTCACACGCACTCAAGTGGAAGAAGACATCTTCTGTGAATTCTGCAATGCAACATTTACCGAGACGGCCTCACCCAACGAAACCTGCTGAATATCAGCCATGCTAACCTGACTACAACACTGCACCCTGCACCATCAGTACAAACATGTGTGTGTTTCCCTTTCTTGACATTTTTAGCTACTTCTCCAAACTCAACTTCTGTCAGCCTCATCGTGGCGCCAGAAAAAAAGCCAGAGGATCGCCAACATCATCATCAGCTTTAATTCCACCGGCCGGAGATGAGCTTCAAATACGCGCCTATAGTCTGATGTTGAGGTTTTGTCAAGCTGGACAGAGCAGATCAAGCCAGACGAGAAGTTAGACCCCGGACAGGCATAGAGAATCCTCTCAGTTTTCAAAATAAAACACTCTCTGCAGAATCACAATGGTATACAGTTGTCCCTGTACTGTACAGTATGAACGCGCATTGTGTTCTGCGTCCTAAACTGGCTAAGGGAGAACCGCACATGTGTTCTGCATCCTGATTAACTAAGGAAGTACTGTACAAAATGCCTGTACAAAGGTGTATAAAAGTGTGTGGTTAGGGGTTTTACGGCCTTAAAACATGTATAATAATTGTAAAACTTACTTCGTGGATTTCGTTTATTGCAGGTTATTTTTAGAACGTATCCCCCGCGATAAACGAGGGACCACTGTATAACAGAAAAAAGGAAACTACTTCACCACAAGGTTTATTGATGCACTTGCTCACCGCATTGAGGACGGAACAAAAACAGACCCATGAGAGTCTGTACACATATGTTGTAGCAATCTGTCCAATACCTGTTGGAATAAATACTGTACCAAATATGTAGGTAACAGTTAAGAGAACTCACCAAAGCTGAAATCTTAGAAGACTGCATCGCAAACAAAGTCCGATCAGACAAGAAGCACAAACAATCGATCAGATTATCTAACCCACTTTATTTGGAGGAAAGTTTAGAGTGAGTGTATCGCTCATTGCACAGGAAATCTGTGTGTGCACACCTACAGTAAGTCAACGCTTTATTTTCTTACCGATACGTTTTACTAACCTGTTTGAATTTGTTGCACTTGTAATGTCCCAGTGTTTCCAGATCTAAGAGTACTGATGGGAACACCGGCCATAAATCAAACCCAAGTTGTAATAATCTAGAATCATATTTAAGTGAATTATAACAGCCCATCTATCGTCTTAAAGTAGAGTTTGATTTGTACTCTGAGTTTTATAGAAAATGTTTTTTCATACAACCCGACAGTGGCTCTGGCTACATCTGTGTATCCATCTTCTGGGTAAGACTTCCCACACAGTCTGACATAAATTAAATTTATCCACTGTGAGAATAAAGTGAAGGATGCTCAGATATCATCTAATATCTCCCCTTTCCCTTCTCTCCCTTCCAGCTCCATAACTCTGTTTATTACCTCCCTCCCTCTACCCACACTTATTTGTCTCATTTCCTCCTTTTATTTTCTATCTGCACATCCACCCTCTCCCCTTTTTTCCCCTCCCTCATCTTCCTCCCCCCTCTCTCCTCCAAAGCTTGTTGATTCAGCCGACTAAGCAGCCAAGCTCTCGGCCGCTCTTCCCGAACATCTTCTATTAAATATGGATTAATTACTTCGAAACCTTGTTAAGCTTCGTTAAGACCTCTTGCATTAATCAGCAGTTATTTTAATTAGAGGAAAGGGAAGTTTTTAATGTGTCGCGCCGTGTATGTTTTACACCTCCGACATAATCAGCCCAATCGCGACTGGTTTGTTTTGCTGTTTGAGACTTTGAGAGCAGAATTAAACCTTCATCCAAACATGGGGGGGGGAGTTGACTGAACCTGATCCTGAACCCGTGCCTGAACCCGTGCCTGAACCTGTGCCTGAACCTGAGCCTGAACCTGTGCCTGAACCTGTGCCTGAACCTGTGCCTGAACCTGATCCTGATCCTGTGCCTGAACCTGATCCTGAACCTGTGCCCTCTGTGTGAGTTCTTGGAAGTTTCCAGCTGGGTGAGACTACAGCACATTTCAACCGAGCTGATCACGGCGGTTCTAGACAGTGTTTGTGATCCAAACAAAAGTACCACAGCACTTTCAGAAGCAACCCAACTCCCAGGATGCAACTGTACAAGACTGTTCACGACCCAGGGAGCTGCGTATCATGTTCAAAAGTGTTAATGGCGTCTTTTTGTTAATCATTTTTGCTGATTTTGGGCAGTGGGTGGCACTGTAGCGTCACGGCAAGAAAGTTCCTGGTTCCAAACCTCGGCTTGGGCCCTTCTCCGGCTTGCTCCTACAGTCCAAAGACAGTCAGCTGGGATAGACTCCAGCCTATGACCCCTCCACCATGAACCTGATGAGGATGAGCAGTGACAGATGGAGGGGTTATTTGTTGAAGTAATACTTATGTATGTTGCTCTGATCTGGTACAACAGCAACCACAAACAACTTCATTTCTATTTCTCCGTGCTGAGTTGCCTCTCGGATGCCATCATGCCCCTCCAACACTGAGGCTTCAGGACGCACTGTTTGTGACTGCTGTATAATTTATAGACGGCTGTAAAATGATCCTTGTATAATTTATGCAATGAATGAATTAACTGTAATTAACCAGATAATGATAATGCTCCAGCGTCCACCAGGCACGTCTTTTATTTAGACCCCATTACTGCTAGACAGATGTCTGGGCGACGTGCTGGTGATTTCTGCTCGTGAAAGTTGGAATATATCTGTATGTTCACTGAAGATGTTGTGATGCTGCTTGTGTCTATGTTACCATGCAGTAAAAACTGCGAGGGAATCAGATTTTCAGAGTGTTACTTACTTTAAAACATGTGTAATCAGAACAATTAGCCATCAGAACCAACATTTGTTAGTTATTATTCATTAGTGTTTGCATTCTGACTTTAATACGCTGACAAACACATGAATACAAACTGCACTTATGAGGATTTCTACCAATGCCTGGATCATGAAAATCATCAATCTTCCTTCAGATCACTCCTCTGAGACTGACTGGTCCTGTTTGTCCTGCTGTAAATCCTTTGCAGGTGGGTAAACATTTATTTTCATGCTGTATACATAATACATGCATTTTAAGACACTTCACTGGATATCCTCAGACCTTTTAAGAAATATCTTTCTGTAGTAACAATGGATGAATACTTGCTCGTCTTTGCTGAAGCTGTACGTTTTGTTTGCACTGTTGCTTCTGTTGACGCACCCAAGCAAATTTGCCCTCAGGGCCACTACATATCCATTTTCTTCTTGTCTCTCCATTAGATGTGCACTTCAAAGCTGTGTTATCGTCTGATTCGCTTTCCGACAGACACAACCGTCAGTCTGAGACCGTCTTCCATCACCGGAGGACTCAGTGCTGTTTGCCTCCTGCAGGGAAATAACTTTTTTCTTGCTTTCAGGCCGATGACTTTGGTAACTGCACATGAGCTTCCAGACAAATACAAATTCAATCAAAGCACGCAGAGAGAAGAAGATACTTTTTGTTTTTAAGTTTGTTTTTTTTAATGTTACTTTTCTTTTTTGGCAAACAGGGGCCTCTCAAACTTTTGAACTTGTCATAATCTATTTTGATCTGACGAACTGGTTCAGATCACGTTGACTTTAACATTGAACCAGTCTTAAATGACACACCAAGGCTGCGTGATGAAGCATTTGATGACCTAGGATAAGAACGAGGAAGCGTCAGGAGAGAGGGGATGGATGTAAAATAACTGTCCACGACCTGGCGTAAAATCAGGGTTGGTGCATTATGTGGTATGAATCTTTAGGGTCAGGTTATACCCTTGCCCTTTCACCTCTTCCCCTTCCTCTCTCCTCTTCCCTAACTATAAGTCTTCCATTCAACCAATCAAAGACCGGCAGCCCACAAGGAAGGTTCGTGACAAAACTACTGTGGCTGGCTCAATCAGCAACCTTCGTGGCTCCGAAGTAATGCCGACGTGGAAAAGTTCCAGTTCCTCGTACGGCCGCTTGAAGCTGGTTACAAAAACGGATCATTCTCCATAGGACCACATATTAAAACGGCCAACTTCACAGCAGAAACAAAAAAACAGTTTTGAACAACGGAGTGTGTGACAGCTTTGACTGACAGGTGGGTGCCATCACAGGTGAGTACTCCCTCTGTTCCCAGCTCCACCTTTTCCGTGGTGGCATGTGAACACATTCCTGGTGTAACCGGACACTAATACTGCACCTCACACTCTTTTCTCTCTCTCTCTCTCTAAGTGCATATCATTGAGTGCAGAAAGTGGTCTCTCTCTCACTCTTTCAGCTCCGCTATCCACTTTAGCATTCACTCAATGTCCAACTCACACTCTCACACACACACACACACACACACACACACACACACACAGACATGCGCGACGCCCCGGCACTCACCATGCCGCGCTATTAGGCTGTCAGTTAGTCAGGCCAATAGAATAAGTGGCGTGGATTAGGCAGACACACACACACACACACACACACACACACACACACACACACACACAGGGAGGATGGACGGCATACTAAACAGAGTGGGGCACGAGGTGACAGACATCCTGTCATGAAGCTCTCTCTCTCACACACTTGAACACACACACACACACACACACACACACACACACACACACACACACACACACACACAGAGCAGAGGAAACAATTATAGCCACTCAGGCAGTCGATGACAGTGAGACATAATCAACTTAGTGTCATTCTTTCCTCTTTTCTTGACCTCCTGTCATCCTTTGTCTTTGTCATTCCATCCACTCGTCCTTTGCTCTTCCCTCTGCTTTCTCGTCGTTCTCTCCTCCTCCTCCTCTTCCTCCTCCTCCGCCTCATCTCGTCTAGACAGAAGTGATGAACGAGGCAACGGCCGACGAGACCATCTTTTCTACCACAGCCTTGTCCTTTCACCAATCTCCTCTCTTTCTCCTTCCTGTCTTAGTGCTCCCTTCATCCCGGCCTCCTTATTTCTTCCTCCTCACGGTGCTTCTCTCTCTTCTCCTTGATACTACGTCCCCTGTCTTTTTTCTCCCACGCTCTTCCTATCTTACCTTTCTTACCATATCTCCTCCTTCCTTTACATCTTCTCCTTCTTTTCCATCTCCTGTTCTTTTTCTCTCTTGAGCTCATCTATCCCCCCTCTGTCTCCTCTTCCCCAAATATAAGTCTTCCATTCTTTACCCTTGCCCTCTCACCTCTTCCCCTCATTGCCTCTTTCCTCTGCTCACTTTTACCTTTCCTCTCACCTCTGTTTGCATGACCCTGCCTCTGTCACAGTCATATGAAGCACAACACACACACACACACACACACACACACCACTAATCACATAAAGGGCTCTATAATTGGGGGATTGGAGGCTGTTAATTTGATCAAAGCCAAAGACTTCTCCGCGTCCCCTCCAACATGTCGACGCCCCGGCGAACGAGTCAAGGAGAGGCAGAGAGACACGTGGACAATCCCTTTCTCTTTCGCCTTTCCATTCTCTGTCTCTCACTCTTTCCCCTTCTGTCCTTACTGCCAGAGAAATCTAATTAAGTGGCACATAAATTGTAAATTGGTTTCCCTGAAAACACACACACACACACACACACACTCAAACCTCGACGCCCTACGTAGTCGTTCACCTCCAGATCCGACCGGATGTTCAACAATTAGTGATCACTGAAGCTCAAAGGCATGAATCAGGAGCACACACACACGGGCCTTCGCTTTGTTGAACATAAGAGACATTTTTAAAGGGCGAGTTCACCCAAATCACAAAAAGGAAAAAGTCCTCTGATCTGATCTGATCAACTTTTGTTCAAACTTTTTCAGACATGCCGCACGTCACAAGTTCACAGACCTGACACTTCTTATCAACAGTGAACAGTGACGGGGGACGTGACTAATACAGGATACAAGCTGAATTTGAGTGAAGGTCAACAGGATATAAATGTTTTAAAAAAACTTATGGACAGGTTATGGACAGATCTCCTTCATGGACAAAGGAAATCAGCGTAATCTGCTGGAGGCAGACACAAACAGCTGCTCCCACCATGGAAGACAAATAGTTTGAAAAAACTCATTTACCACTCACTACAAGTGAAGTGTTGAGAGACGCAGATACAGTTTCATATCCTGAGATTTTGACACCAGCAGCAGAAACTTTCACCTGCGTGAGAGCGATCAGAACCACACGATCTGAAAATTAAAAACGTTTGGCCCGGCGACCACACACCAGCCAGACCTTGTACATGAGGATGGATGAGAGGGTGATTACAACAGACAGACAGGCTGAGGGAGAGAGGGTCATTTTCTCCATCACTGGATTAAAGTCTATTATCATTTATTAAGGACGATTGAAACTAAACGCAGCAGCTGGAATAAGAAGAAAGGTTATTAGAATCACTCTGGTTGCTCTGTGGATGGGTGTGTGTGTGTGTCTGTGTGTGTGTGCGTGTCTGTGTGTGTGTGTGTGTGTGTGTGTGTGATGATGGACAGATCCGATGTACCAATATCGCCCCCTAACGGCACATGAGCAAACAGCAGCATGCGAAATATCCCTGAGGTCTCTCTCAAATACACACACACACACACACACACACACACACACACATCCCAGAAAAACTCCCAGTCTGACTAAATGAAATATAAAATCAGAGACGTGTCCACGGAGGAGCAGCTCTTGTTTCCTAAATGTGGGTTTAAAACTGTTTGCTCTGCTCATCTCAATGCACAGCACAGTCTCTGTCATGTAAGGCTTCGTTCTGACATCCACATTTAGACTCTTTATTCCACCATAACGCGCAGGGTGTAGCGGTTTCCTCCGCTGCGCCATTACGCACGGGGTCTGAGAGAGGGGGCTGCTGCTCCGCCGCGCTGCAGCGCAGGAGCCGGAGACAGAGACAGAGGGAGAGAGGGAGAGAGAGGGAGAGGGAGGGAGGACTGAGTGTTTGGAGCCAGTCTTCCCTTCAAAGTAGCCTCTTTTTGCAGCCTTACAGGTCATGAATACCAAGCAGAAGGTGCCGAGAGAGAGGCGGACACAGATCTGCTGCTGCAGTCCACTGAAAACATTTCAGAGGATTCCTCCTGTTATGTCGCGTCTGAACTTAGAAAATATGAGTTCATCTGAGTTACAACAGAGGACACGGTCAGACGTCTGGTGTGATGAAGTCTCACCTTTTGTTACAGTCTTTAAAAAAACACAGAGGCCGCTTTTAACTCATGGATGACGCGAAACATCCAAACGAATCCCAGCCAGATGCTTCAGTTACTGTGATGCAGCTGACTTTATTTCTGTGTAACACTCATGATATATTTTAACTTCGAAATCAGCTCTGATTCCGTCTCCATGATCAGCCTGAATCTCATGTGGAGAGCATGCAGCAGATGTGTGGGAGCAAACTTTCCGTCAGCGCAGCTGTAATCCAGCTCCTGGCTGATTTTCTATCATCTGCAAAGCTTCAGTTTGAGATTAATAACGAGCAACAACCATCAGTGATTCGACCAAACGCTGGAAAACAGCGAGAACCCGAAAACTCTCCAAATCTGTCCCGCGCGTAACAAGTGCCAGAAGAGTGCCGAGCAGAGACGCTGCTGCTGCTGCGGACTGGGTGAGGGATCCCGGAGCTGCAACCCCCGGGAGATGAAGACCGAGCAGCCGCATATTGACTGAAATATTACAGCATCGAGTGAAGATGCTTTATTTAAGAAGCAACACAGAAAATAAATCAGATGTCAGATCAGTTATTTAAGTTGGATAAAAAGCTTCGCGGACTTCTACAAGAACCAGGCTGATGCGCGTGCTGTGGCACAAGTCAAAATATTAATCTCATCATTGCAGAAATTCATTAAAAGTGACGCTTTGACAAACAGTTCAGACGGAACCGGAGACGCACCGGGTCCAAACACCCAGCGAGTTCACAGCGAATCAAAACCGACAGAATAAAAACACTCATTGACCATCAGCAGCGGCGAACATGGAGCAAAACCTCACGAAGCGTCCAAAAACTTCACAGCAAACCCCCCCGGTGCGCACAGGCACACTCCAGGTATGATGGAATAAGCTGATGCCAGCGGTCACCGGGAGTCAAACTACACTATTATCAGTAAAAACCCGCCGCGTGCTCGGCCATAAATCACTTCTTTCCACAAACAAAGTGATTTATGACTTTTTTTTTTTCTCCCTCCGGACATTTTCCTGCTCCTGGGTCAAGACTCCTGCGCGCACGCACGGGTATGAATTCAAATCAACAATGTGCTTAAAAACTGACAACTGAGAACGTGCCTAAAACGGACTTTATGGATGTTTTACCGTCAACAATATCCGACAATAAAACACGAAGCTCATTTTAAATCCCCCAGAAGCGCCACCACCTCATCGCTGTGCCATTTATTCTGGAATCAGGCTCAAAAAGAAACAATCAAAGCACAAAAGCATCAAAATATGAGTAAAATTAATTAAATAAATCTCTTTACCTGGAAAGAATTGTCCAGCAGTAAATCCCAAAAGTACAAAGTGGATGAAAGCTGCAGGCAAAACGTGAGAATAACTCCGTTTATCCATTTTTCTTTTTTGCTTCTTTTGCTTCTTGTTTGGCTCAGTCGTGCGGATTATTTTACATACTCCCGTCTGGTCCTTAAACTGCTTTTCCTTAGTTCGGGACAGAAGTGACAATCAGAGTGAGGACAGGGATACAATCCGAGCATTGGTGGAGAAGAAGACACAGAAAAGACACAAAGAGACAAGTTGGAGCGCAGATAAACAGGAGCTGTCTCCTTTCCGTTCCTCTCCTCCGCGGGTCCGACAGAGCGAGCTGTGTGTGTGTGTGTGTGTGTGCTTCAGTGCCCGCGTGTGTGTCAGAGAGAGAGTGTGTGTGTGTGAGAGGGGCACAGTTGTGTGTGCGCGCGCTCAGACGGTCTCTAACAGACTGACGTTGAGTTGGAGAGGAATGGAGAGCAGTGCGCACCGCACCGGGTGCCAGACACCGCTGCGTAAAGACGCGCGCGTTAAGGCGGAATGGGACTTCCGATCAGTGCTTTTCAAAATAAGACGGAGCAGCTGCGGAGTGGAAATTGAATTTTAAACAGAATTTATTACAAATATAAATCGGGGGAAAAATATTTTTTTAATGTTTAAGTGATCACACTTTTTTTTATTTTGCAGCTTCAGGTCTCTTCAACATTTATTGTAATGTCAAATATTAACCTTAATTTGAAGGGCCAGACGTCTCATTACCGGTAATGTCTTCACTCATTGTCGCGAGCTTCACTGTGCTGAAGGCTTTTTTAACTTCGGTGGTTTCTCCCGGGTCCTGCCGCCGGCCCCCTCCGCAAGGATAGGATTCACGCACAGTTTGTACTCCTCTCTCTCTCTCTCTCTCTGCCTGTCTCACCCTCTCACTGTCTCACTGTCTGTCTGTCTCTGCGTGTCCCTTTCCCTCCATGTTGTCATCAGATCTCTCTCAGTCCACTCATTTTACTGTCAAAGGATTTCTATTTCAAGGTCTGTCTCTCTAATAGGATCTCTCTCTCTCTCTCTCTCTCTCTCTCTCTCTCTCTCTCTCTCACACACACACACACACACACACACACACACACACACACACACACACACAAACAGACTTAGGTGTGTGTAAGTGTGTGTGATTGGGCTTTTCCCTGTGCAGTTATATTTGTATAATGAAACTGGATCCAATTCTGCTGAAACTCTGCTGCTGAAAATGCGAAAATGCAGATTAGAACTTAAAGTTACTCACAGAGGCGTGATGCTCACTCCCTGAACAAAGACCTGTTGGAGGGGGAACAACTTTTTCTTGTCATTGCATCTACTGTGATTACAAATATATATATATATATATATATATATATATAACTACATTTTCATTAGTGCATAAAAGACACAGCGCGTCCTCTACAGTAGAGTCCGACATGTTGAACCCAAGCAGAAACCTCTGGGGCCATGGAGTGAAGAAAAAACACACAGTTCCTCAAACGTCCACTTGAGGCTGGCTCCAGAAGTGAGTCATGTTTACAGCCTGGTACAAAAAACAGTTTTGGTCTCTGGAGCTAATTTCCCTGTTCATGACAACTGTACTGAGGGCTAACCCCACTTCAAAAAACACGACCTATCCCTTTAAGTGCAGCCAAACATGACATGAGAGTTTTAGAGGTATGTCCATGATCACACACACAGCAGCTTGTTCACACAATACACTCCTCAAAACATAATGTCCACACTCCTGATGCTATCATTTCGGGGAAAAAAAACAAAAAACATTCATATGCATGAGCCCAAATCACAAAACCACTCTACGGGGTACCACAACCTTAGAAATTGATGTACTTCCTTCATATTGTTATTTGGAGTAGTTTAGTCAGATTCCCAGCAGTATATTCGGTTTGGTTAGTCGGCTTCTTTCAGCCTGTAAAGCATGCACAGAACATGGATCAGAGGTCTCTGTGGTGAGTTCAAGTGCAACTTCAACAGAAAACATGAAGCAGCCTTTGTTGGTGCTGGCTCTTTGAGCTCGGCCTGGTGTGGTGGTGGAGCATGATGAAACCGGATTTCAAAGACAGTCAGGATTTCAGACGCTAGATCATCTGTACCCAGAATCAGTCTCCGCACGGGTGTTTTGATTGTTCTAAAGCGCAGTATCTCAACCTGGGTGTGTTTCTGAGACCATGAACAAACTTGAATTAACGTCAGGTTGAGTTTCATCTTAATTTGAACGATTTACTGACATTATTCCTGAATAAACATCTCTGAAATGTATTCTGTGATTGGGTAAAGATCGTTTTGTCCAGCTTGGTATCACGAGTAACACGCACCTGTGGTAAGTCATTTCACGTGCTACCACAACACGCGTCTATACGTTACATTGGTGATCCGACAAATGTCAGATATTAACATAAAGAGCGATAAAGTCCACAACGAGAGGAGGTGGGGTCAATCTAATCAAATTACTGGTATTGGTATTTATATGCCACTACATAAAATCATGTTGTTTTGAACAAATGAAGTTTGTATGAAATAAAGCAACAAGTGGGAAAACGTGTAAGACTTTTCTGCTTTTTCCAACCAGCTTTAAAATCAATTGTAGACGGATGTTGCTCCTAAACTTCTACTTAAAAGCCCATGTCAAATATTTCTCAGGCTAGTGCCCTTCAGAGGTCCCCACTGACTGTCTGATATTTGTTCCCATCCCTTTTTCCAGGTGAGCGTGACAGGGTGTATTAAATTTAGCAAATTCCAACCAGACAGTTGGGAGGATCTTGGCATTTGTTGTCTGTATCACTGGCTAGCAAACAAACCATCCTGTTGCCGTGCAGTGGTGATCAATACTGGCTGCATTTTAAAACAGCTGCGTATTTAAGCTGAGCTTCAACAGTTACAGCTCAGGTGTTATAAATTACTGTTTGAAAGTGTCCACAAGAGGATCTTCATAATTATCCGTACCTATAAAAAGTTCCTCTGCTGCGTTCTGTTTATTCCTCTTTTCCCTCAGTCCACCGCACTCTTCTTAAAACCAGTTAAACTCAATGAAATTCAGGGAGATTTATTGGCACAAGCTCTGTCCCACCTTGCCAAAGTCGGCATATAATAGAAATGTGCCTCAGACGGATGATTTCAGCGGTGAAAATGGTCCGATCCATCACAGAGTCCCCACACCAAATGTTTAATATACAAGATGAACAGAGAGAGACAGGAAATAGTGGCATACTGGAGTTTTAACTACAATCAGTTTATTGGGTAAATCTATCCAATACTATACTGCTCTGCAATAAATCCTACAGATGTTAGAATTTTCATTTTCAGCTGTTTAAAAAAAAGAGATGTTGATTCAACTTTGTGGTCCGTTTTGTAGACTGTGGTACTGTTGAATTGTGTCATGTATGTGTACATCATTGAGCTCACGGGACCCTGGGAGGGGGCGGTAGAGGAGGCCTATGAGCGGAAGAAGCTGAGGTACATCGATCTCGCAGCAGACGCCCAACAACAAGGCTGGAACGTGCAAGGGATTCATAGCCACCTCAACATCTAGGCTACTCAGGGAGATGGGAGTACGAGGGAAGGCCCACAGGCAGACGATCAAGGACCTCTTCAAGGCTGCTGAGAAGGGGAGCCAGTGGCTGTGGAGCAGGAGGAAGGACCTGACCTGGGGCTCTAAGTGGGTGATGGTTGATGGGAGCGAACCTGGGACGCTGGGACTCACTGCTGAACCCTCTGGAGGTGTCGTGGGCCTATCAGCGAAACACCCAAGAAGGAGGGCGCCCACTTGAGAACCCATCACTGACTTGATGGCCACAGTGTCTCGTCGGTGCCTTAGATATCTATTGGGATAACCTAGTCCTACACAACAGATCAGGGCAAAACATGAGAAACACCTCTTGGTATATCAGACATCATCTTGTCCTAGGCATGTGCAAGACATGCGGCAAGCCGGACTGACATGAATTAGTAGAGAATTGGTTGTGTATAACTGCATTACTGTTTCCAGAAGACAGGGTGTGCTGCTTTGCATCTGTGCAAACGTACGTTGTTTTACGTGAGCTGCTTGAACATCATAATGTTGAAATAATTCAATAACAGTGACATAAAGCAAAAAAATCAAAGCAGTGACATAAAGTAAAATCCAGTTTCTTTTTTCTCATCAGTCACGTCAACACTGGATGACTGATGGCAGCCACAGCCTTTTACTACAGTAACATCAATTCCTCCTATTTCCATCAGATGCATCAGTGGCTATATAACAACAAAACTGCATTACTTGGATTCTGGTTTCTGTTAGCACATTGAAAACTTCATACACATATTCTGAATATTGCATTACACAAAGAGAAGCCTCAGCTTCTCTTTAACTTACCCCGGCCCTTTCTCACTTTCCTCCACCCCCCCGTTATGCATTTTTATTCTGACAGCTAATGAATATTTCCATTATTTAGTGATGGAGAAATCAATGTCTAATTAACATGAGGGTGTGTTTGTCCGAGCCAAGATCAGGACACAAGCATCCGTATCCTCCTCACCTCTACATCATCACTTATTTATTAGAAATCAATTATGCAGAGTTGAACCATTCCTCTAGTCTGTTCTAGTCTTTCCTGGTTTATTCTGTGAAATTGTATTCCACCACATCCTCGGACTGGACGTCCAGTCCACACATTTGAAACGAGGCTAGTTGTCGAGTTGGAAATGTCCCCGAGTCACCAGGTTGTGATTTGATTTATGTAGGACATCTTTCATAAATCTTATCATCTTGTCTTCAGTCTCCAGAGCAACACAACATTTAAATTCACTTCTGCTTTAGCGAATCAAAATAATTAGAACGCCGGTTATGCACTGACACACCAGGGGATGCGAGCAGCATTTGTTTTAGAGTTAAAAGGTCAAAAAACAAGACTGAGATAGATTCCTACCCACACACACACACACACACACACACAGCATATATCAGAGACACATCAGGGGTCGCCACCAATCAGGACATCAAGTTGGCAAGACAGCCCACCTAAGGTTCGTATATATGCATATATATATATGTCAACTTTCAAGATGGAACCAGCCGAAGTACATCAACCACAGCATGACATTTATAATGGTGTTCTTATGAAGTGTGGATGGAAACTGGGAGATACAGAGTGTTAAGATGGAGACTGGAAGGAAGAAGACTTCTGCAGTTATCTATTGGATTTTGTTTTCTCTTTCTGTATTCAGTGCCTCACATTGAGCCCCCTCAGTCAAACACTGTTCAACACAAAGGATCCACTCATGAATTTGATGTCTTATCGTCTTAAAAACCTGCAGACATATCATTAATCTGCAATATGAAGTAAAGCCGAGATATGTGACAGTGCAAACAGCGTGTTTTGCGGCAGGTTATATTGGGTTTTCCTTGAACTTACACAAGCTTCCTGGTGTGCCGTGACATACTTTTGGTTTTTTCTGTCACATGATTCTTGTTTTCATCAGTATAGAGCGGAGTGGATGTTGTGCATGAAACAATTCTGCTTGTTTTAGACTTCTGAGTGAGCTGTTTTGGCAGCATCTCCGAGTCTGAGGCCGCGAAAACTCTGCCAGAAAAAAAGTGAGGGTACTGTAGAACTGCCATTGCATTGGCAGTGATGTGGGCGCTGTAGCAGACTGTCAAGGAAGGAATGAGCCTGAAGGCAAAGCTCTTAATTTACCACTCAACCTACATTTACAAATCTAACTTATGATAGTCATGAGCTTTGAGTAGTGATACGATGAAGGGTGAGGACTGCAGACATCTGGAGGAGGTTTGGTGTAGGACCTTTGAAAGAGCCAGTCGAGTGTTTCTAGGTTGGCTACCTCGTGGAAGCCGCCTTTTGGAGTGTAGACACCCTGAGGCAGACTGAGAAAACACTGGAAGTATTATACATCCCATCTTCCCCGAGGGAACATCTTGGGATTCCCCAAGTGGAGCTGGGGAGAAAGTCTGGGTTACCCGTTTGGTCTGCTGCCTCAGCAACCAGTTTTCTGTTCTTAACTTTCTTTGCTGTTGAACTTTGAATTGTGTTTGGATCTGGATGTGGACGGTGTTTTTCACTTAGACCAAAGAATACTGCCACAAGTTTTGACGGTTTCTGGCTTATCACACTTGACTCTGGCACTAATATTAAGGGAATTCTGGCATCGGCCATTCAGCTTAATTATCGGCAGGTGTGTTGGGTCTAATTAGCGGGGAGTGCATGGAAACAGATTAGGAATCTGTGCACTGCTTGATCAGTGAGGCAGAAAAGAAAAATCTCTTCAAGGCAGTTACTGGACCTTGCAAAGTGTAGAAACCAGCACTGTGACTTCACCTCATCTTGTGTTTGTAGTTCAAATGAATGTGTCTCTCCTTTCAAGTACAGATAGTCCAGGTGTGATATGTCGCATGTCGCATTTTTGTATTAAAAGTTCCTCGTGTGTGTAGGGTCAGACATGTTTGACTCTAAATGACATTTTAAAAAAGACCCTAACAGACAAAGATGAACGGGCTGACATTGTCCTTTCCTTTTAGTTTTTGTTTGTAGAATAATAATCATAATTAAAGCTGCAAGCAGCGATGGTCGGGCATGTCGAAATGTGCATAATATTGTTCTTAATAACCACAAGAAGTTTCAGACAGCTCTGTGAAAGTACATGAAAGCCCAACACACACACAAAAAGGCCAACTTTGAAATAAAATGGACGCCGTACGCGTCACCGTAGCCCGGGTCACCAAGAGACTTTTTTGTGCGTCTCGGCATGTTACATACTCCCTCCAAATTTCGTACACATGGATGAAGCCGTGGCAAGGGGCCCCTCTGAAAACACACATCTAGGTGGCGCTGTAGAGCCATTTTTGTACGTCCATGTGCGAGACCTCTAAAATACGTAATTTTACACCCGACTTTGGGCGGGTAGGACTGTTAGGAAGAAAAAAATAATAATAAATAAACATTTGAAATTCAATAGGGCTTCGCACCGTGTGCTCGGGCCCTAAAAATACTATAACCACATATCAATTTTACATATAGTGACTAAAAAGCTTGCATGCATAGATTTTCATTTTTTGGCCACGAGCTGTAAACACGACATTAACAACATTAGAGCATGGCATCAATCTGGACGCCGGACAAATGTAAATCCAATATTTACACTCCCCTTTGACCTCTGTTTTGTTCAATAGAAATGGGTGCTCCATGTTCCTCTTTCTAAACTAACTAGTCTCCAACGTTGCCAGTGAGCTATTTACTGTCTGCTGCAGAGAGCATACAATCATCAGTGAAGTCAGCTGCCTTCTGCACCTGGAAAGGTGGATGAAGAGAGCACAGTAAACGTGACAGAAACCAGTGTTGTCTTGGTTTTTGAAGGAATCAAATCAAACTCGGAATATTGTGTAAAGCAGCTCATTAAAAAAAGGAGTTGACATCAACTCTCCTGGCCTAATTCACTTGCACTCCTCGAGAGTGAATGTGGCTGTCTGGGAGGAGATGTCAACCATCCTGATAAAATTCATCTGCAAAACAGCGTTCATCAGAAAACACAGAGCGGTATGTAAATTCTGCAAGGCAACGTTTTTTGAGACAGCTTCTTCTTCTTATGTTTTTCTTAGTTATGTGATCCATTGTTCATTAATGCAGCTTTAAGAATGACCACAGATCTAAAATGAGACTAAATGAAAGTAAGATTTTGTTGTGCATGTGATAGTCAGAGTGGGTTCAAACTGACTGCCTTTGATATGGCTCTTAATTGCGTGGCTCTTTTCTAGCCTGTCAGAATTATAACAACAAAGCCTGGCCAGGTTTGTCTGCTGCCACAGATGCATCCTGACCCACACTGTGCAGCAGCAGCAGCAGCAGGCAGCGAGCAATACTGAGGAGATTAAATTATTAATAGTGGTTTTTATTCAGCACCTATAACCTCCCAGTGATGATGGCATAAATCAAGCTGTCCAAAACCTAAATTACATTTTTACAGAGGATGTTAAGAATAGTGGGGCTGGATTCATGCAACAGAAGTAGCAACATCTGGGGGATAAGAATCACGGGTGGAAACGAGGTTGACATCTGGGGAACAAGAGGGCCATGAAATGGATGAACACACCTTGTTTTGATGGGAATGTCTGAGCCGCTAGCGGTTTTTAATTTAATGCCACTGGCAAAGTGTCCATAGCAGTTTGTTTTTCATAAACTACAATTGCCCATAATTCATTTCATTTTAATTCAATATGTGTATCATATAAACTCATTTGATCCATTACAGTGCTTTGTGAACTCCCCGACAGAAGAGTATATTATATTGGTTTGAGTTTGCGTCTCTCCAGCCTCACTTTAATTTGTTGGTGTGCTTTGACTTGACTGAGCCTTGACTGTCTGAAGTGAGTTGCTGCCACGCCGAATGAAGCTGTACAGAGAGTGAGGTCATGCACAGTCAATAATATATGAAGACGATTCGGGTTTGACTTATTGGTAATGTCAGCCTATAAGCTGTTTTATGGTGCTGCTAAAGATGGACACTTGATTAGAAATCATACTTACAAACTTAGAAATGTGTTGTGAAAGGTCCAGTGTGTAAGATTTAGGGGGGGATCTATGAATATGGCATGATTTCATTAGTGCATGATCGCCTGAAAATAAGGATTGTTGTGTTTTTGTTACCTTAGAATTAGTCTTTTATATCTACAAGTATCCCAGAATGGTCAATGGTCATTTTTACTTGCAGCCACCATGGTCCTCATTCACGCATTCAAGTGAAGGGTGAGGCAAGCAGTATTCAGTTGGGTGCAATGATAAACCGTATAAATAAATCAATGGCATAGTATTCGTGACGTCACCCACAGGTTTCTGGAGAGACATTTCGAAGCTCAAGCGTAGTGGCTCTGGTCATCGCCATCTTGGCAGTCCTGCCTTCACCAGCTCCACCAATCAAAAACTGGGCGAAGACGTTCGAGCATGGGTGGAGTTTAGGCTGAACGAAGCCCAGGGGCTCAAACAAGCCAACTGTAATGGCATCCACCTGTTAATTATGCATATCTTTAAGCCTTAATATAATTTAAATAGAAGTTCACTCTCAGTACAGTTGTCATGAACGGGGAAATTAGCTACAGAGACCAAAACTGTTTTTTGTACCAGGCTGTAAACATGTTTATTTCTGCTGTGAAGTTGGACATTTGAACATGGGGACTTATGGAGATCAACTTGATTTGTCAAGTGGCCAGTCAAGGAACTGCAATGACAAAATAAACAATAGTTTTACAGTCGTTTCTCCTCCTTTTAAAAGGCGATATAAGCAAAAAAGTCATAGCTGAGACTGTGTACTGTTTGAAAAACAAATAATATACGTATTTTTAGAGCACTTGCATAAGGAGCACAAGCAGATTGCAAAGCATTTTGGGGATTTCTGAACCTTTCTCTGTCAAAACAGTGGGAGGCGTGCAGAAACAGATATTTTTGGCTGCCCCTCACTCTCTCTCTTTGTCAAATAATTTGAATAAATCAAATATTAGTTGGAACATTTCTGTCCCTCTAAAATATATGGACATGTGCCTGCCATCCATATGTAAACCTACATCCTTGAGCAGAACTAGAACCCCTGTGGTGACGGGCCCTGGCTAGATGCCACTAAATCCTACACACTGGAGCTTTAAATACAGTTTATATACAACAGAAATGAAAACACTGTGGATTTTCTCCCTGTGAAGGACGCAGATGGGACAGTAACAGATGGATTGTTATGTCATTTTTTTTTCCTTTTGAGAAATAATAAAATGTTTGGAATTAATTTAAAAAGCTGAACTTGAATGCATGATTTAATACTTGCTGTCAATTACTCATAAAAGTGTGAAGAGTTGGTGCAGGTGTGTTTGGTTGATTAATCCTTCTCTGCAGAATTCACACGTTTCTGGTCAACAGGCGCCTGAATGACGGACTGCATACAAAAATCAAACTATTCTTTGCTCTCTACCATGGAGAAGTTTTTTTTTTTACTTATTTATTTTCCCAGTATGTGAGTGACAGGAGGACTGCCTCATTTTGTATTAGACTTTGTAGATTCTATTCTTTTTCTTTACAAAATGTAGTTTGAACAACTTTTTGGGTCCCCTCGGTTCACGCCGCTGTGTTTCTCCTGAGGGCTGCTTTGCTTCTGTTCGGTTTCCACCCAGCACAGTGTCGCTAGCAGCTTGCAAAACTTTGCTTACAAAGAAGCGTCTCTGACGCGCTGCCTGCTGTAGGGAGGATTTGTTCCAAGATTGATGCAGTATGCTGGCCATTATTTACGAGCAGGAGCATGAAATGTTTTACAGCCAAACCTGCTTTTACTGTATCAGATTATAATATGGTTATCTATATACATTGTGTTTTTATTTTATTTTACAACGCCAAATCTGAAATATTTTAAATGTGTACAGTAGCACTATATATTAAAGCAACATTGTGTAAGTTTTTTACCATTAAGTAACAGATTTTAAATCATGCTGATGCTACACTGACTTGTAATCAGGTGAACGGTGTCTCTGCCATTCGTACTTTTGTTCTCACTCCAAGTAACTTTGGGCTCCGGGTACGATCATCCACAAGAAGTACGTAACGCTTCGTGACACTAAGTCACACGCCACCAACTATTTCACTGATTCTGGTGAAACTGGATCATATTTTATGGAGAAAATGTTTTCTGGTTTTTCCTCTGATGTCCTCCGGCTGCTCCGCCTCAACCTGATGGACAGTGAAGTAAACTGCTGCCAGCTGTAGCTGCTGTTAGCTGATGCGTTCTGGACCACTAGGAAGAGGAGGATGATGAGAAACAGAGCTGGGCAAGCGAGCAATGAAACCGGACTCAGCAGCCTCTATGGACATGATGACAGAGACAAAAAACCCAAAGGGAACGTTGACAGAGGAAGCTAAGAAGAGAAAATGTAAGTGACCGAACAAGAAAGCGCCGGACAAGAGTAAATGTTGGACTGACTTTTAGTGGTTGGTGAAATAAAAGGCTGAAAGACAGACGCCGAGCTGGGCTGACTGCTGCTGGACTAGTCAGTGATATAGTTTGTTAATTTCCAAAGCACATTGTAAATATATGTCTGTAAGAATAAACACGCAAGTTGTTTTGAAAAGTTGAACATGTTCAGTATGCAAAAACCAGATTGTTAAAAGACACAATGCTAATTTACGTGTGCATGTTAATGGTATCGCATCATGCTTCATCAGCTACTCGGTGCTGGTTGTTTACTAGATTGTTATAGTAGCTATGCCAGGAGTTGTGTCAGCTTTATTTCGTGTTAGTCACTTGAGTATTCCAGTGATCTGAAGTTTCAAATTCTTATTTTTTCTCTTTCAGTTCTCCACATTTTGAGAGACAACAACAAAAACAACTTGAACTTTTGTCAGTGTACTTGTCAAACTAAAACATCAACGTCCAGGAAGGCCACAGTAATATCACATTTTCTTTCTCAGACTATTTTTTGCTTTTTGTATTTGTGTACTTTTTGGTAAACGTCATCCTGTCTTGCTGACTATTGTAGCGAAGTTTGTCTGGCACTGCTGGTGACTCTGCTATGACTTTGTGTTTTGTAACAGATATCGTTTTTGCATATATAAAGTGGGAAGCATTGCTTGGTGAGAGCAGAAAGTTTGTTCCATTTCATTCTTATTTTGGAGGCACTATATGGTGGGTTGGGGTTGGGAATAAGTTGCTACCCCAAGCGAAGGAGTTCAAGTATGTTGGGGCTCACGCATGACCGGAAACTGGAGCTCAAGATGGATTGGCGTAACGTTGGCAATATTGTCGACATTGTACCGGACCGTTGTGGGGAAAAGGGAGCTGAGCCGGAAGCAAAAGCTCTCGATTTTCAAGTCTATTGATGCCCCAACTCTCACCTGTGGTCACAAGCTGAAAGAATAAGACTGCAGACACATGCAGCCGAAATGAACGTCTTCCACAGGTCGGCTGGGTTCAGCCTTAGAGACAGAATGAGCAGCTCAGACATCCAGAGGGAGCTCGAAGTAGAGCCATTGCTCCTTCACAACGAAAGAAGCAAGCTGAAGCAGTTAGGGCATTCGGTTAGGATGCCCCCTGGGCGCCTTCATTTGGAGGTGTTCCAGGCACGTTCAACTGACAAGGAGAACCCGGGGCAGACCCAGAACCTGCTGGAGGGGCTAGACTATATTGCCCATCTGGCCTGGGAATGCCTCGGAAGAGGGACGCCTGGGGTGCCCTGCTAAACCTGCTGCCACTGTGACCTGACAGCAGATAAATGGAAGGAAATGGATGGATGGATATATAGTGGATACATTTCAAACTGAAACAACAGTGTACAGGAGGTCTTAAAGGGGAATGCGGAGCATATCTTGATGCCAACACGTCTTCTGTTTTTCTGTTTTATTTAATTTTTAGCTGAAAATGAAAAATTGAACAAACTTTTCTCCAAACTTTAAGCGTACCAGAAAAATATGAGATATTATTATTTTCCTTCCTTTTTCTTTGGGTTCTACTTACTCCCCGTCAATTTATGTCCACACTCTTCTCAGACTTACACCGTTCCTCCTGACAAATTACACTAAGACTACAAAGAAATGCAAGAAAGCAATCAGTGAAGAAAAAGATTAACAGCAGAAATACCTCTAATTGAAGAAGTCGAACACCCAGTTCTCTCTGTGCAAGTCAGAGCCCGAGGAGCTGCTAAAGTAATTCATAATGAAATCCAGCACTCCACCTGCACTCGAAAACAACCGTTCTCCCCGGAGACATACATGGCATTCTGCCGTGGTATAATACTTTGCAAATTGCTTGAAAAATCTCATTTGCCTTCATTTCCTTTTTCAGGTAGCGGCAGCGACAAGTGATCAAGTTTTTTTTTTACATTTGAACAAAGCGACGTTCAAGCGACATTCAGCGTGGTGAAACAGGAAAGGAAACAAACATTTAATCTGTTTCAATCAGTTCCGTTTATTCACACCACATGGGAACTTCCAGCGCTGCTTCTGCTTTGCATGCCTTAATCAAGGGCACCTTAAGTTTTTAGTTCACGCTGTACATATTATAAACCCCTTTGAGATTGTATTCTTTGACTTCAAGTTCATTGTTATTTGGGTTTTATAAACCTAAATACTGAAAGAGTGCAGCCTCTGGGGTGGTACAGTCCTGCCCTACATTCTCGGCTGCCCTGGAATACGTTATACGTGGCCTTATGTTCTCTGGACTATTGTAACTCAGTTTATTCGAGCTTGAATGAGAGTTCTCTTACACAAGGGTGGACTTTGTCTGAAATGTGGCAGCAAGAACCTTATTCAACCTAAAGGATGACCACCTTCATTGGCTTGAGTATCATTTCAGAATCAATCTAAATTTATGAACTCGCGTACCTTTATGAGTCCAATCACAGCCTGACCTCCATTGGTAAGGGTCTCCTGGCTGTTCCTGGGTTAACAACAAGACTTCAACGCAAGAGTTAGTGAAGAAACTGAGGTTGGACTACTTTACTGTCAACTGTCAGTTCAGATATGTTCCTGCAGACTCCTGCCAGCTTTAAATAGTCAGTGTTTAGGGGGATCCTTTCGCAGAATCAGTGAATAATCATTTGAAAGTAAAAATATACAACAGTTAGTTCCAACCAAGTAATTGGTCTGGACGAGAGCCAATCAATGAATGCTGATAGAGAGAATAAAAGCGCTAACTACATGCATCACTCTGTTTCTAATATTAACGTTATATTAATGGTCGTCATCTGTCTTAGATTGTAACATTCTTTGCACCACAAAGATGAACATATCTCTACAAGTCCATTTAGTGCAAACTGCCGTTAGAAACTGAATATGATTAGCTGATAATTAGCCCGATCAGTCACTGTCAGTAATCAATACACAACCATTAATCAAACCAATAACTATCAGCAACAACCTTAATATACTTCAGCAGTTACCTAATGTTTCTGTACATTAAAGAGAAACATATTAGTTTGAATTAAACTAGAGTTGTCTGCACTGCCCAAGGAAAATATAACCACAGTATCATGGAAACACATGATAACTGATGTCAACAGTCTTATCAATTTGACATCAATATTTTCCATAAATATGAACTATACGTCCAATTTTGAACTTGAAGAATTCACTGAGAAGTGACTGAAATCCTTCCCACCATAGAATGAAGCATTTAATGAAGTATTCAGAACTCATCTAATGTACTTTTTTTTAAATGAATAAGACATTCAACAAAAATCATAATTAGCTGCTAATCAATTATTTGTATCAGTCGGGAATGATCATTGTTGATCATGCAAGTAAAGATAAGATGGACTGGCGCTGGGCAACGCTAGTCCGCCTGTTATTGTAACTATTTTTGCTCTTTAATATACATTCTCTGGTTAATAAAGTGTCTTTAAATTAGACAGTTGTCAAAGAAACACAAAGCAACCATGTGTAATTCCTGCAGAGCGGCAGAAACGCTGAGAACGGGGGGAAAAAAGATGAAAAGATAATATCGTGACGTCTGCTAGTGTGAAGTCATTACAGCGGGGAGTCCCGCTTTGAGCCACGGGAACTGAGAATCTCCATTTACCAGTCAGATATTACTTCCACTATCAAAGAAGATAGTCTGAAATTCCTATGTAGGTGGTCTGCGTGCACGCATGAACGTGTGAGAATATGTAGACTTGCAAATGTATCAGTGCGCGTTTCATAGAAATTGGAGACAGGATTTTTATGTGATTGACAGTGATTTGCAGCTGCGCTCGCTGCAGGAGAGACGACATCCATCTACACACACACACACACACACACACACACACACACACACACACACACACACACACACACACTCTCTGCAGGAGTGATAGATGGTTATGCTTCTCCATTTGGGAAATCAGAAGAATGGAAGTCGCTCGCTGCCTCGCGCTCAGTCAGTCTACAGATCTCTTTCTTTCCATCTCTCTCTCTGTGCAGAGAACCTGATACATTTGTGTTTTGCTCGCTATTTGCATTGAAATCGCATCACGGCAGCATGCAGAGTAATGAACCAGGCACAGCCTGGGAGGGAAGGCAGGAGGCAAGACAGGCAGAAAGAAAGATAGACATGTGGACACATGGGTAGACAGGAAGGAAAGGGGAGATGCAGAGGCAGGTAAAAGGGAAATGAGCAAGGAAAAAACTAGGAAGACATAAAATAAAGTGATATAAAGGAAAGTAAAAGTGAAATAAGACTTAGGAATAAAGACAAGGGAACGATGTGAAGCGAAGAAAGAAAGTAGAAGGAGAGAAAGGATAGAAAATAGGAAATGATCTGTGATGGAAGAATAAAAAGAAGTCAATTAAAAGACAAGAATAAAATGTAAAGATTTAAAGAAAGATTGGATGGAAAGAAGCAAAGGAATGAAGATAAGGACAGAAAGAAGGAAAATAAGAGGAAAGATGCAGAGGCAGTAAAGAGAAGAAAAAGGAAAGTCAAATTTAAACAAAGGAAAAGAGATGAGAGGAAGTGAAACGAAATGCAGAAGAAATAAATAAGGGAAGAAATGGAAAGGAACGAAATAAATAGAAAGAAAACAAAAAGGGGGAAATAATGAAAAGAAAGGAAACACAGACAGTCAGACAGTGTAACAGCTGAACTGTGTGATGGAGGGAGAATTAGATTTTATAAGCTGAGGCTTGACAGACAGAATCGGATTTGTCGAACGAGGGAGACGGTGAAACCACCTGTGTAGTATTAAATGAATGCAGAAGCAGAACTGGTAATGTGGGAGCAGGATGTGAAAAGGACATTATCACTGCAGCAGCAGGATATTATGAGTGACGCAGAGGTAAATCAGAAGGTGGGTAGACCGCATGACCTCCAGTTGGCTCCCATTGTAACACAAAACACCATCAATTTAGACAAAATTCATCTGATTTTCACGCCACAAAATATATACACAAATATATATATCTCCATAAATATAAACTGTCAGAGACGAGACTTTAACACGAGGAGTCATCTGCATTACTGTAGTTTCACCTGCTGCAGGGAGACATTTTAAAAAGGCATTTGGGTTTTGTGTTTTTTAATGACTTTGCTGCTAAATTTGAGGAAGCAGAGCTGCCTGCTGGTGGTGTAGGGAAATACTAGTGGACTAAAGAGGTGTACAACAGTCTAGACAGGAGCGAGATGCATCAACATGCATTATTTTTATGTGTTAAAAACCTTCAAATCAATTTCATGACTTGTCGGCAAACTGCTTGAATCCACGGGCGCAGCTGCAATAGGTTCCGGTAATTTTCCGGAAGCCGCTCTCGGAATCGTCGCTGGGCTTATGCCTTGATTTCAACGGGCATGGTTGGAGAATTTCAAAAACAAGAGAGAGCTTTACCTGCCAGATTATGTTAACTTGCTAAGACATGATCATTTTTCTTTGATTCATGTGCTTCTAATGATTTAGTGGCACCTAGCTGCGGAGTTGCAGATTGCAACCAAATGATTACTCTCCCCACACCTCACCCTCTCCTTCCAAGCATGCAAGAAAAACTCCTTAAAAGCAAAAGGCCATGTCTAGATCAGTGTTTGGGTTGTCTGCTCTGGGCTACTGTAGAGAAATGGTCGTTTAACATGATGGACTCTGTGGACGAGGACTGTAGATTTAAAAGGCTCAATTTAAGACAACAAAACATAACAATTCTTATACACAGGTGATCACACACTAATTAAAACATATTGTATTCCATTGCTGCCAATGAATACTCCTAAAAATTACACAGTTTCCTTTTAGTCTGTTTTCGTGATCAGATGTCTGCACAGGGTGTTTTTATTTTGAAAACTGACTGCAGTTTCTGTGTCTTTACTTCCTGTCGGCTCGATCTGTTCTGTGCCGCTCGACACAGCTGGACGCATTCCACCGTCAAAAGTAGACCAACCGTGTGTTCTCCGCGGAATCGCGAGCGTTGTCCAGAACGGTCGCCATCAGCTCTGGCAGCCGTGTCACAGCTGTGCCCGGTGAAACACACAAATACACACCTGTGCTGATACACTTATAAGGACTTGTGTGAATTCACTGAAACTTGTTAGGATTCTTGAAGCAGTGAAACTTTTCCGAAAGGAAATCGAGATATCGATTGAATATTTCTCTTTAATATTTAATATTCATGACTAGAAAAGTAACGGTTAAAGTTAAAGTGTCCCCAGATGGGAGGTGATTCCCCAGAGTGTGACTGTGTGAACAGATTCTGTCCCCACACAGTGACTGCAGAACACACACAGTCAAACTAGTGTCCTGGTAACACCCAGACACCCATTCAGTATGCTGTAAAGCATGAAGGTCTACATCAGTACTCTGTCTGCAGCTGACTTTGTTATGTCCTGTGCGTGTGTGTATGAGTACGAGTGTGTGTGTGTGTGAGAGAGAGAGACAGAAGACAGAATTCTGTTCACACACTCACATTGTCAGGACTCACCTCCCGTCTTGGGACACGAATCTGGTCCCGGCAAGGTTGACCACTTATCCCAGAGTCAGATCTTTATTGTCTCTCGAGGGTGAAATTTGATTTAGGGCAAGAACACAAACACAACATACGAGGGGACATTAACCAGAACAGTTACAGCAAACAACCAAATTAAAGAAAGAAGACGTATCTTATCGTTAAAAGTATCAACCCTTTGGAATGGTAGCCATGAAATGTGTATCTCTGAGTTCCTCTGAGAGTGGAGGGTCAAAGCTGGCAAATATCGTCCGTGCCTTCCACTAAATTTCTTCTTCTTCTGTCATCGACATCTGTTAAAGATTACAAACATCTTTTTTTGCACGCAGAGGTTCACGCAATCAAACGAAAAGTTAAAATACACTCAAGCCGTCAGTGTCTTGTCGTAGACGTAGATTCTCTAAGAATGGTGGTAGAAAAGCTGTGTTTGACTTTATAGTTTGTAAGAGTTGGAAAAGACACGGCACATTTTAATCTGGCTTTCAGAAGCTTGGCCAGAACCTGAATTCTTATCCTAACACTGGACATAAACACAAAAAGCCTAAGTCTAAATTAGTCGATGGCGACCAATTTGAGGGTCCACGTCAGGCCAAATCAGTACATCGTCTGTCCAGCTTCAGTCTGTATGGATGCCGTTGCAAAAAGGTGGAAACTCCGTCCAGATGGCACAAATTGGTCATGTTCTGTTCAGGTTTTTTGAGCGTACCCTCTCTCGGATAGAAAAACCACAAGTTATGTGATATGATAATCGCCACAAAACCTCTTTGGGAGTTTGTAGTAGATGGTTGGCTGTGCAGAGTGTTTGAGTTTTACATCAAACTAGCCCTTAACCATAGAGGAAGCAGAGGCAGAGGTAGCCTGGAGGCAAACGAATGCTTTTAGTGACATTTCTATGGGTCCTCCCTGGTGATAATCAGGTGAACATTGTTAAACGGCGATGCCCTATTCTGTCATTTAGGTGTAAGGACATGGAATACATCATGAGTCAGTCCAACACCATTAGTTACTCTCTGTGATGCATTATGCATCTCAAGTAACTTCCCTGTTAACACTTTGTTGGGCTGCACCATGACTGTACGCTTTGGAAAGCACTTAACATGCAAACACTCCAAAGTTTGAGCAGAAAAACAGCACTACAAATTTAGATCCCTACCTGCCTTGGAGAGTGCCTGTCTCTGTGTGAATCATGTAAAAAGAAGCATTGTTAACTGAGCTTTTCTGTGCCTGGGTGTTCCTGGATGTCTGTCTGTGTGTGTGTGTGCCTGTGTTTGTGTATGTCGTCCTCCAAGGACGTTGGTAGGTTGTGCTGCAGACAGAGATATGTAGTTGGAGGTGAGAGCGCCGACATTTCAGCGGGAACAAGCCGTTTTCCCCAACGCATGAATCCGGCGTTTGTCGCTGTGATTTATAGTGAGCCGGATGCAGCCACACAGCCTGCATCGCTCATGTGGGCCACTGGAACGTTAAAGGACATGGACACACACGCGAATGGACACAGCACAACATACAACCACAAACAAAAAGGCAGGCGCTCAAACATTAAGGGATAGAAGTCGCTCTCGCACAAACAGAAAGACACATCAGTAAAAGTGACATGGTGACGTGTGATTGGACGTCCTCACACGCAAACATGCACACACACATACAGTAACACATATACTTCACACGGCTTTAATGGGGCCAGGCACGATACTACAAGATAAGAGTGTGTGTGTGTGTGTGTGTGTGTGTGTGTCTTACATCTGATGTCTTGGGAGATAAACGCAAAAGACATTAACATGAGATACGATCCAGTTCATACAGCGAGCATGAGTGTTTGCGTGACTGCATGTTTTGGTGTGTGTGTGTGTGTGTGTGTGTGTGTGGTGCTCAAGGGCACATCTGAATCATTCATACCCTATTTGATATAGAACGAAAATACTCGTATGTTGGATTTAAAATGATTCCTGAGGGTGACACACACACACTCTTTTTAAAGTTCTTGTTTACACGCCATCTGTAATGTTACATATTTTTGAGAAACTGACACATTTTTGCTCTGCTGAAACTAACAACACACTTCACTTTGGCAACACGCGTTATTTACTGTAAAAGCAAGCAATAAGCAGCAATATAACTGACTTAACTATTCTTTTAATGCCTTTAAAGATTAAAGACAATCATGTTAACTAGTAAAGATAGAGATATTTCATCAAATTAAAATATATTTCTGTCTTTTCCCGGAGCTTTACATTGAGCTTTCACTGCTCACGGTTCTCCGGGTATGGCTGCATGTTGTCGGGAAGTCGTTCAGAGAAGAAAACTCGTCATTTTCTCTTCCTCTCCACATGTGGGTGGATATATTGGATGGGATCCAGTGGACATACTATATTACGGCAGCCATGAGAGAAGTCCCCCTTTGTGCGTTGATGGTGCATAACAATAAATCAACAGCACATTAATGCAGAGACATTAGTTTGATTGTCATAAACAAACGAGGCTGTGGCTGAAAGGCCTGTCGGAAGTCTACAGGGCTCTTTAAAACTTCAGGACGCCTTTACAGCACAAAGCATGAATGAGCATCAGTGCACGAGCTCGCGGTGTGCACGGTTTCAACTCTGAAGCGGCTGTTCTGGACCGCGATCTGGATGCTTCCTAACCGGGTATGCTGGACGGGTTTTATAAGCCATCTTGCCTGGGAACGTCTTAGGATCCTGCTGCAGGCGTGCGAACACGTATGTCTGGATTAAGCCTGCTGCAATTGCAGCTTGGACCTTGCTAAGCAGCAGAAAATCGATAGATGATAGAGCGGACGGACATCTTTTTAATTTAATGGTAGATAGCACACATGATTTCTAAAAACAAGTGAAACTGAAACAGCTGCATTTTATTTGACAAATGTCAGGATGCCTGATGCTTGAATACACACAGTACAAGAAATTGGAAGATTGCAGGGTCTTTTTTTTTTCCTTTTTGGAAGATGGAAATAAATCTCAGCAGGTGTTCAATATAAGAAGCACTTCTACCTCAGCTCCATCTGAAGGCTGCAGAGCAAAAACAGATCCCATTCTGCGCCCTAATTTTAGATATTTAAGTGCATGTTAGCCCTTGGTGTCATGATGTCACAGATGATGTTTAGCTATTTAGAGATCTGGCTCCCCAAACAAGTGGCAAAGCTGCTTTCATGCTGATGGCTAAGAGGCTCTACACCCACTGCTCTCCATCATCCCCTTCTCCAGCTCTCTCTTCATCCATACTCATCGCTCTGACGTCGCTCTGTGTCTCTGCGCCAATCTATTTTTTCTCAGTGTTAGGTTTCTTTCTTCAAATCTGTCTCTCATTCAGCCCATGCTCATTCAACCTCGGGTCAGCAACTTTAACTAGGGGAGAAAGTTCAAAAGTACAAGCAGCTTTGCCTGCATCAAATATTTAAAGTCCACTTAGTATGGAAATGTACTCGAGTTTCAAAAATTAAAGCCACCCATTCTCACTCACTCCAAGCTCCCAAGTATAAAACACTGTTGCTTGTTTCTTGGCCCTATGGTTCAGAATTGGACACTGTATGTATCCCTCTAGCGTCATGTGTGGATGCACCTCTGTAGCTTAATGGTTGGCTGTGCTGCAAAGTCATGTGTCATGGGTGTAAAGTCATGTGCCGTCATGTAATGGAGTGAAAAATCCAAGCAAACGCAGGAATTTCACTGACTTTTTGTAACCTGAGTTCATTTAAGTTATGCAGGCTACGTGATTTAACTTATTTAACCTAGTTAAGTTACATCATGTAACAAGGTGTGTTTCCTTAACATAACTCAGTAGACTTTGTGCCTAAATCTACCCAAAATGTTCCCGTTTCCTAAGCTTTATTTTGAAAGTCTAACCAGAATTTGCTGCCAACATGAGCATATTTTGAAAGTCTAACCAGAATTTGCTGCCAACATGAGCAGAAATCATCCAGAAATCCCGTATAGCTAAAATATCCGCAGCATCATATTTTGAAACTGCAGTCCTAACTACTTTGGTTTTACTTGCCCAGTTTGAGATATCCATTGCTGAGATTTCTGCCCTCACTCCAACAGTGGTGGTGAATAGAATATATTGATTATGATGCTCACAACAGTGAGAAACTACAGCAACTTCTTTCAATAGAAACAGATACATGGGTAATGCATAGACTTGACTGTGAGACTGTCATTGGGACAAAGGAAGAAGATCCTCAGAACTGCACAAAGCACTGTATTATGTTGCAGATCAGCTGTTTGGACCACAGTCACAGACACCACCATCTACATCAAGTAATAAACTGACTACATGCCAAAGTATCCATACAAACCTACTTACTGTAAAAACTGTTTAACTTACATAACCTGCTGAATTTACATCACGTACCTTACAATCTTTTCTTAGAACATAGCCAAGTATTGCCTAAACTTAACCAAAGTAACGACTGTAGTGCAAGCTTTATTTTGAAACTCTAACCAGACTCAGCACATTTAGAATCACTAACTTGACTGCAGTGCTGTGCGTGACCAAAAATGATGCTTAAGGGCACCAACAACATCATATTTAAGGTCGACTTACCAGACCCTCCAGGAATTCGCGATGTTGCGATTTGCAACTTCAACGCAACTTCAGTGAATCCCCGTGAATTCAGGGCGGTGTTGCAGTTTTAACCAATCACCAGATTTTTCCGCAACTTCTGTGCAGTCTGCCCGGAGATTGAACTCGGTGGATCAGGGACGGCCGCACGGTGCGGGAGGATCCCCTCGTGGGACCTCTCCCCGGCGCTGGCTGGCCCCCGCTGGGTGCTTTTCCTACACGGCGGTGTGCCGCGACCGGTTCTTGGTAGGCTTGGAAAGGCTTGGGGGCGAAGGTGGCTCGCGGCTCCGCAAGCTTTACAGCACCCGCCCGCCGGGCCTTTCCGCTTCCCGGGGCCATGGACTTAGTGCTCACTGTGCCCTCTCCGAGACTGTCGAATCGCAACTTAACGCAACTTTCACTTCCTCCCGCAACAAAATCACAACAAAAATGTAAAAAGCACCGCAACTTTCACCGCAATTTTTTTGAAAACCTCACGGATCAGGCATTTTAGGCCTCAACTATTTAAAAAAAGGCCCGCGAAATCCTGGTGGGACTGACTTACAGATGCCTCTTTGTGGACACAATTTAAGTACACTTTACTGTATCATATTACCTGTATTCAACAAACCCTATACTATAATATATTAACTGGCACAGTTTTAAACTCTCCGCCTATCTTTGTTTCTGTCACTCAGCTTGCGGCGCTGTGCTTTGTAGCCATGAAATTATTCCCATCACTTTACGTCCAACAGTAATTAAGCCAACCCCGCAAACACACACAGCATGCACGCACACAGACACACACACACAAGCAGATGAAGTGTGCGAGTGGACAGATTCACCCATGCGTGTAACCGCACACCAGCCGGAAACACACATGTACATGACACACCTCATGCACACATTAACATCATTAATATGCAGGAAAGTAGAAGACTTTCACACATACTAAATCCAACAGCTGCAAGTAAACACACGTGTGTGTGCATTCTCTCTCACACACGCACACACACACACATGCACACACACTGTGAGCTATCCCATGTCTTGGGGGGAGGATTTAATTAAAAGGTGTCGGATTTAATGAAGCTGAAGTCACTGCTATCGGTCAACACACACACACACACACACACGTGAGCAAATCAAGCATACACATTCATACCAGTTGCACGCACATAAATACCAAACTGGCCACATAAAAACGTAACAGAACACACACTCATTTGGCCAGAATACAACTCTCACACAGCACAAGCACAGTCTGCTTGACTAAAGGACATACTTTATGATATTCTGCAAGACACACACTGACACACACACACACACACACACAGCTCAGAGTCTGTCCCCTGATTGAGGACATACTTAATGACACAAATGTCCTGTCATGACACCAACAGAGTGTACACACACACACACACGCACACACTTGCGTCTCACATTTCTCTGAGACTAAAAGTGGACACACACACCTCAAGGTGATGAGTCATGCAGTGTGAGTCAATGTCAGAGGAAACAGGTTAACAAGACAGTTTACGTCACAGGTGTCCTCTCACAACACGCTCTACAGTAAAGTCCAGTTATGTATAGGGCCGGGTATCATTCCAAAATATCTGATACTGACTTTGATACCACTCCCTGAACAATACTTTTTTTGAGACCAGGTTTTAAAAAATTTAATTCTAACAAAAAGAAAATTACACCCTTCATTACGCTACAATTATTCACCGCAGGAGGAGGAAACTGTTCAAAGACCGGGAAGCAGCTGGAGAACGTTCTACACAACCTGGACAACTGGACTAAAATAAAGAAACTGATGGAAGGTCTGTGAAAAGGAATATGAATAACAAACAGTGAGGCAGAAATACACCATTGACATGTCTGGGCTGCCTAATCCAAAGAAGAAGACGTGGGTGACATTTGTGGTGTGACAGCTCAACATAAAGTGTGAAGGTCTGTCTATGAAAGGTGTACTTCTTTTCATTTACCTGTCAGACTGTGAGAAAAACACCATGTTTGCATTCAAAAACACCGTCCACCTCGACTCCAAGTCATCGTCCCCGCCACGGCGGCGAGGAGAGAATTCAATGTGGTGAACGGACTCAGCAACAAGAAGATACAGGTTAAGCTGCACTGGCTAGAACCACACCAGCATTATTAGATCATTCAGACGAAGATGTTGCATGCTTATTGGCTCACTGGCACTGATTAGATTTACTTCTGAGGCATCAAAATTTGGTACCGAATGGCAAAGGCATTGTCATAAAAGTGTCAAAGTTGGGTACCAAGCCCAAATTATACATGCGTACAATTTACGTTGATGAAGCAGACAACCCTTGTCTGACGCTCTCAAGGCTTGCTGCTGTAAATCACTAACTTTTATCATAAAGGTGAAACATTCATTCAACAAATGTTTCATTTCTACACTAAAAATAAACGGCGCCTGTGTTGACTCAGTCATGACAAAGAAAGAGGACAAATCACAATGAAAGGCATGTAATTTGTACATCTGATTAAAAAGCCCAGTTGGATTTCAGGGAAAAATCGTCACGTTGGTTACATTAATACATTTGTATTATAATTATATACTTTGAACACAAACTTTCTTTAATGGCACCACAGCAGAGCTTTATGTTGAAAACTGTGTTCAGGGTCCAAGTCTACCTGCTGAGACCAAACATTGAAATACTGACAGTCATAGCTCTCGAGGCAGACTTGAACTTTTCCACACACAGCAGTAACAGCCCATTCACTCTGATTTCCTGTAGCCAGGGGTCGGATCTCAACGGGAGCTGATTTAGGTTCTTTCAATTAGAGCTGCTTAGCGAACCGCACGTCCTCTCTAATGCTGGACTTGAATAAGATTACTTTTTAAACACGGGGCCCATTAGATGACTAGCTCACCTAATGGGACCGCACACAGTGTGACTGATACACCATCTATACAGGAAGGGCTAATAGGTAAGAGTGAAAGAAATTAGGAAAAAAAATTCTCACAGTGTAGTGTTTCCTGGTGTATGTTCTTCTAAACATGCTTTTACATGTGTAAATATCCTACGTAGATAGTTTCGCGTTTGTCTGTTTTTACAACCAGCAGTTTGCACAGGGTATTTTATTTTGAAAATCCGCTGGATTCTCTGCTTTTTCTGTGTCTGGCCTCCGCCTGCTCGACCGTAAATTGTCACGTGCTGCTCGCGTCAAGCGTCAAAAATAGAACAGACGCGTAATTCACGTGTAGACGAGCGTCGAGACACTTCTGGGATGCGTCTGCAACGAACCACGATGGAGCTGGTGGGGGTTTGATACATTGACTAGAACGGCCACGTGTATTACTCGCGATGACGCGACGCTCATGCAACACGCCACGGACGGGCCTGGAGTCGTTCACTTTCCTGAGTCACGTTTTATTTTATCTGAAAGACGGAAGGCTGAGAGTCAGAGAAATGCAGGAGGAAGAAGGATCCTGCAGAGTAACATCACGCTCCAGACTTTCACACTTTTTAATTTGAATCTGGAAATGGGATGGTCAGTCCCCCCATTTCCACAGGATAATCAATCACGACAAATTCTGACTCTTGTATAGAAATAAACAGGAGATAGAAAGGTCTTAATGGCCTCGTTTCCATAAAGATTTTCATGCAATTTTAGAGGTGCAACCTTTTCTGGGGAATTGTCGCCACCTACTGCTTATCTCGTGAACCAACTCGATTTTTGCGTAACGGATGAAATCCATTGAATGCAAGCCATGAATGCCAAATTACTTAAAATTCGAAATACCTTTGGATGGAAACACGACTACTGATGTTAGAGCGGAAACAAACCCTCAAACCCAAACTGATCCACGCCGTGTTCATTTATTAAAAAGCGGTACATGACGGACGTTTGTTTTGACAAACAACAGAAGACCAAAAATAGATTTTTCTGCCACAATTTATAAACCGAGGTTACCTGTGCATGTATATCTGTGCATTCACTTAAGATACAAGACTCATCGCGTCCTTCATACACAAACTACCATCTAGCTCTCAGCTAAAGTGACCAACTTATAAAAAGACAAACTACGGAAATATATTTCCTTTCTTGCTCACACTGAAGAGTGTTTGGCAGCTTTTCCTCAAGTCTTCACATCAGCCAAAGATTGAAATATTCTGGGTAAATACTGTATAATTTATAGGCTGCTGCATTATTTTGCTGCATAATTTATAAACTGTAACCCACTGCTAATGAGTGGCTTAACTCATTTTATAGAATATTTAAGGGCAAAGAATGAAGATGTTGCTTAGAGTATGTGAGTCTGTTGATGTGTAGTGTGAAGGTCTTAAAGACTTCCAGTCGATAACCCGCATCTCTCTTTGTCTGAAGGTGCTTCCACACCTCGAGTTTGACTGATTTTGTCCAGACCAAAGACTGAACAGCACCAGAGATTGCTTGAAAGCAGACTGGCTTTTTGGTCCCTCGGATGTCATGGGGCTGATCAATTCATGGCTACTTTAGCCACTAACAAGCTACAGTTTATATTTACATTAAATCATTTAGCTGACGCTTTTATCCAAAGCAACTTACAGGGAGCAATCTGGGGTTCAGTATCTTGCCCAAAGACACTTCGACATGCAGACTTCCAGACTGGACGAACTGGGGATCGAACCACTGCTCATCTGATAAGTAGACAACCCGCTCTACCTCCTGAACAACAGCCACCCGAGTTAGTAGTTAGTAGCTACTTTAGCAACAGGTAAAGATATTTAGCCAGAAGAGACATCAGAGGGAAAACCAGTAAGCTCATAAAGGCATCTTGTGGCTTGGCAGCTTAGCATAAGAATGAACACTTGGTGTAGGAGCCAGAATGTTTGTAGGTCACCTTTACTTCCGGTAATTGGCACAGGGGGTGTGGTCGTACCTTATTTTTACCTGTGCACTTGGTGGCGGGAGTTGGTGACAGGCTCTGATATTTTCTATTGACTATGTCACTGTTTATTATCACGTTTCACTCCTTTTCGTTTTAGCACTTATCTAATTTCATATCGTATAGTTCTATTCATCAGGCGAATTTATATTTGTTTTTGCTATTTTGGTTAATAAACATCATAAACTTATAACATGGACTTCGGATTTTCATTTTGGACCATGAGTCACAGTAGATGCCGACTCATTGCCGCTACACTTGGTGTTGTGTTTTTTAAACAGAGGGCGGTGACTGTACGAAAGTCCGGAAGGAAGTCCTGACAGCTTGTTTAAAGGCACCGTTTCTGAATCCAGTGTTGTTTTCTCTGCGGATTGAGCATTTTATATTTATATTTTAGCAACTATGCAATGCTGTTTTATAATTTAAAATTTCATGGAAATATGGGACCATTAATATTACATGACAAATTCAACTGTGTGCGCTATAAGTCAGGGAAGTGTTGGAACAGCCAACACAAAGTATGTTTAAACACAAGATGGTCAAGAAGCTAGACGCTATGAATCCTAGTACAACTTCACTTTTAGTACATGCCTGTTATTAGTAGTGAAACTACCGTTTTCATGCTTCAAGTGGGAGTAATCTGACTGCTTTGCCAACAGGGGTTGTTGCTCTCATAGAAAACAACTGTTTAATTTAATCTGCTCTCGCTAAATGAGAGTGGATTGGTGGTAAATGCTGCTGCTGCCTGAGAGTCCTGCAGATTTATGACGTCCTGGTGTCCTCTGTAGCCATCTGTGGGTCATCATTCATTTTACATCTGAACTGGGTTTCTGAATGAATCCTCAGAGGCTGCAACCTCAAATGCTTGATGACCCCCTTTAATACACGCCAGCCATGGTACCTGCAACCACGGAACAAGTTTAAAAGAATAATCACTGCACTCAATCTAATAAATGATATTAAAATCACAAAGTGCTTCCATTTTTCTTTTTAGGCTTTTCTCCACTATTATTACTGAGCAGAAAACATCAGCTATATATTTCATGTATCATCCTCATAAAAGCTCCCTGAACAATAAACTCAATTGAATTTCTGCTTTGCTCTGACACACACACACACACACACACACACACACACACACACACACACACACACACACACTTCCTTGTACCTGCTTACATACATTCTTTCTCTCACACACACAAAGCAGACAATGTCACAACGCTGACTTTCACACACACAAACAAAGCAACTGAATAACAGTTGGAGGGCGGAAAATGATTACTCTGTGTTTTTTTGTCTGTCTCTGCTCTTCATCTGCTTTCCTTTTCTTTTCTTTTCTTTTTTCTTCCAGGGTGGATCGCGGAGAAGCGCCTGCTGCAGCGATATTACTCCTCTTTGCTTAAACGGATATTGGGGTGGAATCAGATTTAAAAAAAAAAGCTATTTATTTCTCATCTCCGCCGCTTTGGTATTGGCTTTTTCGCAAAGATACACAAAAACAAACAAACACACATACATGTAAAAAAAACAAACTACATAAAAACAACAAAAACATACGCTGGACATGAACACAGATACACATGCAGCACTAGACATTAAAACAAAAATACATGCACACAAACAGAGAAACAGATCAAATATTATATATATATGGAAAACGCACACAGGATAGATTTACATCCATGCATGTGTGACATGCATTTCAATGTCAAATCTAATATTTTGTATGTTTTTTGTCAAAGACAGAGTATAAGCAACAAGTGGCCACTAAAACACTCTGAGCTTGGACAAACTCTGTTAGATTTACATGCCGGCCAGTCGACATGGCTGGAGAGGTCATTCGGTTTAACACACACACACACACACACACACACAGCTATCCAAGAGGGTGCAACACCTGAGCAACACCTGTCAGGACAGAAATAACACTGCTACATCAAAATGTGGCACAAACAGAGAATTTAAAGACGAATTCAACTCATTCATTGTCCAGTCTGTGTTCCATTAAGTCCATTAAGATCCATTAGATCTTCATGGAATAAGTAGCCCAGTGGCTTAGTCTCAGCACAGAGCAGTCACGTGGGATTGCTGTGGAAGCGTGAGGCGATAAATGATGAGATGGAACGAACAGTCAGTCAGTCAGTCAGTAGGTGCATTACCACATTACATCAATAGCAGCCTCGTCTTTTTTTGCCAAACTCTTGCCACAGCCACTCCCAGCAGTCATGAACGTACTGTATCTCTACAATGATAGGGAAGATCACAACATCATGCTCAACCTTCCACTTTGGCCCTGAGAGAGTTTTCATCAGATCAGACAGTTAGTCAGAGTTTGTTTGTACCCGTTAAGGACACAGGCGGGTAAGCTCCATTCATCCCAACCCACGTTCCAAGCAGGAACAGTGGCCAACCACTGCATCACCATGCCACCTGCAGGTAAAACCTACCAACTGAAATTAAATAATATATGCAATAATAAGCATGTGGATATAAAGCAATAAAATATAACAATATGGAAACCTGGATGTTTTCATTCGCATCCAAACGCGCTGCTAAAGCCCAGCTGCTGTTGATGCTGTGAGACAGAACATGTGCAATTTAAAATCTTTGTCACTTGTCGAGAGCTTCATTTTCTCTGTGAGAGCTTTAGAAGGTCGCTCTTCAGCAAGGTCACTCGTCTCAGCCTCACGTTCTTTGTGATCAGAGGTCAGCGGTGCAGTTTGACCAACATTGTGGCTGCACAGGGTCACGGAGGCGACCAAAGAATGTATTTATAACCCTTTTTCCAGGAGCAAAGACCATCTCACAGTAAATGTAATAGAAAGCATGTCCTCTACCAACAGACCGACAGTGATATACATAGCTAAGGGTTAATGGGGTTCAGGTGCTTCTTGTTGTCTTATTGGGCGATTCCTCATCCTCTATCAGCCTCACCACACCCACGCTGACCACACAAGTCAACACACTCAAGAACATACTGAGAAACGTTCATAATAATGTCTCCATTAAAACTAAAGAAGGAAATGGAGTGAGATGGTTATCATGTGAGGAAGACTCTTCTGGAGTGAGAGTGAAGTGAGTTGGAGTTATGGAAGATGTAACACTCCCCTGAATGATCACACACTGAATAATACACACTGTAAATGTAGCACAGAGAAGTATGAGGAGGACAAACCAATGAGGAGAAGGTTTGAGTGCTTACCTTCTCCATTGTCTGACAGGTTGTTTTGTCTTTTCCTCAACATTCAGCCACCAGCTATGTTGAAAAGGTTGCATGATGTATGTCAACACAGTGTTGGTGCTCCACTTTGGAAAGCCTTCCATTTTGTATGTCTGCCACACCCACATAGACCTTGTACTAAAACCCCACCTTTCCAGTTTAGACCAGCCAATCAGAGAGAGGCAGACAGGTTAACACATATATTAACTCTTAAATCACCAAGCTCATTGTTAAACAGTAGAAAGATCAAATCTATATCTGATATGCTGCTTCTTCATATCCCACATAAAAGTGGTTTGTGTTTAGGTGTATTCTCTGAAAAGAGAAGGCCACAAAGACACAGTCTCTAAGGACGTGTCCAGTATTTCTTTTTAAACATTTTAAAGAAGTAACTGAAGGTCCAGTGTGTCAGATTTAGGGGGCTCTGTTTACAGAATATGGTAGAGATTGATTAATATATTCATAACTATGTGTTCATTATTGTTTCTTAGCCTTCGGATGCCTCCTACAGCAGCTTTAGGTTCAAAAAGGGTTGCCTGAACTTTTGACTTTCAGCCCAAAAGGAGACGCTGATTCATTTGAAATGACACAGTCTGGAAACACAAACACCTCGGTAATAGGAGGACCAATCTAAGATGGCTGCACTTGCACTTGCTGCACTCAAGGAAAAGGCCGTTCTGGTCATTAAGGTGACATACAGCTAGAGGTCAGGGTGTTAATCACTTAAGCTACAGCCCTCCCTGTACCTACTGACCTAACTGTACTCTGGATCCAGACTGCAAACGAGACACCTGGAGGTCAGTTGCAAACAGACAAAGATGCATGTCTGTGGTCCCAATTTTTCAGTTCAATTCATTTTGATTTATATAGCAAAAGTTATCTCATGACACCTTTCATACAGAGCAGGTCTAGGCCGTACTCTTTATAATGTTATTTACAGAGACCCAACAGTTCCACCATGAGCAAGCGCTTGGCAACAAACACAAAGAACACACACATGTAAAGCATTTGAAGACCGTCTCTGCTGATCATCTGTTCATGAATTTAGCATCCGTTTAGTGTCACCCCTCTTCCCATGCTTGAGTACAAACATTCCCCTCGATGACAGTGATTCAAAGGCAAGCAGACATTTCAAATAACTCTCGACTTGCAGGCGAACTGAAGCTCCTACTACCTACACACTTAGATCTATGATCACCGTTTTATTTTGATTTTTTTGGGGCCTTTTTGAGTCTTTATTTGACAGAGAGAGCTGAAGAGTGACAGGAAAATGGGGAGAGAGAGAGAGAGAGAGGTGGGGAATGAGAAGCAGGAAAGAGCCGAAGTTGGATTTGAACCCTGGACTGAGCCTTCGTACACGGGGCGGTTGCTCCACCAACTGTTCATTTCTAATAGGAAAACATTTTCTTGGATGTTTCGGAGTTTCAGACCAATTACAGGAAGTTGCACAAGCCATTATCAGAACTGGGAAAACAACAACACAAAACAAAAAAGAGCCCTGGTACCAGATGGAGAGAGTAAGAGACCAACTAAAATATGGTCCGACAACGTTTTTAAAAAATCCATCCAAACAATAAGTTTATTTCCTATAAAGCTTTTATTGTGAGACATTTTCAGGAACAAAGTAAAAAAGTCTGCTGCCCACTTTGGACTTCAAGTATTGTGCTTGAAACTGCTTCTGCTGATGTTAATACCATAATCATATTAAAGTGGCAACAAACTGTTCATTCTTTTTATTTTTTCCATGAATTCAAACTGTAATAAAAGGCTACCCGCTGAAAATAACAAAATAACATTAGACCCACATCTGTCTATAATAATACGAAGTCAGGACATAGGTATGTTGCGTATAGGTCTATATTGAACGCTCATAATTGCAATGTGAAACTAAAACTAAGGAGCAAATGTCCAGCTGTTCTGTCCTTGGTTCAGACTCCCAGGTGTGAAAAGATCCTCAACTAGAAATAGTACAAAAACAAGAGTTACTGAAGTGGAAATGTCACTGATTGGAGCTTTAAGGTTGGCTGACCATGAGCAGGTCTAAGCAGGCAGGTAATGGTAATCATTAATCAGTAACTTACTTCTAAAAGTCACAGCAGGTTAATCTCATTAACGCTCAGTGCTGCGGACATGCCGGTCCACGTTCACCTGCTGTGACACATGTAAATACACTGGAAATCAGCATTTGAAGCATTTTTACTTTTGTTGGACCATTTTCGTCTGAGTGCGGAGTCATTAGTCTTACCTGCTACTAGATTTATTTCACTTTGTCTTTGGTTTTATTTTTCACTGAGGGTGAGTTGCTGTGTTTGGCCCGCCAAGTGTTGCTTGCATTTGAATTCAATCAGTATGAGTGGAAATAAATAAATAAGCTCAACTCAGACACTTTATTTATGCCCCAGTGAAGCTTGTACGGTATAGCAGCCAGTCCATTAAGCTTGTCCTGTGTAGTCTATACAGTGACCTGGTGTGGCCAGTCAATCCCTTTGGTGACCAGTGACTTAGTGTCAATGAAAAGCTCTTACACAGAAGGATAATTAAAGCAGAACATTCTCCAAACACAGCTCACCATCTCTACACCAAAATAGATACAAAGAGATTGGATAAAAAAGAAATACGCTATAAAGGCTCTTTAAAATTCATGCAAAGCATTTAATTATGTGATAATTTCATATTCAAAGCAATGCTTCATAAGTGGTATCCGTCTTATAATGAATTATTCATTAAAACTGTCCGACTGTAGTTTTAGATTTTTCTGATACTGATTAATATAAGGTCTCATTTTTTGAGAAATCTTTGCCGGATCTACATAAATATAGATAAAAACCTGTTTAACTTCTTCATTTGTCTTAGGTGTAATTGAATATTTATGTTATTTTTTTTAAAAATGCATATTTGAATTACTCAAAGATTTCTGTTACATTTCAGTTTTAAATCGTTTGGTTTGTTTATACCTCTGTTTGTGTATTTCTAGATATTCAGCCGGTGTCAGTTCAGTAAATGATGCATCACCTTCTTTAGAACTGGTCGTGCTGTCACTGTAAATTTAGATAAATGCCTTCACATGTATTTTTTTTACAGATACAGTTCTCATGCATTTAGATGACACTCACATCCACAAAAGATTACAGTGCGGGTTGAATGGACTGTCACAGAAAGAAATCCAGCAACCTCATGCTTTAGCGGCACCAAGTGTCAGCAAGAGGTAATTTTTTGTTTGTTTGTTTGTTTGCTTGTTTGTACCAAATTCACACTTTTAATTTGTTGCAATCTGTCAACTTTCACATGACCTGAACTGTGACAATCTGTCTTCATGTGACAACTGGACTCCCAACAGGCCTCTCGGATGAGTTATTAAGCATCTTTAAGCCTAAAAAGTTGGTAGGTTTTGACTCGGTGCTTGTATGTCTTATGATCTGGATGAAAACAGAATATCAGACTCGTCTCCTGCAGATTAAAATTACAAATCCCGTAGATTAAAACCACATCGAGTGCAATTCACACCTTGTATCCATGTTGACAGCTATGAATAATGATTAAACAGTATGTCCACATCACCAATGCTAATATACCGTTGTTACAAGAGCTACATTTGGACCTTTATGTCACCTGATTACAACCAGTAATCTATGACAGATTGGCTGCCCTGCACAGGTCATTGCATTGTTAATTAATCCAGATTTACTGCCATTGGCAGCTTTAACAGGTGTTTCTTCTCGTATTCCTCACCCTGCAGGTAACCGGAGTCAACACAAGTTCACCTGCAAAGTGCCTGACACAAAAGTACAGTTGATTATTGTAAATATTCTACCCTCGCTTCCAAGTTTGGTAAATCAAATCAAATTTGTTACAGAAAAGCTTCGTTTCCTCAAGCACAACTAAAAGTTTCCACAGTCACCCAGCCAAAAGAAATCAACATAAAAGGATATTTCATTAAAGAGTACATTACTTACATCCTCGTAGACAGGACGGCCAAACAAAACATGAACCTCATTCTCAGTTTCACCGAGCTCACACAACAAACAAAGTCTGTGCTCCGCCAAGCCCGAGTGGTACCGGTAATGATTCTGAACGGAGCTCAACAATAGTTTCATTTGTCTTGATCTGATTTCCCATTTTATGAGTTAATTGTGCATTTCTATTTAAAAATGTCTGGAGGGAAAAAAGAAGATCATGAGAACATCTTGATGAAGTTACCTGTTTACACACTGTAAAGGTTAACAAGTAGTTTGTTATTTAGACAGTTCTGTCATCCTGCCAGACAACAGATTTGGCAGCATCTCCTATCTGGCAGGATATAAGACGCCTGCAGTGAAAAACAAGTCTAATTCCAGCCTCTCTAACTTTAGAAAGCTTAATGAACGAGTCTGTAATCCCGCCGTAAGAATGAATGACTCTTCAAATACGAGTATCTCCGTGGTCGTTTCTTCAGTTGGTCAAGATTAGACTTCTAACAAGACGCTCCAGGTTTACTTGGAGCAGGAAGACTCGGTCGGTGTCAGGGTGTAAATATTTAGAGCTAACCAGTTTGAATGGCCTTGTCCGGAGCCTGAAACCACTCCAACTGTGCTTGGCATGAACTCACTCTTTGCCAGGAAGCTCTGGCTGCCGGGGAGATTACACTTGTCAGTTTTCCATTACTGAACAGTCTCTCTGACCAGTGGGCCAGCTTTGTCCATTACCATTATGTTTGTTCATTTTACTGCTACATTTCTGGCATGTAGGTATCAGGAAAAAAAAGCAATAATCAAGTTGGCAGTGATTTAATGTTTTCCTTTAACAGCACACATGGGCACACTGGCTATAGAGGTCAGACTTGTGACCTTTTTCCACCATGAGATCTTTTTTATTCACCTACTTCAGACACTGCAACCAGCTGAAAATCCTTCAACCCAAACTCCCTGAAACCAACAGATTTGGATTATTGTCGACATGATATTGGTTTTTAAAGGAAGCTTCTCTCAACGTGTGTCCGTTCCTGTATTTGTGGGTCATGGGAGGTGAATCCTTTTTAGTGGCCACTGAGAGCTCTTACATAGTGAAGTACACGACGTGTTGGTGTCAGCAGTTAAGCCAGAGGAGGATCAGAAGGTGCCTAAACCTGTTAACCGCGGAGGGACGCGTGCCAACACTTTACATAAGCTATTATGACAAGCACCGCACTGCAAGGAGTACAGCACACTTTATTATTCCCACTCTGTTTATTAAACTCTAATTGGCACAAATGAGAATAAATGGTATTTACGCTTTTAATATTTCAAACACAGAGGCAATATTCTGTAACACTAAATATAAAAGGAGCCCTACATTTCTGTGATCAACTCACCTTTTCTTACAAAGCCCTGTTCTACCAAGAGTTGAACCCACAAAGGAGTCCCCGCCGCCTACATGCATGAGGCTGAACTGTCAACCACTCAGGTCACCGCAGCTCAGAACATTAGACCCAACCAAATTCTGATGAAAGACAATGATAAATACACAGATCTATGGACAGAACCAATATGAAAGTCTTACAGACCAATATTTTACAAAAATATCAAAATATTCTTAGAGTTCCTTTATCTAAGTCAGAAGAGCAGAATGAGGTGAGGCAAGGAAAGTAGCAAGAAGGGGGAAGTACGTAAAGCAAGGAGACTGGAGGAGGAGGAAAGGAAGAGTCAGAAGGAAGGGAGGGAGAATGAGGAGGTGTAGGAGAAGAGGAGTGGAGGTGGCACAGACTGAAGGAGCAGGATGTTCAAAGAGTGTGTCTAAGTGAGCTTCCCGTGGTTGGTTTTTCTCTTTATCGCCAAGCACCGTAAGACCTCTTCAATGCTGAGGATGGATGAGGGACAGGAGGGTGGAAGGAGAGAGAGAGAGAGAGAGAGAGAGAGAGAGAGAGAGAGAGAGAGAGAGAGAGGCACTCGTAGAGGCAGGCAGTGAGGCAAGCAGTCCTTCAACTGGATAATCCTCTCCACTAATACTAATCCCTGCTCTCTCACTCACACATACACACACTTCTTCTTTTTTTTCCCGGTGTGTGTGTGTGTGTGTGTGTGTTTGTGTGTGTGTGTGTGTGTGTGTGTGTGTGTGTGTGTGTAAACATTACACTCCGGCATTGATGTGGCTGAAAGCAGAGCTCTGACAGAACGATCGCCGATATGAAATTAAAAACCGTAGAATATTTCTGATATATAATCGGTTGTCTCATCTCGTGCATCAAGGAACAAGCTGGAACCAGGCTGACAAAGAATTACAGATATGAAAATTAAACTGCAGAAGATTGCTGATGTTATCAAGCTGTCTATTGGTAAAAAAAAATGTGAAAAAAAAAAACAAAAGCAGACAAACCGTATCATGATGAAAAATGATCCAGACAAGAAAAGAGGAAAAAGTCTCAATCAAAACGTTTAAACTGAGTTCATCTGACTTCATCCATGCATATTCTTTCAGTTGTAGAAACACAATAACACTAACTATAACTGCTCGACTAATGAATGATGATTTAATGAATCAATGTAGGACACATGATGAAGTCTAAACTTAATCTTCAGTGAAGGAACGCTAGTTCAGTTCCATCATACATGCTTCAAGTTAGCTGGACTTCACTAAGAGAGCTTTATTTATGTAACTGTATTTATGTTTATTGTGTAAATGTTGAGAATAGAAAGTGCAGAGACACGACTCTAAACTTTGTAACTGGAATGACTAATTATTAATTTGATCACGTATCAATAAATGTATGAAGTCACTGTGAATTAATATCCCTTAAAATTATGGTTAGGTTTGGGCTAATCGCGTGCAACAAACTTAAGACATAGTCTAAGTTTAAGACTAGTGATGAGCAACAGGAATTCATAATACACTCTGTATTAATTAATGCATTCCTTAAGTAGATGTATACTGTTATTGTAAGATAAGATAAGATAAGATAATACTTTATTTATCCCACAACGGGGAAATTCACTTGTTAACAGCAGCGAAAAATAGAAACCAAGGAGGGAAACACAAGTGTACATATTTACAAAAAGTACTAAAGTAGAATGTGCAGATTTAAGAATGTGCAGATTTAAGAATGTGCAGATTTGCAAAACAAGTACTAAGGTAGAACATAAGCGAAACAAAACAAAACAAAACAAACAAGAACAAAAACAAATTGCAAATGGTAAATGGACTGTAGCTTCTTTCTAGTCTCCCGAGCATTTAAAGCGCTTTTACCCCATTCACCCATTCACACACATATTGGCTGCCATGCAAAGTTCCAGCTGCTCTTCAGTTTTAGGAGCTAACCATTCACACACTCTTTCACACGCCGTTGGCAAAGCCTTGGGGAGCAGTTTGGGGTTCAGCATCTTGCCCAAGGACAATTCGACATGCAGACTGAGGGAAGCCGGGAATCGAGCCGCCGATCGTTAAAACGGTTTGGATGAAATTTTGTTGAGACATGAAGAACGACTCAGGGTCAGTAGAGATTTGCTCTCTATGAATTATCTTCCGGATGAATAAGTGGATTGTATTGAATAGTTAGACGTCATATGGAAGCAAAACATAGCCAGAAAGATTTTAAATCTTACAATCAAGACTGAATTCTTAGTTTTGAAATCAAAATTTGATGTCAGTTTAAAGCTCTGCAAACAATTTCAGATTGAAGTCATAGATGGAAAGTTTTTTGATAAGAACTTTCAGTATCTATAGTATTATTTATTATTATTATTATTATTTGGGGCTTTGGGACAGCTGTAGCGAGAGAGGACTCAAACAGACAAAAACCATCAACACAACACATGAGGATGTGAAGGATGTCCAGAGACGCTCCACTGGAGCAGTGAAGAGGTTCAGTGCCTTGCTTAATGGAACTTTGGAGGTGTGTGTGTGTGTGTGTGTGTGTGTGTGTGTGTGTGTGTGTGTGTGTGTGTGTGTGTGTGTGTGTGTGTGTGTGTGTGTGTTTTAGAAGGTCAGTAGAGCATCTCGCTCTCTCCTTCTCTCTCCCAAGAGTCATTAATTATTATACGCACCCACACACACACACACACACACACACTACACAAGGTAGAACCCTTCAAGTTCATGCAAACACACACACACACACACACACACACACACACACTGCCACCTCCGTGGCTAAGCAGATAAAGGATTAGCCGTTGATCCTGTTTGAGCCAGGCTGTTTGGCTGAGCTGACTTTCACACTACCAACCTCTCTCTCTCACACACACACACACATACACACACACACACACACACACACACTCCTAACCCTGGCACACATACGGACAATGTCTTAGCACTTTAAAGAAACACACAAACTCAGACGGACACACGCAGTTAACCCTGTGACACACACACACACACAGCGAGCGCTCACATATGCCTCAGCTTGAGGTGTGAGCAGACAGTGTGATAATCGGTGTCCTTCGATCACGCCGCAGGCAGACAGAGTTAAAAATAAATGAATGGCTGCATCAGTGTGTGTGTACACAAGAGGTTCTGAGCCAGTAAGTTGAGAAAAGAAGGAGACAGTGACTCGTGAAAGGCGTCTTGTAATTAGTGTTCAGTATGCTGCTAGAGAGCTGAGATAATACAGGCAGGTTGACAGACAGTACGGACAGACAAACAACCCTCCACCTCCTCCTCTTCCTCCTCCTCCTCCTCCTCCTCATTGACTGAGCTGCCTGCCAAGCATGCAAGGTAATTTACTCCATGGGAAACAGCTCAGGAGGTAGCGGATATCAATTTGCTTGTTCAGCTCAAAATCTTCTTAAACTTTTCAATTTAATCATTCTTTGTTTCCCGTCAGAGGGATGAACTCTCCCACCTTATCATTATCATTTCCTTGTAATGTTACAGATCTTCTTCAACAGTGGGAGGCGGGGAAGCCCTGATCCTAATTCCCTCGTTTAGATTTCCCTTTTTTTAAAATGCCAACTTTCTATTTTAGTTTTCAATTAATTTTTTTTCCTCCATGAATTGCGGTGAATTAATTAAAAAAGGGCGTCTTATTAAAAAGGTGGATTTTCTTTCTTCTTTTTTTGAATTCCCCTGTCTTATCATGAGACACAAAGTGGGTTTCACGGCAACCCAAAGGAATTCACACGAAGAGAGAGGCAAGACGACGGAGGGAGGGATGGAGGGACGGAGCGAACAGGCTGGACTGACTGGGCAAAATTTAAGACAAAACAAACGGAGAAAACTCCAAACACGTCCACATGTCAGGAAATAATCACAATTATAAAAGGCAACCACGCAGAAGAGTCGCATGTGGCCGAATGCCAATTAGCACAATGTGTCAGCTTGTTCAAAAAACTGCTTTGGCAATCATTAACACTTTTTTTCAAAGCAACACGAGGACACCTCACACAGCTCCAAAAAAGGCACAGTGATCATAAAAGCTGAAATAATTTTTTTTATGTTTTGCAGGACCGCAGGTCAGACGACAGTAAAGAGGATTCATGTTGCTGTAGATAAAATAAGAGTTGCAGATAACGACATCACTTTGTGCCCTTTTTTGAGTCGATTAATACAGAAATACTAATTGGTGCAACGGTTCTCTGAAGGATTCATTTTACAAAGCGCTTTACTTTTGAACGCACCCCCCAAACGGTGATGTCACAGCTGGTGTTTTCCATCAGCTATCAGCACGTAAAGTCCCTGCTGTGTGACTTCAAACTTCAAACTTTTAGTCCACACAGAGTCGCAGATATCAGCGTGATTGTGATTCATTTGGAACAAAGTGTCTCCATCCACCTGTTTTTAATAGAATCTACATGTTGAATTATAGAAAAACCTGAAATATGGCAAGAAGTTTAAATATTGCGATGTTCCTCTGCTTGGCTGAGGTGAAGAACTTGATGTATCTTCCACTGAAGAGATGAAATCATCAGTGGAGCAATGAGGAGATGTTCCTCAAATGAAAAGATGAAAAAACAACATGAATATTTTCATCAGTAAAGGTTTGACCGGACTGGCACTCTTCTAATTACTGAATCAGTAAGAGAGAAAGTCAAAAAACCTGCCTGAAGTTGGCATATCAGGAAAAAACTGAGGATGTGCCAACAGCTGATGATAGCAACCGATTGTTTGAATAGACCTGGATGTCATTGTACCTGCTTATTCCACTGTAGACATTCATTTCATGGTGCCACTCACCGTTACAAGCCTCCGCTTCACCAGAAAGCCCCACCAAAATTAAAACGCCAATCTCTGTGGGAAGCAGCAACAAGATGCCACAATACGTCAGAATCACTGGTGCTTGATAAATCATGCTATCTTGTCATGTCCCTTTGAATATATTTGCATATAGTTGATGGAAATATTCTATTCAGAAATTCACTCGAGAATAGTGCAAGAATTGAAACACAAGCACAGATTTCCACGTACATCAGAACATAACGATTCTGTCTGCGCTGATTTAGATGTGGTGGTGTTCTTCTGTCGTTCCTCCATCTTCTCGCTCTGATTTAAGGAGTGTGCACTCACAGACAGTGAGAGTTCTTTCATTAATTAGTTAAATCTTCTGGCGCCAGCATCCTGATTTGTATTTTGAGCTCCATCATACACTTTTACTGCAGCATTTCAGTACATCTTACAAAGAGAGCAGAGGGGGCTAATGGGAGGGAGAGAAGGAGAAACAGTGAATAAATCAGCTGGAGAGTATAACAAATCAATGTTTTAAATTTGTATTTTTATCTCGGGTTGCAGCGACAGTGGATCCCCTCAACGACCTCGAGCTTCATGAAGGTAATTGTCATTTTTGAAAGGCACAGAAGTTCCAAATTAATGAGTGTCAAAGGACTCCACAAAGGAATATCAATCCCACACACACACACACACACACACACACACACACACACGTCAGGATGCACAGAAGGAGTTAGAGTTTGATTGATTTCGTGTGTGTGTGTGTGTGTGTGTGTGTGTGATTGTGCCCTGATGTGTCCTGTTAAAGGTTGTCAGTGTCTGTCTGGAGCCGCCTGTTCAGTAGATTAACACTAACTCAATTAGCACACATCTGATCTGATGCTTAAAAGTAGATCACACCTGCAGGCTACCTGTGGTACGTGTGAATGGAAGACAAGCCCACAGCTGGATCCAGACCATGTGTGCGTCTCGTCAAACATCATTTCTGGTTGTGTTTAGACCTTCATTCTTCCTGAAAAGGTCCACACAGATTTAAAGAACAAGGCACAACATGAGATTTAGTTGCCTAACGTTGAACAACTCAAGAGCCGCCTGACAGTCAACCAGAATCCAGAAACCAGAACCCTGATCCCCAAAAAGATCGAATGCTTTGTAAAGTGTAAATTTAGCCCAGAGAACACAACATCCATGATGCCCAAAAAACTATTTGAAATGTGGACCCGTCAGGCTACAGCACACTTTCCAACTTTCTGCCTGAGCTTGGGCTCAAAGAAGTTGGCGGCATTTGGATGTTGATATATGACCTGCTCCGTGGATCGTAGATCGTAGGTCAAAATCAATGTTTTCAACCTTAACCTTTATGTGCAGAGATTGCTCTGGATTCTCTCTTTTTTGTTGTGTTTTATGGGATTGTAGATGGTGAAATTTCTAAACTCCTTGAAGTTGTCCCTTGAGAAACATTGTGGAAAAACTTCATGGGCATAGTTCAAGAACAAAGTGGTGAACCTCACCCAGTCTTTGCTTGTGAACAACTGAGCCAATCGAGGATGTTCCTTTCCAGGAATGACCTGTTGACTTGACTTCTTTTGTTGCCCCTGTCCCAACTTTTTTTGGAGCATTTCATCTTCACAATAATGTAGTTTCCATGAACAAAAACTTTAATAAGCCATCTTTTTCAAAACGCTGGTATTGGATTTTTTTTAAAAGTTGCCAATGTAGGTAATCTTTGTGGAGCTATCCAGTATCAATGTTCTTGTTTGTGTGAATTATACTGTGTATGTCAGGGCCGTGTAGTGGGAGTGATTAAAATGATTAAATAGTTCAATTAAATCAAAACAAGGACAATAAAACCGAAAATCTGACCCAGTTTTCGGGAGTCTAGGATCTCCAAGAATCTACTCATAAGTTCTTTCAAAGGAGGTAGAGCAGCACTCCCCCTAAAGACACACACTTTGTTTGTTGTTCCTTGCAATACTTAAAATAAGTTGATTAGCACTTAAATAGTGAAACCCAAATTACAAACTCTGACAACTGTACTAATGAACATCTAAAGAGAAGGAGGATGTTCAAATTTAGGCCAGAAGTTCCTGCTGAGCTGTTGGATCTCCCTCTGGCAACATTTCTCTAATTTTCCCTGGTACCTATACTAAATCCTTTAATATGGTGGGTACCCAGAAATAATAATGAGATTAAAATTTGCACCTGCCTCCACGAGGGACCGACAGACAGACAGAAACACACATACAGTATGTCCAAAGCAGATAAGCGGTAATTGCATGTGATCAATGTGTGCGCAGTACCTGTTTTCCTGAAACCTCATTAATTTATACATGTGGTGTAAACGACCATCACTCCCACATACGTGTGTGTGTTCCTGTGGGAGCGCGTGAACCCTATCACTACCTGTCTCTGAGACACTCAGTGAAGTGTGAAATACAAACGGTTGTACTGTTAATTAAGATCCCCACCTCCCTCCAGTTTTCTAAGTCTTAGGTCGTACTCAGAACAAATCAGGCGTTCTGGCCCGTCCTCCCGTTCATTTCAAGGGGGGGTACTGAGTTTGGAGGAAGGAAATGCAGAGACCTGCAGCAAAACAATTAAAACGATGAACCAGCTTCGATGCCTTGTGTTTAGCCTGAAGGCTATGTCGCAAAATAGGGATGTGAAGACGATTTGTTTGGTTTGTGTCCATTTGCTCGTGCGGGACAGAAAGACGGCAGCAGTTGAGCAACCGAGAGAGTGCATAAGGAGAGGGAGCGAGCTGGTGAATCTGAGAAATAAAAAGGCCGCTTGCTGATTGTTTCACAACGCACACAACGTTTTACACACACCCACACCGCTGCGCTAATTGTCACAGCACAATCTGGAAAAGGAATCCGGCCTAAATCAGGCATTTAGTCGGTGTGTGCGTGTGAACATTTGAATGTGTGAGTGTGTCGAGGCTCCGTCGTGAAGTATCACATAATAAAAAACCACTAACTATTTTGTTCTACTGTTTTCTAGTGTTTAGTCCTGTCTTCCTGCACTCGTGTGTGTGTAGAAATCTGTCCGTCTCGTCTGTGCTTTGTCCTTCTCTTTTAACGGCATCTGTCTCTTTCCCTTTGCCAGGACTAACCGTCTGTAAAGCAACACCAGGGCAGGAAAAAGCAATTAATTTCCATATTCGTTTAACTATGTACATGTTGTTGAGGCAAATGGTAATCTCAAATTAAATGCATCACTTGGTGTTTGCATCATTCTTGTGCATGTGTGTGTTTATCATGAATATAGCTCCTTTTTTTTTAATGCTCATGCTGTGTATGTGTGTATGTGTGTGTGTGTCTACAATCAGGATGCATCCATGTGTCTTGTGTACTGATGTGTGCATTCTGTGGTTTTGGTGTAGTCAATAAGTGTGTGTTTAATGTGTGTGTGTGTGTGTGTGTGTTTTGGCTCCGGCTGGTAGAGGCCCCCTCTCTAGTACCCCCCAGCTCCGTCTCTCCTGCCAATAGCTAATTGATTTGGCTCCATCCTGCCTGCTCTACTTACTCAAGTAGTTAATTAACTTAACTTTTAATTCGTTTCCACACAGCGCCTGGGTAAAACATAAAGCTGACACCGGCTGCGCACACGACCACTCACCCTGCTTTTGTGTAGCGGAGCACGCAAAGCCGGAAGTCCCACCGCTCGTAAACTGGCCTGGAGAGGTCGAGAAGTTGCTCGACTGAGTTTACCGTCTCAGACTGGCTTCACTCCAGCTCTTCGTTTTTTTTGTTTTTTTTTAACTTAATGCTCGCCTTTTTCATTGTTGCTCAGTTTTTTCTCACTTCAGCTTTGTAGTGGTTTCTCAGTAAAATGTACATTAATTATGATTTTAATTGGCACATAACACAAAATTACCACGCTACATCTGCATGAGGTTGATGAGGTTCTTGATTAATAGCAATTACTCGGCGATTACTTTACCAGGTGCTGAGATTTCTGGCTTTCAAAAGTCACTTGCCAGCCCGTACTTGTCTGGAACAAAAGCTTTCCTCACACCTACTCATGCTTTTAGCAGCCTAACAATGAAGAATGGTGCGATACAACATGTCAGACATGCAGGCCAAGCTAATGACAAAGCAGTGTGTGCCGGATGTTTTATGGCTCATATCATAAATGATAAAGTAATGTAAATCTATTCCAGTCCCTTGCTCTTCACAATGGAGCAGCATGATGTGCCACAAGACGAGACTGAACGGCAGACGGGCCTCGTTCATAGCGGTCGCTGTGACTTGTCATAACAGGGAAAGCGCAGCTGGAACTAATAACATTAATGATGGTCGTAGTCCATCCGAGCATCCATTAAGGCTGCGGACAATGATGCATATTTGTGTCCTTCTGAACAAAATTCAGCCATTATCAAATGTCTTAGCTGCACCTGCTTTTTATATAAGACTTATCAACATGTCTGCTGTGGATATGTACCTAAAAATGTAGAATATTGTGGGTCTTTCATGTGTTACTCCTCACCTAAAAGGTCTAGTAATAGTTCGATCTGCACTGTATGTTTGAAACAAAGTGATTAATAGTGATTGGGCGCACTAAGAGAAGACGTCAACGTACAGCCAGGATGTGACACTTACAGGAGATACAGCAGATTCATTTTCTTTTGGAAACTACAAGGATGGAAATTCAGTTTAACCGATGAAGATGAGGGTGTGGTACAGAACTAGACAAAAACAGATACAGGTGCGTTGGCATAGTTTCAAATTGAATGCTTATCTCTAGAATGTTTCTATAGATTTTTTTTTTTTTTGGCCTTTTATGCCGTCCGATGCGGGATTCAAACCGGGACCAACTGCAGCGAGGACTACAGCCTCCACACACGGGGCGGCCGCTTAATCCACTACGCTGCCGACCACCCCGTTTCTATAGAATTTGATTAGCCTCAAAGACAAAGATCTGAAACAGACTTTTTAGGTGTGAAACATGAGCTCTCAGTATTTCCAAAGGTGTTCATGAAACGCACATTTAGCATTAAAATCAACTTTTTTTTTTAAATCTCTTCTGTTGACCAATAGAGGATGAATGTCCATTTTACAGATTGATTTTATGACTTTGTTTGTCAGTGCAGAAAGACATCCAACCACTTCATGGCTCTTGTAAGGTCTGGTCTCTGCTGCCGTCTGTCTCAGTACGTCTCTTTCGACTCGTCCTTGTGACCGTCTGTGTTGCGTTCTTTTCCTTTGGGTCTGTCTGTTCATTTGTCTCTCACTGTCCTTACTGACTACAAAATAATTCAATAACCCGTTTTTGGCATTGCTGTTTATCGGTCATGAAAACATTCCCCAAAACAGTTTTTTTTTCTTCTTTTTTTTCTCTCTCTGTTGGTTTGAAGATAGAAAAGTCCATTCTGCTGCCACTCTGGGGTGTCAAACACTTTCTCGAAACCCTGTCAGCTGCTTTCTTTGGATTTGTTTGGGTGTGTTTTGGCACAATGAAAGAGACAGCCAACAGTTTCACTTCAAAATGAGATGTCCACTATCTTGAACAAAAGGGACGACTATTACAACAAGATACAAAAGAACAAACACCTGTATGATAACTGTATTGAATGACTGTTTCTGTGGCTGACAAAGCTATTAGATAAATTTAACACAGGTATAATGCATGAAAGTAAAACACATCATGGACACAGTCACCACTGCAGACGTGTTTTATTTTTTAGAAATGAAACTCGGAAAGCTGATTTAACTGATCCAGATCCACTTGCGGCATCGTGACATGAAAAAGCGGTTTCTCATTAGGCGCTGTGGGAGTCAGGCGAGTGTGACGCTTTTGTCAAGCTTGATCAAACTGTACCAACGATGGCGACCGCTGCAGATAAGATAGATGCTGCTATCGAGGCTGTTTACATGCAGCGTGTCTCCTTTATATCTCCCAACACTGTAGTTTGTTTTCACTTCACTCTGCCAAACCAGTATGTTTAAAGTTATATCATGGGATAGTGCAACATTTCACATCATTCAATGCCTTGGATTTACTGAATCTTTTGAGTTTTGGACATGCAGGAAAGGATGAAGTCACTTCAACAACATGGCAACGTGTTAAACATTGTAAAACAGTTCGGTAAAGTTTAGGAAAGACAACTACTTGTTTAGTTTAAGGAAAACATCATGTTACGTATGTTACATGAATAAGTTAAACTAAGGTTTCATACTGCCAATAAACAAGTCTTCTGTGTTTGTTTGATCCATCCATCCATCCACCTCAACATCCTTCAGATATGGACTTTCTCACTCTGCACAAACTTTTTTTCTTCTTTTAACATTAGCAATGTTTCTCTCGCAAATATAACTTTGCAGACGATGGCAGGAAATCAGATATGAAAAGCAAAAAAGACATTAGTGTCTTGTTCATATGCCATTTGATAATACCAGGTTGGTTTTCTGGTACGGCTACACATCAGCATCGTAGTGTTTAGAGTAGAGACGACGTCAGACTAAAGAGTAACTAACTGTCTGATTTCAGGCAGTCAGACCAGTCTAGTCCAGTTAATTTGTCTCATTCAGAGAAAGAATAAAAGAAAACTGACAAATCATGACACAGAGCAAAGTATGCTAATAAAAACAGACTAAGGGCTGTCTGTTAAGATGAAATAAAGAAGACGTAATGAGTCTGGAGGACATCTCATCATCCAGATGTTTCTTTGATCCAGATTGGGATATTTTTTCCTGGAACAGAGAGAAGCTGTCGTGACCAGGAGGTCAATAAACCTCTCAGGAAGAGGAAGAGGAGGCTAAATACACTCTGTGTTTGGTTGTCAGAGAAAGACTACAGTACAGCTAAAGAGCGTGTCACAAATACCCATGACATAACTTCCCTACTCTTACCACAGCATTAAAATTCATCGGACTGCGTATGGGTTTGTAGGCAGTCCATTAAAAAAGGATGACTGTACAAAGTGTGTATGCCAATGCACGTTTAAGTAGAACAGTGTGCAGGACACTACATTAAAGCTGTGCACTTATCTATATATACACTTCACACCCTCTGGCCAATGAAACTTCCCGTTTTTATACCATGTCCGTAGGGAGTATTTAAATAGTTGATATAATGTCTTTGTGTGTGGAAGAGCTTTGATATGCCAGTGAGCCGGGCACATAAAATGACAGATTTATCCTCTTTGTTTTGCAGAAAAATCCATTCAAAGGTTTGTTTTTTTTCCTCTCAGAACCTCACTTCACATCTCTTCACTCTCACATGTCGACACCTGGGAGCTGCCCAGCAGAACCGAGCCAGTCCACTCGAGCAGCTCAGGGTTAAGTGACGGGCTCGCCGGCAGCTGGTGATGCTGTTTCTCACCATGTTTGTCCTTCCACATTTTCTCAGCCAGTCAAAGGACTTCACTTGATTTGTCCTAACAAGAGTCGAATGCCTCTGCGACCCAATGTCAGCAGCTGCATATAAAATACAGTTGCTGACATTGGAGCAGGGTTTTTTTTTTCTGATTCTCACCTGTTAGTGTTCGAGGCCAGTCGTCACTCAGAAAACAAACCAGTTCATCCTGTTCAGAGATAAAACATTGATGGGAGAAATGTCCTCGGATAAAAAGGACCAACAGGTTCGAGCTGGCTGGTGGCTGCAGGTGAGCACCACTGTCTACATTCACCATGTTAAACAGGAGTGCAGCAAATTCATGAAGCTGCATGCTCTGCATACTCGATACCATATGATGAGTGTGTTTCAGCAGCACAGGGACAGAAAGTACAGTTTTAATTAATTAGAAAAATAAGAATGAAAATAGAAGTAGAAACTATACAAGAGCAATTAAACTCAAAATTACAAGGCAAGCCGTGCATGTACACAGAGTCCTTATGAGTTGCACTTCAACTGATTGTGAACTAGTTACTGTCTCAAGTGTAGTTATGTAGTCAAAGTCAAAGTCTTTCCTTTGCTGCATGCATTTCTCTCTCTCTCTCTCTCTTCAGCTGTCCTATCGCATAAAGGTAAGAAATCTTCAACTCTGCTTGTAGTAGATTCATGGGACATTCATGGGACCTTGAAAAGTTCTGAGGACTTTATTATATGATGACTTTATAAAAGTCATTACACATTCAGTGCACCTACGTCGAGGTGGATGTTTTAGCGTGTTAGCCTGGGAATAGAAAACTCAGAGATAGCAGGGTACTAGTAAATCTGCAATACTATACTATACTATACTATACAAGGAACACTTATTGTGACAACAGGCCAGTTTTATCAGGGACACAAACCTGATGTAAGGAGAGGGTTTGTGAGTTATTCAAGAGCAGCAGATTCTAATATTAAATATGAATGAAAACATGAACAACATTATATAAATGAAATTAATTAATTAATCAATCATCAGACAAACTGCATTCTGTAGAAAGAAGTTCTAAGACTTGGAACTGGAGAAATATTCAGACAACACCGCCATCTGTTGGACACCTTTGTCATTAATAAATAAAAAGAACAGGTTTACAGGACATGAGCTTCACTGTACCTTTAAGAGAAGTGTGGTTGTTATTTTTGTGAGATGAAAATACTGTTTATCCTAACTGATCCTTAATTATTTATTATTTTTCATAAGAGGAGCATGGAGGGTAGAGCGATTCTTTGCACAGGTAGTCAGTCAATTAATGAAACTTAGGTTCCTCAGAGCATTCTGCAGCTTAACAACACAACACAAGGTGTTTGCTTTTGCCTCCTGACCCATCACTAAGTTTCAGTTTGGCCCCCTTAAAACTTCTGAGCACCCCTGGAGTCGATGATGCTTTATATCTCTCTGAGATTTCAAGATGCTGGGTCAGCATCGTCAACTCGTCTGTGTTTCAGCTCTTTTATCTCTCGGTGTTACTTCTGTCCGGTTCTGTTAGGGTGTTCTGTTTGAGGCTTTAGGCTTGAAATTGAATTTAGTATAAGGCTTGGGGTTAAGTATTATATTGTATTGGTTCAGTTTTAGCAGCCAATGAATGAATTATGTCAGTGGGGGTCTCTGCAATTAAGAATTTAAAGTTTATTTTAATAATAATGGACTAATTAGAGCCCTGGACTGAAAGAGTCAACGTGCACCGCTCATCACTGAGCAGCAGAGGGCGGCATCCTTCAGGGAATATTTCAGCACTTCATGATATTTGTTACTTAATCAAATGGGGAAAAAAAAGTGCACCTGCTTTTGAAAATGATTGTTGCCATGGAATGAATCATTATGCTGTTATGACTCAGTAATTATAGAACTTGTGTTGGGTCACAGAGTTCTTCAAAATATTTATCAAAAGGTTCTGAAACTCAAGTTTGGCTTCAAGTACTGTAGATGATGAGGAAGCCTCGAGCACAATGTACCCGGATAACATGGATAATTGAATTTTTAGGATTCTTCAACATTATTGGCAGGAACATGTGTGTGACTCATAAGGTGGTCACAGAAAATAATATCTCATATGTGTGTCATCTTTTGGAATGTAGTCATAAAATAGAAAGAAAAAAAAAGAGAGACTACATTATGCCTACTGATTCATAAGAGGCTACTTCCTGTTATGATCCAATTGAAGCCATAGCAACACCACCTGTGACATAGCCTGACATTCACTGATTGGCTGGAGAAAGTCACGTGATTCTGCTCCTTCACTGAGCGACTTGAGGCACCTGTGGAAGTTATCGTATATGTTTCCTCATCCGATAAAGGGTTAGAGTTATCAAAATAATCCAAGAGATTATTCTTATATACTCCTACTGCACGCAGGTGATAACTATGAACATTTCTGTATTTGCATTACAGTCATGTCTCACTGAAATCACGGCTGCTAATACCGACAGGGTTACCTGCACCATCAGTTAATATCATTGTTTTCTTTGCTTCTTATAAAATACTAATGTATTGTGAGTCCTGGTGGTTCCCAGTCAAAAGCACCCGATTCTGCTCATGCAGTTTTTTTAATGGATGGAACTATTTAGTGTGTGAATGTTTTCCATGGGTCTTCATTGAAAATGTGACACATTATCGGAGTGGTTTGGCGGTCGGGGGAACTCGAAGGAGACGGACACAGATTTCCTCATGTTCTCTGTCGACGACCCGAAATATTGCTTCTCCTTTTAAAATCAGACGTACACAACATGCCATGATAAAATGTTTTCTTAAATAAATGACAGGACATGCTGTAATGTGGGGGAAAAATGCACACATTTATGAGGCTGCAGATTTTTTCCAGATGACACTAACTACATCACTAATAATGTTTTGAGGAGAAGTTGAGATTTTGTTATGATCGAGTAGTCCCTGTGTGTTTGATATGTTGGTACTGTAAGATGAAATATCAAGCGTATGTATTTATATACTGTATGTTCATTTCAGGGCCGTCTGCACATGGTATGAACGAAAATCTATTAGTATTAATAACAAATGTCAAGAATCCGATGATAGAGTCTCATGTTGTTCAGCCGCACACAGAAAACAACGGACGCCGACCAACAGTAGAAAAACGACATAAAGTTTGTGAAACGCAGCAGTCGAGTTGAGCCTCGTAAAACCTGCACAACAACACTTAAATTAAGGTGTGCTTTGTAATTACGTTGAACATTAATTAACTAGTTTGCTTCCATATGAGTGCAAGTTTTCTCACTGAAACACCTTCACACACACACTTCATGTTCTCTGCAGACCTCTCTGACCAGCTCTGACATCTGGATCATTTTTATACACACAGTCACTGAGCGTGTGTGGGTCTGAATGCATGCCTATGTCTGTAATCATGGATATGATGTAAACGTGTGTGTGTGTGTGTGTAATACCACAATTTTTTGCCCAGTAGTTAGTTCTCCAGCTGTCTCTCTCTCTCTCTCATGTTCTTATGTTGATGCTGGTTTTAATCTGCTGCTTTTATGGGAGCCCTTTAAACCTGCACTATTATTCCTTTCTGTGTGTGTGTGTGTGTGTGTGTGTGTGTGTGTGTGTGTGTGTGTGCGAACACAAGTTTAATAATATTCAATAATCCAACCAAGTTACGCAGTGACTCACTGTTTACTTTAACGTTGGGAAAGAACTTAATATCAGGTTAGAACTTCAATATAATTTACTTTCGATATTTATTCTATTAAAAACCTCGGTTCATCTCACGAGAAAATTCTTAAGTGAGGTAAACTAGTCATTTGAGTAGTAATATGATTTGTTTAAATGAGCTTTCAAATCAAATGAGTGAGTATGATTTTAAAGTTTCACTTGAAAAACTTCTCTCCATCATGCAGTCTTGTCATATTTCAAATACTGATAACCAACAGAAAACACGAGAATGTTAAACTATTTATAATATTTCAAACAATCTGACATGGTGACTACTTAAACAAGCCATCAGCATGATCAGAATCTGTTTGAATATTTCTGCATGTGTTCTTTTGATATGACATGTGAGTTGGGAGAGTGCAGGACAAAACAGTAGTCCTGTTTCCATAGGTCAACAGTTATCATCCCACACTTTGTAACGAGAATAAAATAAAAACACTCCCCATTTCTGATAAGGTCATCAAATATAGATTTGACCTCATATAATAACTTTGCTAGCAGAAACAACGATTCAAATCATGATCATGTCCAAAGTGAAAATGACGACAATAAACACCAGAAGATCAAAGACAGACAGTACAGAAATGACCCCGTAAACTTATGAAGGGAGGAACATTATGGGCTGGAAAACAGCCAAGGTTAAAGAGAGAACAGACGGCAGGAAAACAGAGAAACAGAAAATAAAACAGTCATCGAGAAAAGGAGAAATAGGCAGTGAGCGATAAGACCAGATGGCAGAACCAGCGATATCCAGAAAAAGACGGACAGAGAAGGCAGTGACCCATGCGAAAGAATGCATGTTTTTAAGCTCTCTGTGTTTAAGAGTCGAGTTCAACATTCAGATCAAACCAACAACACATGGTGCACCTGCAGTCATGTTTGTGCGTGTGTGCTCAACAGACCCACTACCAGCACTGAAACAAGTCAATCTTTTGTGCTAAGAAATCAAAGTTTGGCTGGGTATTTTTAATAAAAGCTACATGATGTCTTTCTCTGCAGCATCCTGTGTCCAACCATATCTGTTCTAACCATCATTTCCATGAAGAACCTGAAAAATCATGAAGCACCCACTAGGGTGCCCTTTCATTGGAAGAAATGTGATGGTCCATTAACAGGTGCCCTTAAAGTGGAGAAAACATGTTAAAATAATCTTTTGGATGGCCCTATTTGGTGAAAATGCAATGAATTGCACTAATGGGTGCACTTAAAGTGAACAAAATATGATGCAGTGCCTCCTGGAATGCCCTTCCAGTGGAAGAAAATCAAAAAAGTTCCCTATAGGGAGTAATTTTATTGGAGAAAATGTAATGAAATCCATAATGTGTGCCCTTAAAGTGGAGAAAAAAACTCACATAGAGACAATCACTCATGCTCACATTCATGTTTATGGACAATTTGAAGTCACCAATTAACAAACATGTATTTGTGCATGCATCATATGTGATGTGCAGTATGATACTAGTTTTTCAGACAATTTTATCATATCAATAATGGATCAATAACTCCACTAAGACAGCCACAGACATGTTACGACTATTTCTCTGCTCAGTTATATGAACTATGAAATCACTGGTTGACAAACAATACCTTTACTGCATACCAGCTGACTGCCGAGTTTCATACTGTTACAGCCATAATCGCAATAAAAAAGCACTTCGTTTTTTAGATTATATTACTTGCTACAACGCAAAACTAATCAGTCTAATCATTTCACTTTGAAACATCTAATACATTTCAGGCTGGCTTGTTTGCTGCTGTATTAATGCATGGTGGTTGGATGTCTGTGCACCCTTAAGCGTAGGAAACTCTGCACGCAGCAGCACTCCTGCTGCTAAAATGATTACATCAAGCTTGTTTGTTTCTCCCGACTTCGGAACAGCATGCAGTATCTTTGTTCCCCTCTTTGCTCTTGTCATGAAACCTGTGTTGAGAGTGTTGCGTGATGCCCCTTTATTTCCCGCTGAGATGATTGAGTCAAGCTTGTTTTGTCGACACAAGAGGAATCTGGGTTGGGAGACTCCATGGGAGCTCCGCTTCCCATCCAGCATGAACTGAGTCACCGCACCGAGGATCTGATTTGTTCCATACATCTCTGACGAGAAAATAACATGTTTTTATTGGTCCCTTTGGATAATGAATACATGGCGGGCACATTGGTTTGTTTGGTAGGCAGGTACTAAACGTGGCATTCACCTTTAGTGCCATGACAGCACGAATTTTATGGAAAATTCCATTTTTTTTTTACAAGTTTGGGGCCTAGTTTTGCTTATCGTTACTATTATGAATACCTTTTACTCATACTGCTTTATGAAGTTAATTGCTGAGCTCTAGCAGTATACAAGAACACATAATCCAACAGGGCTCCATGGGAAAACAAGCAGTCAGACAATCACACAGGTTGTAAACAAACTCCAGTACAATCATAATATCTAAAACCTCATATTTAGATTTAAAACCCAAGTAAATACATTTGAAATGTCAGTGAAGATCCCTCATGACATCTAAAACCTGTGTGCACATACCATACTTAATACGGTAAATTAAACGTCAGTCTAAGAGATGTGCCAAACAGACATCATCATTAACTCAGAACTTCCAAATGAGCAATAAAACCAGGGAGTTTTTTAAACTTGTGTAAACTTGTGTAACCGTCCAACTGTTTGCGTTCCTGCAGTGTCGGGCTCTGTTTTAGCATAGACATGTTCCCAGAGAATGGGAATGATGGCCAAAATAACAAAAAGAAGACCCATGTTTGAATACAGTTGTATTGTTCCAGCACAATGAGAATATAGAATAAAATATAAATAAATCCATCTATCCATATATTTTCTGCTTGTCCTTATCAGGGTCACGAGGGCCAGTAGCTGAGCTTAAGCAACAAGCAGAGTGAGACAAATGAGCCTCGCTTGGCTAATTCTGAGAAAAACACTCTCTGAACAGGATGAAGTGTTTAAGGTGAGGATTCAACACATTGCTGGAGATGATCTTGATTGATGCTGACTTGACTACATTACTCACATCACACGTTTTGCAGCTCTGCATCACAGAGGTCTCTGTTGGGTTAAGATCAGAAGGCTGATATTAAATCAAGCAGCAACCTCACGGCTGTGAAGTGAAGCCAATGCAGTAGTGGAGAAAACTGCAGTTCCTCAATCGTCCACTCGAGGCTGGCTCCAGAAGTGAGTCAGTCTCCATAAGTCCCCATGTTCAAATGTCCAACTTCACAGCAGAAATAAACATGTTTACAGCCTGGTACAAAAAACAGTTTTGGTCTCTGTAGCTAATTTCCCCGTTCATGACAACTGTACTGAGGGTGAATTTATATACAACTCACCTGTTCACATTATATTAAGGCTTAAAGTTATGCAGGATTAAGAGCGTGGACACTTTGACTGACAGGTGGATGCCATTACAGGTGGTTTCTTTGAGCAAACAAGCATCAGCCCTCCTCAGGTCCACTGATGACATCTTTGCCCATTTTTTTGAAAATGGCTTCATATTCATGTTTTAGAGGTAAACAATGATATGATATTCAAATTGAAATTTGTGTATATGAATGAATAGAGGAAAAGGTTCAGAAGGATATAGGAACCATGCACAAGGGAAAACTTGGAAAGAAATATGGAAGTTCAGGCAGACGCATGGCCTTTATAACGACTTTTCTCACTGTTACTGTGCTAATAGGCTCATGACACTGGTTTTGGTAAAAAAAAAAAAAAAAAGAAGGTATTTTTTCTACTTCCAGTTGCTAGTAACAAACCTAAGGGCTTTGGCACTATATTTCTTTGCATACTTCCTTAGATAATACCGGAATTACCAGTTTCCAATTTGTAAAAACTGTTTATGTCCAAGTCATAATTACAACCGGAGAATTCAGATTTCTAAGAATGCTTAAGACTAATATATTCGTGAAGTAAATAAACCAAATTTGGATGCCTCACTAGTTAAAAGGCACTTCTCATCCAGTGGCAAAGCCCAGGTGTGAATGGTTTAATGTTGCCCTTGACTGACCTGATGTTTTTTTTACACTTTTTGAGCGTATCTTCTAAGACCTGTGATTACGAAGGTGTTCTCAGCACCTTGGTGTTCACCGATTATCACACCACACTCGGTAAACTAGTGCCAAAATCCCAGTAGGTCATCTGTTTCTGAGATGTTGAAATTGGTGCATCTGGCATCCATAAACCAGGCACATTTTCTATCAAATAAAACCTTTTCCCTCTCATTCTCTTGAAGGTTACATCAATATCTCTGCATGTGCACACATGATTTTAAATATATACTGTGCATATTTAGGCCTTAGAGAGGGCTAGTATCTTTTGTGTCTGTGTGTGCTCTTCTGCCTATGCGTAAAACATAAAGACATACTTTACATCTATCTATATACTCACCTTAGGGGTTCCCATTCCTTTTCACTGCCTGCCATTACTCTTCAGGGCCCATTAGTAAGAACTGAGCACCTGTCAATTTCAGCTCTTTTACATTTGTCTTTTATCTTTAGACATCAAGGCAGGAAATAAACACAGCCGACTGTTCTCCAGGGTGTATCTGTTTCAAAGGTTCAAGTGATGGATGACTTTAAAGACGGGGTGTCTCTTTCAGTCCAAGGTGTGCATGTGTGTGTGTGTGTAAGTGCATGTGAATGTTCAAATGCGTTTGGATTATAACTTTATGCATGTTAAATGTGCTTTTTTTTTTATTTTAATGAGACTGTTAAATGAAGTTTTTATGATTATAGTATAGCAGCAGTTATCTCTTGGCACTGTAAAGCAGGCTTCAGGTTTTAAAAGTCATCAAAGGCAATCTGTGACAGATACATTTTAATCCAATGCTGAAATAAAGATACAAGAGCACTACAGTACAGCATGTTGAGTATATGTGAATATCCAGCCTGTCCTCACTACAAACTCATCAAATACCGCCACTTAATTGGTGCCCTGAGCTTCAGACTGTGACACATTAGGTATATGTAGTTTGACGTGCCATCGAAGTCAGGTGACGTAGTATAAAGAGTTAAATATGGAGCGGATTGCTCTTCCTGTCATGCCTGAAACCAAAAATCAACGTTGACTTCTTTTGAGTGACCATCATCAACCCACACAATGTAATGTAGGTTCTCTATGTAACTCTCGTTAAATGACCTTTGCTTGTTGGATTAACTGCAATCAACACTTTCAATTCAGTTTCCATTTAATTTAATTGTCAACTATAATCTTACAGGTGCAACCATAGTGAAATACGAGTGAGTTTCACTGTGGGCACTGGCGATAAGTGCATAAATAAGACTGAATGCTAGAAAACAAATTGCATTCATATGTACAATAATGGTAGCATCTGTAATGTTTCTATATTTCAGTTGGGTCTTGGCTCCATCATACCAATTAGCTTGCTGTTTTCAAAGCACCCCCATCAGCCAATCAATAACAGGCACAGCTTGTTATCTGGACGCTGCTTCGCATCACTCTTACTACACTATTAAAAAGCAACTGTTAGACTTTGGCTTTGCACAGTTAGTCTGTCTAAAACATTATGTAATGTTGCAACCCTAAAATAACAACTTTACTATCATCTTGATCAGGGGTCCCCAAACTTTTTTCGGTGCGGGCCACATCAACTTGCCTTTCTGTGATGGGGGGCCGGGGTCAGTCTATAACCGGAAATGATATCAGTCCCACCAGGATTTCGCGGGCCTTTTTTGAAATAGTTGCGGCCTAAAATGCCTGATGTTGCATGGGGTTTTCAAAAAAATTGCGGTTAAAGTTGTGCGGAAGTTGATCACGAGCAAAGTCACGTCGGAATATACTATTGTGTGAGGGGATGAAAATTAGTTTGGAGACCCCTGATCTTGATGATACCCTGACATGTAGCAGGTTGAATGGTGCCTTTGTTATTCTGACTTCCCGCACCCCATGAACCCGTTCTTGCACTATATAACTGTTCGAACATCATCATTTCGTCCGCCATCAGCTTTAGCAGAGTCATCAACTACCACCACCTGAGCTGACAAGTAGGAGGATGGCTGACAGGGTTCTCCTGAAGCATAGAAGTTAGTCCAGCAGTCAAGCAATATTTCTAAGGCACAAAGTTGGCCATGGCACTTATTACCACTACAGTGACAGAAAATTAGAAACCAGAACCTGTGAGGAAGAGTCTGTCTTTTATACTGCAGTGATTGATTAGTGAATCAGGAACAGGTGGTTAGGTAATCAGGCAGGTGAGTGGGACAGATACAGCGAGATGGACAAGACGTACAAACAAGACAGACAGAAACACAAGGGGAGGGTAGAGAAACAGGAAATAGTCCAGGAAGATAGGAGGAATGTCCAGAAATAATGTTAGAGGGTTAGTTGTTATTTACAGTGTCAAATTCTGAAGCGTATGAGCACTGACCAAGCAGCAGTAGGCTATGTGACATATAGGGAGTGAGAACATGTTGGAATATCAGAGGAAATGAATGGAGATGGAAATGTTTTCTAATTCAGGTCTGATTAAAGAATAAGTAAACAATCACCATACAAGAATCTGATGAATCATTCACTGCCAACACTGAAAACTTGTTGCTAGAGTCACATTTTGGTCATATGGGTTCCATACCAGCCTTGTTTGTGAGGCGTTTTACATTAAATACCAATATATTTGTCTCGTCCTCAGTCACACACACCTTTTGTTTGCATTTAAGGATTCGATTTTATTCTCCATTCTTAGAAAACACCATAGGGTTGAGATCATTTGACAAAATTCTTCTGATGTATCGAGCAAAAACCACTCAAGAAATGATACTCTCCAAGAAAATGTTCCAAAGTGAAGTGTTATCTTGTAAATTAGAATAAGATTTGACAGTTCAAAGCATTGAGGCTTTTATCACTGCTGCATGCCCCTCGTATCCTGGTAGAAAATGACACTAGTGTTTAAACTTTCCTTGAAGCTCTTGATAGGAAGAACTGGGACGAACCCAAAGGCCATTTATTTCGAGAAGGTTATCTGACACTGGGATACGAACAAAAGGCAGTGTAGTTAACTTTACAAAAATGCCCTACATAGATGTGACTTATCACAACTTTGATATTTCAAATCCAACCTTAAGTCTAATGGAAAAACGTATGTACAGCATGTGTCTGTAAAACGCTGCATGTGTATTTGTGTGTAAGTGTGTTTTTTTGTGTTTGACCAGTGATGTTGGTCCTTGGGGAAAACGTCCAGGAGTTGAGGTGTCAGAGATACGATGTGCAGATAAACTTGTGTTGCCATGGGGTGCCACTAAACAGCCTATAACTCAGACACGCACACACACCCTGAGCATCTGTTGCACATTTAGCCTGTGGTCATGGCCTCGTGGAGCCCCCCAGCTTCTCTTCTCTCTCTTTCGCAGGCCAGCTTCTCGCTCTTTCACCTCTCCCTCCATTTTTTTTTCCCCGCAGAGCAGCCTTCACTCTCTTCTCTTTCCATCCTTCTCTTCATCAGCTGTCATCTCTTCCCTCTCTCTTTTGTTCCCCTTTCTCATCTCCTTTATACGGCGAATCGTCCACAGGGAAAGCAGATTAGAAGACGGTGTTTCCCGACAAGTGTCAAATGAACAAATTTATCGGAGTCTGTTTTTGAAGTAACGTATCGGAGAAAATGAATCTGCGATGTGTCAAACTCAGAATCACCTTGTCCTCTTTCAACTAAATCTTAATGATGGTTTAGATGTCTGCTTCCAATATGCGGTGATGGTTTGGCATTTCCTGTTTCCACATTATAGCGTCACTTTGCACAAAAATTCATTTTGATTGATCACAGTTGACGTGTCTCCAATAATTTGTCCACCCCAATTTCTGTAAATGAGGACAGAGCAATTATTAGAAACACTTCTCAGTTAACTTCAGCTTCCAAAATAACCGCAAACTTTAAATCAACCCTTCTCTAAAACACTGCATCATCATGAAGGAATGTTTTATTGCACAACTGTTGTATCAGACCACATCATTACCTAACAAACTGGCAACTGAGTGTACGAACGTTGCTAAAACAACGAGCCAAGAAGATATCCCACGTATGCATGTATGTGTTATGACTAATGTAGTTTCTTGTATACTTGGCTTCTGTTCTTTGTTTCAGGAAGCTCCAAATCAACTCATTCCTTCTATCCGATCACCGGATCCACCTCCACTTCGACTGCTTTGTTTATTCTTTGTGATCTTTTATTTACTTTATAACCCTGATCCAACTCTTTCCTTCCTTCTGTCGCTTCCATTCGAGCCAAGGTCGTAACAGTATAGATATAATAGATTCTAAGATGATGAGAAACAGATATACATGAAGCCACTACTAGGAAATCCAACACTGGAAGATGAATCAATAATGATTATCATATGTATCTCAGTCTGGTTTTTGGGGCTGTGTTTATAGTAATGTCCTGAGCTGATCTTGGCATATTTAAAACGTACTGATTGACTAAAATAAACCAGATAAAAAGGCAGATACTTTCATTACCGTAGTCTACTGTGCTTTGTCAACCCTGCCTGTGTTGCAAGACAGCATTTTACTCATATATGTGAGTGAAAGTTAGTGTGTGTCAAGACAAAAGAAATATTTGGATGGCTAAAAGTGACTATTGCTCGCTCCAAGTTTATGTGATCTCTCCAAGCTGGTCAATCAAAGAACATTCATATCAATAATATAAGCTCTGCCATTCTAACCCTGCACCCCAGGGTCGGGAGAGGTCCGTAACGCTGGCTCGAAGACGCACACCACCAACTATTTTACTGATTTTGACTATTATACTATTAAATGTTTTCTGATTTCCCCTTTGACGTCCTCTGACTGCTCCACCTCTGTGTATTTTCCCGACTGAAAGAAAAGTAGCTGCTGTTAGTTAACCTTAGTTAGCCATAACGGGGGAATCTTGGCGTTTCCACTTGTAGCACTTCTTCTATGCACATATCTAATATCAAATCTCTGTTACGGAGTGATTGTACTCTGGCAGGCCAGAATTTTTTGCAGGGCGCCAGTTGGTGATTACTGGAAAAGATGCATTGTAAAGATGTTCAGTGAAATAAATGCTGGTGTGTGTATTGAGAAGGTTGATCGGGACATCTCAAGTTTTTACTTTACTGTTTCATAACGTAACTTAAAGCCTCTTCACACAGGGGACGTAAGCGCCGCGTAACGGCTGCACCGCGATCACCGGAGCTGATCGCTGCCAGTCTAGTCAATGCGAGCACTCACACAGGGCGTGCCGCGGAGCCTAGCATTTCTATTTCTATTGCTGCTAAACCTCGTAAATTTCAACAGAGCACTGCGCACCAGACAGGAAATCCGACACAGAATCAACATAATAAACTTCCGCCCCCTTTCAAAATAAAACACAAGACGCGGTTCATGTAGCTTATCACAACTTCACATCAACTTTACGTCATGACCGGTGGCAACACACAATAGTTTATGATACAACAGATACTTTCTCTTCTCCTCCATGTCGGAGAAGCAAAGTCAGCTGTGTGATGTTGTTGTTGTTTCCTTGGTACACACAGTTTATCGTGGGATCTTGCGGTCTCGCGTACATTCAGAATTCTCGCGCGTGAACACGGCCTGGCTCGCTCCGCTGCCGTTACGCTGCCAACACGTGCCCGGTGTGAGATGACGCCGGGCAGAGGACGCAGCTAAACTGTGTGAAGCCTGCTTTAGCCATACTTGGTAATGTCGGGTAAACACTTCTGAAATGCTTCTGTTGGGATTTGAAGCTGCATGAAGAACAGACCAAAACGCCGTTGCTGCTGTCACAGAGATGTGCCCGATGGTCTCCAGGGGTCCACACTGATCTGTCATGTTTTTTCTACTGGAAAATGTTGGAACAGATCAGCTCTGTTTAGGGATGAAGGAGGACTGGCTGCCTTGAAAACAAAAACGAGCAGACAAACCGGCCAGTCAGAAACCATGTGGAAGTATACTATTTTTTGTCGTAACAATATATATAAAAGTATATTTTTTTCGTTGCCATCCAGTTTCAATATACTACACACACAAACTGCATCAAAGAACACCCGAAACAAAACTCGATGGTGGACACGTTCCAAACCTCCACAGCAGCTCTTTATCGGATGAAGGATTAAAGCCACAAAGACACCGACTCAATTGGTTTCACATATATGTTCACACACATATACGCACACACGCAAGGATACAGTCAAACACATGCCTGCAAGCAAACTCTACATGACCTCGCCTTTGAAATTTCCTTCCGTTGCTGGTTTCATTCATCTACCCACTGCGAGGGAAATGGTTAGAGTCACACTGAAGGGTTTGTAGGGTGCTTCTTTTTTTCCGACTGTTCATTCACACAGAGGAAGCACAGTAAGGAAGTCCATTCATTTTTATTTATTTATTTTTTTTGTGCAGTGCTGTGTTTGTCTGTGGGCAACTTTGTACGCTGAAAAACTGAACTCACTGCGATCACGCTTTCACAGTTCTCACTCTCTGTCACTACCAATGTGATTTATTTAAATTTAGTGGTGAGAAGTGATGACACGTTTCCGAGCTTCCCCAAGCAAATCACCACGAGCATGACTGAGGCAAGTCAATCAAAAATGAATTTAATAAATGTGTATGTGTGGAAGGGAGGATAATAGGAAGTCTAGCAACAGGACCCAGGTAAAAGGGCAGAGTCTGTAAAAAAAGAGGAGGGAAGCTCACCTGGGCATTTCCTCCTGAGCTGAGAGAGCAGCTGAGACAGCCTTTGTTTGTGATTCAGTAGGCTCAAGAATTTAATATTGAAAATGTAGGACCATGAAATATTTCTTTAGCTCATAGTATGTGTGAAATACAAATATTTTACAGTGGTCCCTCGTTTATCGCGGGGGATACGTTCTGAAAATAACCCGCAATAAACGAAATCCGCGAAGTAAGTTTTACAATTATTCTACATGTTTTAAGGCCGTAAAACCCCTAACCACACACTTTTATACACTTTTCTCAGACAGGCATTAACATTTTCTCACATTTCTCTCTTATTTAAACTCTCTCAAAGTTCAAACTTTCGCAGATTTAACAAAAATAAGTACAATACTGTATTAGTGAATGAAACCAAAGATCAAAACCCAAACATTTTTAACAAATTTAAATTTTAATGATCAATCTTCGAGGTTTGACACATAAGAAATTATTACCAGTAACTCACGCGTATTTCACAGCTCCTCTGATGGTGCCGAACACAATGCATACTGTACAGTGCGCTGTAAAAAAAGCATGCAAAATTACACACAAAAAATCTGCGAAACAGCGAATCCGCGAAAGGGGAACCGCGTCATAGCGAAGGACGACTGTATTTGTTAGACTCTTGTTTAGGCACACAAATATTAACAACATTGAATGCATTGCAAATAAAATCTATATTTTTGTCCAGGAGTCTTTGGTTCCAGTTTGTTCTGGGTCTTGTGTATGATGGCATCATGATAAAAGACTCTGAACACTGTTCTTTACCAATATCTGCAAGCTACTAAGATCTTAAATTCACAACATGAGATGAGTAGATGTTGATGAATTGTGATGCCATATTTAATTTGAACATACAACCATGTCCATCCATGACAAAGGCAACACTTTATCCAAAGAATTAGGTTTATATCATTTGGTAAATGTTAGAGAAAGGTCATGGTCTTGGTCATTTTGATGCTGGATTAGATTCCTCTGCCGTTTCCAGTCAGAGCCCGAAACAGCTCAGTTGGCAGAGCGATAGACTGAAGATCTAAAGGTCCCTGGTTTGATCCCAGGTTGGGGAGCTGTTCTTTGGATGCATGTTACCGTGACAGTGTGAGTCGCAACCTCATACGTGTTCTGGGTTGGGGCAGCTACTGATCGCGGTTTTGGGAACACATTTCCTTCATCGTGAGGGAGGCACCGTACCCCCCAACATCTGCTCCCCCTACGCTGCAAATCACTGCCACTATGTGTATGATCCTGTGCATGTGCATGTGTGTTCCGACAGGTGCCAACTGGATGCAGAAGAATAATTTCACGTGTAACCTACAATGTGATTAATAAAGTTTCTAAAAATTAAAACTTGTTCTTGCAGTATGTAGCTTTGGGCTCTAAGAGTCTTAACACTTTATGGCATTACAAATGTTTCAGGCTCTCCCTCTCTCGTCCTCCAGCCGCTCTGCCTACAGAGTTTTTAAACTACCGTTAATCGTAGCTGCCTTTAGCTACTCAGCTCAGTTAGTTAGTCATGCTTCCTGGACTGGGAGCACAGAGAACCGGTTGAGTGTTTACACTGGTAGGCAGAGGAGCTTTGAAACCATCGGGGGAAAGGAGGGTTTCAGGCCCAGAGCAGGGGGGAATGCAGACAGGGAGCGATGCCAGTATGGACACCAGAACCAGAGCCAAGCTTAACGTGACTGGGCTCAGCAGAAGCAGAGCATGGCAGACGACAGAAAATACAGACAGCGACTGAGGCTGCCAGACAAGAATAAATCTTGGACTGGCTTTTAGTTGTTGGCAAGAGCTTTGTGAAATAAAAGGCAGAAAAACAGACGCTGAGCCGGGCTTCTTGCTGTTGGACACGGTAATATCGGTTGGCTTTCTACGTATTGTTGTTGAACTTTCTTGGTGTTTGGCTGTTAGCAAACTTGTAGACACAAGTAATGTAATCAAAATGGACAGCAGCAGTGGTATTGCAATCCTGAGGCTACGGGCTCCAAATGGGCAACAAATTACACAATGTTGCTCTGACTGAAACCACTGAAAGCCCCTTGAATAAAGTTTAGAACATACGCTGCGCTTTGTGGTGTCAAGGCTCCATCTTTGCCTTCCCGGAGGGCTTCACCAAATGGCTTCAATTTACAGTACATGACAAAAAATGAGACATGATTTGAATGAATACATTTGTCCTCTCGCCAGATTGATCTATGAAGGGTGACCACTCACTCACATGTAGACGGTTCACCGTATATTTCTTCTAACAGGCACAACGTGTTCAAAACTCCACGTCACCAAAATTTATCAAAAAGATAAATCTGCAAATAGATGTGATAAATGTGCCTTTGTTGCGTTTTTCAAAGTCCAAATTGGCACACGTGTTGCAGGAATGCACGTATCCGGACAAAAATGTGAAGTTTTCAAGAGGGAATGATGGAGCGACTACAGGCCCCTGCAGCGGTGAAACACCACCACAGCGAGGGAAAGGCTTCACCCTCTAACCCTCGTGACCGAATCGGCCACCAACCGTGTGTATCCGTGAAGTTAAGTGTGTGCTAACAACGTGTTTAGTGGCTGCCTGTCAACAGATGGCCGAGCATGTGTCTGTAGGCTTAATAAAGGTCTGTCAGTCAGTACGGAAAATAGCAGCTTGGGTGTTTTAATAACCTTCCTATTTAGTTGCGAACACGCTGTCGAGATTTATAAAAATGTTTCCACAAACATGTGGCAGCTCAAATTAACCGTTAAGCACTTTGTATTTAGTGCATCCTGTTTAGATGCGTTCAAGATATACAATTTACTCAACATGATGCTGATTATTCTTTGTGGAAATAAGCACCTGTGAGGAATAAGTTTCCACTTTTTCACTCAGCCATTTGACGAAAAACTTTGGAGCTTTCTTTTTTCGCTTTGAGACTCAGGAAATGCGTGCAGCGAAGCATTTCTGTAACACAGATCACGATGCTATTGTTCTGTTCGGTGAGCGTGCAGACCCTTTTATGGCCGTTCACCTAATTGTTTTTTGGACTCTAATTCCCTGAACTGTGCATACTTCAGTGAGTTGTTTATATGTTTTTTGTATTCCCTTCTCTATAAAACATATTTTTCCCATTATTGCATGACATTCCTGTTTTGTAAGATGATGGGGAGATGCACAGCAGTTGCTGAGTAACACTGACGTGCAACCTCCTAACAATCCAGTCATTTTGATTTATTTTTAATAAGAAACCATTTACAATGAAAGATAGCTTTCTTACACTGATGTAACTAACCTCTCCAATTTTGCCTTTTCTATAAAGTTTTTATTGACTTTGAGAGACATGAACAGATCTTTGCTTACCTGTAACTGTTACCACATCCATCTCTGGTCTTGTTTCTTGTGTTTGTTCCAAGCCTTGAAGATCAGTGAAGTCTTTTTAAATTTGAAATAAAAGCATGAAGAATCTAATAGTAGAAGGTATGTTAAGTTTGTTTGATTTATAAATGTGTTGCAGGTGAACGCTGCCTCATAACCACGCTGGTTTTAAAGGTCCAGTGTGTAATATTTAATGGGATCTATTGACAGAAATGTTTTCACTAGTGTATAATCATCTGAAAATAAGTTTTTTTTTAATGTGAATGTTACCTTAGATTGAGAGGGAGCAGGTCTTTCTTCCACAGGATCCACCATGTTGAACCAGCATGTTTCTACAGCAGCCCAGAAGGGACAAACCAAACACTGGCTCCACATATGCTTATGGGGATTGACTCAGCCTCTAGTGGCCATTTGAGGAAATGTGATTTTTTGGCACTTTTGCATCGGCTTCACGTCACAGCCACAGAGGTCGCCGCACTACCTGCTACCCACCAGATGGATGGAGAAAGCTGCCTTCTGCACCTGAAACACTGTTCAGACCACCATCAAACTGTTCCCTTAACCTGTCGGCACAATGAAGATTACTCAGCTCTCATCCAGCTCTTTAATAAAAATCAACCACCATCATCTGTTTAATCTTGTTCAGAATAGCCGACTCTCCAAGCAGCGCTGAACTCCCCATCAGCAGAGTCCTCCAGATACCAGTAAGAGATCTCCTTTCTTAACATCTCTCAATCTTGTTCTAATTTCACCACAGGCCACAGTTTACTCTGTCCAACCCCCGTAAAAAGTCTGTGGCTACAAAACATCGAAATAAAAATTACAACCGGGGGTTTAAAGCAGGCAGTTACGAGAGGGATTCCATTGCTGCTAAATGTGTGGGGAGGAAAACAAATTAAAGCCTCGTATCTCAATAAAGTCATTTCTATTTGAACTTCAAGACATTTTTGCAGACTGACAACTTGTTTGTTTTTTACCATTTCATTTCATTTGTTTTTTGACATTTAGCTACACAAACACTAAAAGCATGTTCACACGAGAACAACGTTGTCGTCGTCGTATCTTCCTTGTAACTACGGATCCTGAGCAGTGAAACTAAAAGTCTAACTTTAACAAACTTTACTTGAAAAACTGAAATTTCAGAGTTTTATTTCAAACAAATTGTCATTTTTGTATCATGTAGTGCTGTACTTGCTTCGGACTTTCATTTAAGGCTTTTAACTGGTGTCCTTACCCTGATCAAGTTACAAGAAGCAGCAGGATTTAGTGTCTTGCTCAAAGGCACTTCAGAGATGGCTCCATTAACTGCTGCATACATCAAACCTGTGACCTTTCCTTTATGGGCTCTTCCTAACCATTAGGCCACCCTGACTGCCGGAAGAAAACACTCCTGTTTCATTTGAGACGTGAGGTATGTAATTCTTTAGGCATGTGTGCATGCTATATTTTTAAAGTTCTGTAATCCATCGGGGGATACTCTCAGTTCAATAGTGTTTCTGACTTGTACAAATATCTTTCAATGATTTCCTGGAAGATGTTGAATGCTTTTGAAAGTGTCCGCTGAGTTCATGAAAACATTATTAAGAGATCTGTCAAACAAACTCCTGGGGTTCTTCTGCTCGTGTCACCCAGAGAACCCAGAAGGTTCCTCAAAGATCTTTCAGAGCTGCTTCTCGGAGTGCACGAAAACAAAGTTTTTCTCCAGTACATAAAACTGCATCTTTGATCTGGTAATGAGGATGCAGTGAATCAGTCCGTAAATCAGTTTTAGTTCTGAAGAAAATTAGTCTAAATAGAGACATGACATTAAACATTAAAGTTGCCCTGAATAAAGAGGACGGAGAGACAGGGCAAACACGAGAGGATAACATGCAACAAAAGTTGTGAGTCAAAGTCAAAGCCACAACACTGCGACCACATGGTGTGAGCTTTTGGCCTATGGAGCTGAAACACTGAAATACACATATATCTTTCAAAAGAAAGAGCTTTAATGATATGCTCTAATATAACCTTTCCACATCTGAGGCAATCAAATGATCAGTTCGGGTGTTGTTTCTTAAACGTCACCGCTACCGATTTAGATATTTAAATATATATGAGTATGTATACGTTTCACTCTGTTGCGCTCTCTATGTCATTTCTCATAACAGGAATGTGTCTTCTAGAAGATTACATGACATACCACTTATTTCCAATTGAGAATACATGTTGACAAAGAATGCATCTGGCAGCATCATGTCTATCAGTATAATGAGATGAAATGATTAGTGTATTTGCCAAGTCACAAAAATACTGAACATATTATTAAAATTTTCACTAACGACTTCAATTTAAATTGCTCTCAGAATACACTCATAACAACATAATTAGATTTGATTTATGCTCAGCTCTCTGTTAGGGATGAAAAAAAGCTAAAGACCAAAAACAATACGCTTACATTGAATATAATCCAGGCAGGAATTATTATATTAGTTTCCTTACAGGATAAAATTGGAAACAAAATTAGTAGTATATGAACCATACGATATATTTCCCATACTGTACTGTAGTGTACTTTTACCGCCCACAGTCATGTTCTTAGACTAGAAGGTGCAAAGTATATAACTGACCACGGTTTACATGGTGATGCTGTAAATATTCTTTTGCATGGATTTTATTACATTTTTTTACTACTGTTTGTGTAGGATAAACTCAACATAAATTCAATAATTAGTTTATTTCCCTTATATATAAGAGCATATATATATATATCCTGTATATATATCGCAGACATCCTGTGTACCTGACTTCTTACCTAAACAGGCACAACAAATCAATTGCAAAAACATGCTAGTCTGTAATCAGATTTTGAACTCTCAGTTATGCGGTTCTCCAGCTGTTTTTCTTCCTCTCGGGGTGGTCAAATTAAGTTAACTGACTGCCCGCATTTAATAGGATTGCCACAGAAAACAATGCTGCCCAGCGGAGGATAATAAAAAGAAGAGACGGAACAACAATAGATAGAGCCAGGAGGAGGGGGCTAAAGATCAAGCTGGAAATATGGAACCACTTAGGCCCTGAGAGCGCACCCTATAAAGGGTTAAAGATGGCTACGGGATAAGTGGAGCTCGTTTATCGCAAATTTGACAGTGGTAGTTAAATGGTGAGTTTTCCCTCCAAGCTGCCAGTCTGGGGAAGCAGACGAGGCTCTCTGCTCTCCTCACCTCCAGTCTTTCCGAGACTCCTGCGCTCTTATTTTGTTGTTTATGGGCGCCTGTGTCCTCATCCTAGCCCTAAATCTTCTGCGTGAAACAGGACAAAGAAGAAGGAGGATTTTCTCCTCTGCCTCTCCTCTCACCTTCACTCTCATCGTTTTCATCGCTGCTTTGGGCCCACAAGATCTTCTCCACTTCATCTCCATCATCTTTTTTTTAACCCCCCACCCCTGTCTTTGTCCTTTCCCTTTCTTGCCTCTTTCTGTCCCTTTGCTGTGGAACTAAATCTTCAACCTGCCACCCCTGGAGTCCTTGCAGATGTCCGCAGCCTGGCGCTGAAGCGGGCGCTTGCCAGCAGCCCAGATGCATTTGCAACTCTTCGCCATTGTGATATCCTTGCTATGTGAGGTGATCAGGATGGGGTCTGGTGTTGTGCAGAAGCAAAGTGGTGAGTACATTGGAAAAACTTTAAACGCGGATTCTGGGCTGTGAAATCATTTTTCTACCGTTGACTGATGATGTGCATGATAGCCTAGCCCTGTACACTGTTAATTATTTAATGTATGTACTATAATTACACAATGTGATATATTTACAGTTAGTGTAACATCTTTAAACGTCTTTTTTATCATAAAAAATTAAACTAGAATTGCAAAATTTAAATGTAATAAATGTGTCATTATTATTTACCTTCAATAGATTGCAAAAAAAAAAAGAGCTGAGGTTTTTATTATTATTTTTATTCAATCTTGGATAATAAAAGAGACAAAAACAGGATTTTCAGTACAAGTCGTCTCTTCTCTGTATGAAAATGAAACAATATAATTTATGTGATCTAATCCAAGATAAATAGTAAACGAAGAGGCAGCATTCTGTTCAGCGTTTTACAGCATTCAGCCACTGCTGTCAGCGTTAAGGAAGCAATATTTGTCTTGTCACAACAACTCTTCCTTCCATTGCTCCAAATCCAGAAATCAAACCCTTTAATAATATCACTCCACAGGACAAGTTGGATCGCCAGTGATTTATTTATTTATACCGCGTGTCTCAAAGTTCTAAGTGGCTGAATTGTCGTGTCGCTCCTTGTTAAGATCTGCGCTGGCAGATTCTCCACAGTGGTTGGAGATTCTCCTCAAATCCAGATTTATGGTTAATGAGTCCTTATAAAACCCTTTTGAAAACAATCAGACCACAGACACACAGGTATGTAGTGACCCTCATGCTCACCAGTGTCTGGCATTTCCTCAGGAATTTAGGACTAATAGACGAGGATCCGGTCTCAATTACACCGTCATTTTTAGGCTCCGTCGTTTCCACACAGCCTCCGTCAGCCGGCCAGAGGTGAGACGTTATATAATAATTAGAGGGGCTGCATGGAGCCATTAGGTACCGCTGACTCTCATTCAACTTAACAGCTTGTGACAGCAAGATTATACTGTTTCAAATAGCAGGTTTACCAAAGTCAGGCTGACAATTACCAATTAATAATACATATAACACATTTTGAATGAAATAATGGACAAAACAGTAATATATTTTGTAGAAACTGGCATGCTAAATAAAAAAATAATAGCCTGTAAGATTAATAACCCATCATAAAGACTACTGGTTCAAAAGTACATAACTTTGTGGAAATCCTAGAATGAACTCTTTATTTTGTAATATGTCAGAAACTATGTCTGAACCTTGCTCAAGCATTGCAAAGAAGTCTTCAGACAATGGAGGAGACAAATGTTGAAATATATTTATGCAATATGTGTCCTGACATTATTGTTGCTTAAAATGATACAGAATCACAATTGAGCCTTGAATGGAGGTTTTTGATGCTAATACATCAGAACAGCTTGAAGTTCGATACCAATTTTAGGTCTAAAGGGTCAAACGCTGGTTGCGGGCACGTGAGGTTGACCTGCTGTCAGAATTCATCACTTCACACTGACATTTATGTTGCCCCTCCATCCCCCCCACACCACCCTGCAACCACCTTTTCTTTTCTTCTTTTTTTTTTTCCTTTTTACGTACGACTGAAAAAGGTTTTGAAGTGTTTCAGAGCGGGAAAATTGAACCGTAGAAGTCAGGAGGTTGAACCCATTATAAACGTCCATTATTGCTATTTATGTTTCTGAGAAGTTACTGTAGGCAGCCGGGAGCACATGTGGCTGTTTTTACAGGAGGACTCAGAGGGAGCGAGGGAAAAGAACGATCAAGAGTTGAGATAAAATGCTTCCCTGGTTGAGCAGACAGATTTCAGACGTGGTCAGTCTTCTGTTTTACAGCATGAATAATGTTAAATTTAACCCACATTTACAATACATGGCTCTGATTTCATCATTTTGTCTATGGCACTTATTATATTTGATATTTAGTGTTGTAAACAGCACAGAACAGCTTCTAAATGGTGTAAATGTGAATTATTACAGATTGTTTTGCTGATTTTGTATTCTGATTTCTGTGACAACATACAGGATTCAATCTCTCTCTCTTTTTTTTTTTTGGAAAGCCGTGAGAGGGACAGTTTCCGTTTTACAATTTCATCATATCATATTCATCATATTATATTCTGCTGCAACCATGCACATGCTTACACACACACATACACAACCTTGAAAAGATTTGACCTTCACGGCAAATTTCAGCCTAGTGAGGCAAAAACCCGTCGCCGAAGGGTGGAAGAGTTTTTGGGACCGACCAGTCGACGGAGCGCTATGGAGCTGCTCGCCGCAGCTAAAAACAGGACTGTGTGGACTGATAGTGATCGGAGTGTTTTTAGTTGTGTTCATTAGTATCCATTTACCTCACATACCTCCGAGCACTAAGGAGGGGGTCGCCATTCATCTCAGGTGCAAATGAAAATAGACTTATTTGAGGAGAGTGAGTGTAATCAGGTACAGGTGTTGTAGCTGGTGGAAGTATGGCTTTTTGGCAGTGCTCATGTTTGCAGTGCTCGACGTGAAACATTGTGGATTTTGCAGCAGCGGCGTCTGGTGAGCTTCATAATTCGATACACTAAAAAAAAGTAGATCTCTCTGTTTTGCAATGGACTTGTTGTCTGGAGAATCGAGTCGATGCGTGGGAGGCGCGGTTGTGTGTGTTTGTGCAACAGTTCAGATACACTAGACATCAAAACATCAGTAACCCACCACGCCCTGTCTTTTTCGCTTCTCTCTCTGTACATTCATCGAGCTACAGTTCCTGATGAATGCAGATTTTTCTCTTAAGTAACTTGAAGATCGCACATTGCACGGACGTGTCTCTTAACTTGAACATTCACATTCCTCATCGTTTTTCCATTTGCACTGTTGGACACATTTCAGTCCTAACACCTTATTATTATCCCGGAACGACGTTTGAGGCGTTAAAGTCGGGATACAGTAAATGATTCTAGCTCATGCAATTCTAATCTGGTTCACATTTTTCTTTCAAATTCAGTGAACATTTCTCCACAGTCTGTTAGCTTTCGGCTCTGTGAGTGCGGTGGAAAAAAAAAAAACAACTGGTGGTTGTACGCAGCTCTGGCTCTGTAAATGGGAAACAAACCAAGTTGATCAGACCGAGACACACAACACTAACTCGCTATTCCAGCCAGGATATGTGTGTAAGTTAACGTTCAGTCCGTGTCCACGGACATCAAGCTTCGAGTTTGCCAGGATGTCCTGATGTTGTTAGCTATAGTAGTCTGGAGCTGGTGTGTTGGGAAACTCTGTCCTTACTGGAACTTTAGCGAAACCCACAACATAGCTAACATTAGTCACATTACTCGCTGTTGTTTGTAATATATCATGGTATTTGTCATGGTACTGGATTTCTCCAGAGTTGCTTACCCGCTTGAATAGATCTTGAACCAATTCAAAGACTGTATCTTAAACTAAATATGCAGATAAAAGCAATGTCTGACCAATGTCTGTGTTTCCCAAAAAAAAAAAGGGCATGAAAAATGTGTCAATCAAGAAGTCAGAAACGGCAATAGAGCCTTCATCGGAGCAGATGCGACGGCAGCGAGCTCTCTTTTTAAAGAACACATCATATCCTCACCAGTCGACACAAAACAGTAGCACCTGCACATCTGCAAGAACGCCTGTTTGACTCGCCGCATCGGAGAACACCATCACTTAAAGTCTGCGGTGAGGATATGAAGACGTAAGCCGACGCGAGCCCCCCTCGAAGAGAAATCTCAGAAATCACGTGGTGAAAAATGTGTTTTAATAACAGCAGATCTTTAACACAACTGGTATCAATTGTCTGGACATCCACACGTGTGTCATTAGGGACGGCACATCTTGTGTTATTTTAACACGTCACCCCACCTGGCACATTTTTCTTGTTAATGTACACATTATGGTGCATTGTGGGTATTCTGGCTCCATCTACAGAAGCGGCAGCTGCTGTATGTTACGGTAGAAATCACACCCTAAAACGTAATTCTTGCCATTGCTTACTAGTGACGACGATCCCACCTGAACTCACCTTTACCTTTGTGATTTTTTCATTGGAACATGCAGTTTACCTATGATCTAAGATAACAGCATGATTTAAAATCACACTGATCTACTGTACATGGTGCTGAGATTGGGTATTGTTAGAAAATGCAAATTTGGTGAGTAATAAATGGACTTCTGGTCTGTTTATGTCAAGAATAGCTTTAATTAGATGAAAGAATCTTTGGCAAAAAAATGCAAATATTTTAAATTGTACACACCATGAAATAAAATGTTTAAGTAAGCATCTTTAAAATCATTTTGGTCATAGTCAACAAGGCTTATTTTGGGGAAAACTAATCTTTACTTCATACTTTTGCTTAGTGTCACAACTTGGTGGTGCCTCCATCAAACCATTAGAAGATATGTAAGACTAATGCCTCTATCCAATCACTGTAAAACACCCTTTCTTTACATTTCTTACCTTCACTACATTATGCAGTTTTAGGGTGGAATGCCCCTTTAAACACTAGCATGTTTCCCTAAAACCCCAACGGAGCTTGTTACACCTGGTGCTTGTTAAAAACCCAATGCAATCCCATGCAAGGTCAAAGGTCACAGTTTTACGCTACCTAAACCTGCCGCGCCTCTAAAAGTCCCTTAAGCCTGCAGATCGATAGCACATGTGCAGAGGACTGTTTTTCAGACAATGGGTCGAGACCTCAGAATGAGGTCCCACAGCTCAGTGAAATGGGTCCCTGGGTTATTCCGGCCAAATCTGCTCCTTTTCAACTCAAACTGGACTCTACTTCTACTTAGGCGTCGACCTCTTATCTCTGTTCTCGACTGTGGTCAACTCTGAGATTACTTGAAAACATATCCTTAACGTGGAAGGTCAAAAGGTCGTTAAGTGCTACTTAAACTCGCACAAAACAGTGACAGATTGACGAGATAATCACTTAAAATTTGGGTTTGGAAGTCCCGCAAGAGTCCTTAAGTCTGACAAAATGGTGTAACAGTGAAACAATAGTGTCTCCTTGACTTCTCGTTTTTGTCTCCATGCTTGCCGCTTTAGTGTTTTTACAATGTGTCATTTCTCAGATATCGCCTGTTCTTCCTGTAAGGTAGTAGAATATTTTTTTAAGTTTCTGTAAATGTGTATTAAAACATGCATCGACTCCTTCATAGTTAATATTTCTGGACTGAACATGTCATAACTGGCCAACAATTCCTGTCCAAGTTCAAATGTAGCCAGAGGTGCAGCTGCCAGAATTTAGAAAACCAAACTGGTCTATCCTTTGTTGTCCTCAGTTTCCCATAATCCAGTGCACACTGTGTGTGTAAATGTGTGTTCAGGTGATTCTTGTCAATTCACTTCAAAAGTATCGAAATATGGTCAAAAATGTGAAATTCAGACGTTAATAAAACATGTTCAGGAATTAAACCTCCGCAGAGGTTCAGGTTATTTTTACATGACACCAGGAAGGTTAAACTTTTTTTCACTTCATCATAAACACACATTATTTTTGGGGCATTTGCTGAAATAAATAAAGCCGCTGATATCGACAGGACAGTGTCCGTAAACTCAGGAAACTTTCCTTGCTTCCCTGTTGTGTTGGTGTCGGTGATGTAAAAGGTCACGGACATGCAGTGTTTGATGTTATCAACCTCTGGATTAATGATCGATGACTAAATTCACTGCAACTGTACATAAACAAAAAAAAAAGTTCTGAAACAACTGAGCGTTTCAATCATACCCAATCATACTGTTATCAATGAACCCTGGAACAATTAATCCAATTTATTTGGAACGTGTTGTAGGCATCAAATTCAGAATGAACATATATTTGCAAAAGTCAGTTAAGTTTATTAGGTTAAACATTAAATATATTGTGTTTGTCCTGTTTTAACTGAACGTATGTTAGAATTAAACTGTGTCCGTGCAGATGTGCTGCCCCAGAGTTAATATCAGTGATCCAGTAATTCATTTCGAAGTTAATAATAACGTTCACTTGTTTCTGCCTCGCCTGTTAGACCTGTAGTATTTTTCCCTGCTTGCAGCTACTTTTATTGTCACTACTTATGTAGACGTTTAGCCTCTGTCTGTGGTACATGAATGGGATTTAGTCTTATCTTTCCCAGGGTAAGATAAGAAACATTCTTTTGATGGAGAAATCGGCTGTGGAGGATTTTTTATCTTTTACTCACAGCTGTTACTGGACAGTCTCTGTGACACTTGACTGCTCTACTTTAGTGGAAAAAGTCATTTTTTAATGAATAAAGGAACCTTCCACACTCGTCAGTCTGTAATATTTATTCATAAAGGAACCTTCCACACTCGTCAGTCTGTAATATTTATTCACCCTCGTTCAATCAGATCTTTCACAGGACGTTATAAATCCATGGACCTGATACCACCAAGTCTAGCCTAGACTTGTACCCGCATATATACTACTACATGTCCTACATATGTCCCAACTTGTCTCTTGACAACCAAAAGGGGTAGTTGAGGAGCGTGGTAGTAAAACAAGAAAGTGGACTTGTCAATAAATAACGTCTCGTGGCTGCGCTGCATTATATTCAGGTCTACCGAGGATCCTGTTGATAGCGAAAGTACTGTAGTATTTCTGAGTCTATGATGGATTTAGCTCAGTGTGATGGATCGTTGACAAAATGGCAGCTCTAAAAAGAAGGCCCTGCTCTCTGTTGAAAGTTTTTAAGTCCTACAGATCTTACATATATACACACACATATATATATATGATATATAAACGTATTTTTTATTTGATGAATTACATTCACACCAGTTGCCAGAAAATAAAAGCTTCTTTGCCAAAGAGCTGTTAAACTGATCAGATGTGATGCATGAGATTCCTCCAAAGTCTGCAGGACAGCAGCAGTACGCGGATAATAGTACAGTCTGTGTTCTTATGCGCCTATTTTATTTGCACTCTGCAGAACAGACGTCAAAAATATATTTTTTCCTCAATATTTCAGCGCATACTTCTAATTGCACTGAATACTTTATCCATTATTTATCAGAACTGTCAGCCTTGGCAGATGGCACCTCTTTTCCTTTAATTCACGCACAGTATTTTGGATCATAACACAGAAAAAATATTAAAGGCAAGTGTGTAAATAAGCAAGCAAATATATTTGGTCATGTGCTGTAAAGAGACGGAGATAGTGATATAGAAACTTGACTTTAATGACATGATTAAACACAAACACACACACACACTCTCAGCAAGGACGGCGGCAGTCAGCCATAGGTATTTTGTGAGGATCAGACTCTGTGATTGTTCAGACTCACGCACACTCACCGCCTGCCCTTCATCTCGTCAGTAGATTCGGCCCATCTTTTCCATCCCTCTTTACTTCATTCCATCCGTCTTTCCATCCCACCTTGTCAGTCTTTCCGTATCCCTCCTTATCCCCGTCGGATTGGCAGCATTCCTACTTCGTCTGTTGATTCCCGTGTGTATGTGGGAGCAAACATCGCCGCTCGCTGTTATAATATAATAAGACTTACTCGGGCTTACGCGTAAAGCCTGACTGTCAGGCTACAAAGACGGGAAATGTATCATCAGCCAGCACAAACCTTGTCAGCGCTGAACTCATTTTGTGCGTCAGGAGGAAAGTGTGTTTGATGGGTTTTTATATCACAAGATCATGAAGAAGCCTGAATACATGCTGGCAGAGAAAGCACAGGACAAATAGAGCTACCACAGACAGCAGCGTACCAGTCATACTGTTTACTGCGTATTTAAACAAACCTGATACCTACGATGTGTCAGTCTGACATCCAGAGACAAAGAATCGTTCTGTATTAAATTCAGACTCATCTCGATAATGTAATTTATTATTATTTCAATGATCTGTGACCTGATTTATTATTATTATTATTATTATTTTGCAAGGGAAGGCTTTTTTTGCTTTGGCTGACAGTCCTGAATGAAATCCATGTGCACACATACAGAACAAAGGTGCTGGAAATAAACAGCAGATTTACAGAGTGCATTGAAAGAAGAAATTTGAAAATTTACGCACATGGACTTTATTTAGGGACAAAAGGAAACCCTTAAAATGTTTATAATAAATAAATAAAAGGTTCTCAGACATGTATCTGCGTATTTTAATTACTTGTGTCAACATTTCATTTCGAAAAATCTTTGAAGTCGTTTAAAAAAAAGCCATTTCGAGTAATTGAAATTTGAGATCCCAGTTAAAAGCGGGATATACTGCGGCTACATGTGAGCGTCTTCCTGCCCGCAGGAGCTACAGATCTGTATTTCAAGCAGCTCAGTGGTGGATTTTTTATGGAGTCCAGAAATTCTCTCTGCATCTCGAGGATTTGTGGTGTCTCCTTTCCTTCCTCTGGCTCTCCTCTCCCCCCCCCTCCATCCACTCCTCTACATTATCTGTAATTTTGATCTAACTGGACTCCTCCGTTGCCTCCTGCAGCTCACAGAGAGACATCAGATGACTGTCGAAGCTGCCTGGAGTGTTCCCGCGATAACGGCTGTGTGCGTTGTCCCGAGCGGCTCTTCCTGTTCCTGCAGAGGGAGGGGATATCTCACCATGGAACCTGTCTCCACGCCTGCCCCGCTGGACACTACGGACAGAGAGGGAAGGACATCAACCGCTGCATGAGTATGTTTTTGACAGTTCCACTTGCAGAGATCTTTGCTGATATTGAGTGCACATGACTCATTCATCTTGAGGCCTAAACTAGTTTAGGAAATGATTATTTTTGTCAGATGAAAAGAATTTAGTTCACCAACAACAGACTGTAGCCATATTCACAGTTTACACATTTGGACTAGCTGCTTTATTGGGATGCACCTTGCTTAATTCATCCCAGAAACAGCCTGTACCAATGAAAGGGGAGGAAGAAAAAAAAGAAGTATTTAAGAATGCAAAGTTTGTCTCATTCACTAAGAAATTTATTTGACTCAAGCGATGCCAGTAAGTCCTCGAAAAGGAGCTCACAAAAGCTTTCTTTATCCCCGACTGCAAAGACAAACTGTTTGCTGTAGCTGCAAACTAAGCTTCAAAACAAAGTCTATATATATATATTCATGAGAGAAGCTTTCCTGGAAGACAGTTGGTGCACTGCGCTATGGGTGGGAAGTGGGAGCTTTTGTTAATTTACAAATTGAATCTCTCACTCTCACTCTTACAGTATGTCCTGCCCCGACATCCTGTTTAAACAGGAAATACATCACATTAAGGATCTTTACGCAGCAGTCTGAACTTCTGCAGCTCCAACCTTTCTTTCCATCCCGCCCGCCTGCATCTCACCCACTAAAGTGAAAATCAGGGTTAAAAAGAGACTGTAAATAAATTGTTCACTGGTTGGATGTGTGACCCGGATGTCTCCCTCCTCTCAGAGTGTCGCTCTTCGGAGTGTGAGCACTGTTTCAGCCGGGACTTCTGCACCAAGTGTAAGCCTGGCTTCCAGCTGTACAAAGGCAAATGTCTGACCCGCTGCCCAGAGGGAACGTTTGCCCACCAGACAGACTGTCTCGGTAAGTAAAGACAGTTATGGCATTTAATGTCTGAAGAACAAACAAATATAAGAAAACTTTAGTGCAACAATAAAAATGTCTTTGATGTAAATCTGCTTACTACTTGACATGTCTCTTCAAATGTAGCTCATGCAGAGAGGATGTTCTTGATTTGAAACTTTTACTTCATTCATTTGTGACCTCAGCGTAATTGTGTCATGATGGCGTGACCCAACGTGTGATGAACCTTCACAACAATCTTCCTGTGATTCTTGAATAATTTTGCCACGATCAAACAAACATTTCCTCTCTGGATATCCATATAATATTGCAAGTGTTGATTCTAGTACTAGAAGCAGCTTTGAGTCTGATGATCTATGCTGCTAATCTCTTGGGCCTCCTATCTGTCCCTACTCTAATTTGAAGGCTAAGGCTGCTCATATTTTAGATTGCTCTCCTTGTGTTGCCTGATGTATTGATATATTAAAGCAATATATTAGAGCTGATATCCAAACCCTGATAAATCATCCCCTTCTGTGCCATAGAGCTCCACTCAAACCATAAAAACACATCACTTAGCCACACTGTGAGTCCTTCATTACCTTGAACACACACCCTGCAGTTTATTTTGACTCAATCCCACACACACACACACACACACACACACACACACTGTCCTGCTGCCAGAAATACTCACTAGAGCGCCAGATGTGTATTAATCCACAACAGACGCATTATTGTTATTATTATCATCTTGTAAAGTTTGGTTAAAAACTAAAGTGAGTGAGTTTTTTTGGGGGGGGGAACAATAGTACACTGAGTACAGTGAGTATCCTCATATCTTCATCCCTTCCCCACCAAAAATAAAGAAATACTAAAGCAAAAGAAAACAAACAGAGAAAGGACAATGAACTTTAATCAAAAAAATACCCTGACAAACAAACAAGGACTTATAATATACATCTATACTCATATGCACACAAGTTGCACACATCAGTTATGGATCAAAAAGTTCTCAAGATACAAAAAATAACAAAAACTAAAGATCTTGAAAAATATGTCCACAGTTATGTCATTCTAGAGTTAATCTCTCTAATGGTACAAATTCAGATATTTCATCCAGGAACTTCCAAAAGTTGGAGGAAATTAAATCATCTGAAATAGCAGCATGTTACAAAAATTAGCACTTGGCATTTTTTAATTGAAAATCATGTTCATCAAAACAAGAAGACATGAGACTTTTGTCAAACATTAAATCAAACCCCAGAAACTTTTCTGCAAATCACATTGCCAAAACAGATGAATAAACATCCCTCCGTCCCTTCCTCAGGACAGTTAGGTGAGTTGTTTTTTGGCAATCTTCTTTTATCTGAGTCAGATTTACGGATGAACCTTGCTATGTGTGCAGATGCATCCTAAACTTGTGTAGTAGTTGGTAAAACAAAATCCAGTGATGATAAATGATGTAATGGTCACTCTGACTTTACTGCATTACTGCTGATCAGACGTAGAAACCACAGCGGAGTGCTGAATGCAGCCGCAAACAAAGTAGGTTCATCTTCACATGAGGAATGACGTCACTGCTGCTGCATGTAGAGGGCAAATGTATGTCTGCACACGTACTAAAGTAAGATGCATTTACAGTATGTTCCAACTTCATATCCCACGTTCCCCAGGATGAGATTTGAAGCCAGAATACTCGTGTGAATGCTCTGAGAACGCTGTCACACCTGTATAACCATTAGTCACTTGCAGCCTATTTTAATTGCTGTTTCACGTTACAGTCGTGTTATGAAACGGGTGAACTTGACCCCAGCGAGCTATAAAACGCCAAGGTCCACTCTGCAATGGATGTACTGGTGAAACTAATCTGAGAGGTTTAATCAACAACAGACGTGTTCCTGAAAACTTTTTTCCCTTTTATCTGTGGCCACTTCTCTGCAGTATTTCATGTGCATGTTTGAGCACTTCATCGGTTGCGGTTTGTGTTTTTTTTTTTTTTTTTTTTTTTTGTATCGTACATTAAGCAGATTTCAGTCAAAATTTTTGAGGCTTTTGTTTTGAGAAATTGCACCCGTTTTAATAAACTGCAATTTGTTTGGTGAGTGAAATCCATTAGATGGAAAAACTTAACTCGAAAAAGGGTTTTAGCCTTCATCCTTCCAACATATTTAACATGCAAGGACTACTGGCTGGAGTCTGTTGGGAAGCCCAAGAATGAACTACTCGAAGAAACAACCATCATAGCATACAGTAGAAGTGCTTCTTCAGTTCTGACTGACTGGTGGGTAAAAACATAGGTATTAACCCTTGGTGGGATCGTTAACCAGGCCTTTGTTTTCACTTGGTTCGTCAGTCACCAGTCAGTCAGAACTAAAAGAGCCTTAAGGGAAAAATGTTTTCATGGATCTACAACCAAGACCAGTCGCCTCAGATCTAACTCTTCTCAAAGAAAGACAACGTGGACGACTGAGAACTTTCACAGATATCAAAATGTTTCATATTTGACTGTTATCTGAGGAAAGTGCACAACTTCTGTTGTCGATGGAACATGTGAGGAAGTCTCTTTCTCTGATAGTGCTTGATGCTTTAAATTTAGGACAAACATGGACTCAATTAGTAGGTCCATCTATGGAAACTGCATACGGACAAACTCATTAAAAGTTTGATTTATAGAAGAAAGAAGTAGATCTCTTCATTAGATTTTATTAAAGTCAACAAACTTTTGATCACATTAAACGCTGCTGACAGCTTAAGCACCCGTCCAGGCTACGAATTCTGATTTGTTTGCGACATTTTGTTTGAAATATTACATTTTTATCTTCCCCTGGTTCTAATAAACACTCTTCTACTTTTATTTCTTTCTCTTCATCTATTTCTCATCCAAATCTTTTCTGATATGGAGCCAAACGTTCAAGAAAACACATGATTCACATTAAAAAACTTCAGAGAATTTTTTAGAATTTATCTCCATATCTTGTTGTGTATCATCCCATCCTTCTAACTAAGTGAGATATATTGTTCAGCTCACTCATCATTCGGTGCTGTTTGAGACTCACAGATTTTTTCCCCTCTGCCGTCCACCTGCACCATCTGTAGCTACTGTTGTTTCTTGGCAGTGTGACCACATCTGGTTTTCATGGCGATGTTAAGGTTTCATGTCTGACTGTTGGTACACACCTCAAGCAACTCCAGAGAGGAATCACTGGAAATCTTTTCATTTTATACCCAAACTCTGACAATGATAATGATGATTACCAAGAATTGTTGAGGTTTCTTGTTTTTTCCGCTGTGGACGGCGCGGAAAAACTTGCGGTGGCTGATTGGGTGACATCACATGTGTAACGTCCCATGTATTAATGCTTCAACTGGCATTCATCTACCTTAAATGATAATAATGTGGTTACTGGAGAAAACATACGTCTTTTTACAGTATTGTCATCACTCCATGGGTTATAGTTGTAGTATATTGATGCATCTTCAATTATCTAATATCTTCAATTATCTAATATCTTCTATTATCTAATTATCTATGTATAGAGGAGGAAATTCTGCCGTGACATTCTTACTGTAGGCTACTCACAATAATATAACATATCGTTGCTGTATGATAAAAACCTCCATGAGTGTGAGGTGAAGATCGTGCAGATGTGCTGAGCTGTACTGAAGGAATTTCCCCTTTTAAATTATAAGGCTTAAAGTTATGCTTTGACTGACAGGCTGGTGATGTTAGAGGTGGCTTGTTTGGGCGCCCAGAGTCACCACACTCTTCAGAAACATGTGGGTGACGTCCTGAAACACGTTTAACACCAGAAATGAAAATCTATGTTTACACAGTGACCTGTAATATATTAAATGGATCCATCACGTGGATTTAGAGCGAAAGTGGATGTCCATGTTTTTTTTATTGACATGTGGGTGGTTCTGAACCTCGACTTACCTTTTTACGTCCACCTCAGTGGATTAATTATCAAAAGCAAGGCTGTCCTCTATGTTTCCACAGAGCTCAGTGGCCTAATCAAAACTATTTTATGATTTAAGAATAATCCATGGTAATGTCTTACTGACAGACATGCATGTTATGTATCCAAAGCAGCCCTCCTTCTATCTATTCTTCATACATAATATAACAAAACATCTGTCATCGGTCAGTAAGATTCTAAATGCTGAGAATCTGCACATTTGTGACCATCTTTAAGAGCGCCTTAAGGTTTGATTCCTCACATGTGAAACTGGTTTTGTACTTGGCTTCTTTTTGTCTCTGACATTGACATATCTTCACTTACTTTGCCTCTCTCTTTCATCCTCTCTCGTCTCTTAGAGGACTGTCTTCTGGCCCCATTGGGAGAGTGGAGCGATTGGAGCGCCTGTGTCCGTGGCGGAGTCAACTGCGGCTTCAGGTGGGGAAAGCAGACCAGGACCCGGGGGGCTGCACCGTCCGGCAGACTGCCTGAAGAGCAAGCGGCACCTCTTTGCCCGTCCCACACCGAGACACAGAGGTGCAGGATGCAGAAAAAGTGTCCAACAGGTGAGAAGGCGCAAACAGAAGGTGCTTCAAGGAGCTGAAAGATTTTATTGTCATTATATATACAGATTTTAAAATCAACCACACACAAGCTGCAGCAGAAACCCGCATGTTTCTAATAAGCACAGCTTGGTACTACTGATCATTGAGTTGATTTATTCTTTATTATGTTGGGTGCCAACATCTGTGGATTCCTTGCGTTGTTTGTCTGTTGTTATTTGTTGTGTTGACAACATACTTGTGCAATTTATAATGCCAAATGAGAGAGTTTGGACCCTATTAAGAAAATTCCAACATGTGCTACTTTTAATTAACACTTGTAGACTGATGTTAGCAGTTTTCATCTGTCAAGAGCAGCGGCATCGAAGGGAAGGGAAGCCTCGTTCATTATTGGCGCTATTGTTATTTTTATTGCAGACAAACTTTCACGATCCTTGTTGGTGACGTACGGCTGCAGAATCTGCAGAGTCAGAATATGCTGTTGTTTCGACATTTTCTAACTTAAGCGATAATCATCAAACGTGATATTGTTGTTTCATCCACTTAGACTAGTTAGCCTCCCTCACACACAGCTGTCCTTTATTACTGTTGTCAGTCAAACTAATATCGACAGTTTTAAACAAGTCAGGCTTTTGTTCAGCCTTCTTTATGAAGCACGTCCCCCAAATTAAACAACACAATATGTTGTTAAGAAAGACACATAGGAGCGGTTTGTGATCCCATGCCCGCAATCAGCAGCAGGTTGATAGTGTGACAGCACTGTGGTTAAAAGGGTTAATTAGTTTTTTAGTTGTTGTTTTTTTAAGTGAGGTTGTATTAGGTATTTGTCAATAGCCAATATATTAATTCAATATTAGACTGTGATGGGCAATAAGCCCCAATATGGATGGAGGACAGGAGCTAAGCAATGTGGACAGGGACAGCAATTAAAAACATATTTTCACTAACAGTATATTTAGAATATTTCCACCTCTTTACCATCAGACAGCGTTTATCCTCTGTGCTCTCTCCAAAGTGACCAAACAGTCATTTTTCTTTACGGGACACGGGAGTTGTTGATCTACCGCAGCCTTGCTCTGCTGCATCCAACATTAGATCAGATCCAAATTAATTTGTTTGAGCATCAAATCACACATAAACTTATTGGTTGTTTTCCCCGTCCACAGCAGTAAATGCTGGGGCTGTGCTGCTTGCAGTCTACTGTAGGTTATACTTTGACTATGGTGGTCACGTAGACAACCCAGCTTCAAAATTTCAAACTAACCCTTTAACGTTTGGTTAGGTTTAGGGACATGTTGTAGTTTGGGTTAAAATTATTACTTCGGTACTGTTGGGTGATCTTTGTCTTCATGGTTATTGTCAGGGAACGATTGTGGCCATGGCGATCCTCCATCTACTCTACTTGTCACTTGGCATTTGCTAAAACAACTAATCGTGTCTGGGGGTGTTTTTTGGGTGGACGGTGGATAGAAACATCATTTGGATCTCGTAGCGCTGTTGATCTGTTACTCCCACTGCAGGGAACACTCCGAAAATGTGGAGTTCACCTGTTTTTGTTGTGATTTTGTCTTTGAGTCATTACAATACTGTTTAGAAGCTTTTGTTTATGGCAAATGAAATGCAACACAAACACAGTACAACAGAGTTTGTGATGACGGCATGCAGTGGCACAAGTGAAAGGCTTTGGGGGGAAAACCACTTCAAAAATGTTTATCTGTTTTATTAAAATGGAAAATGAGGAAATCCCACATGGGCTGATTTTGGCGAAACTTCTGTTTGTGACAGAATTCCATGGAAAAAGTGATTTTAAAAAAGCAACACATGAACGGATGTGAGGTTGAGTATACAAATGACGCTATTTTCTATTGTTTTTAACTCTAACCAAGCATTGACTGACTGATATCGCTGTTTCATTAGATTATTGGTGTTTAATCAGCTTAACACAGTTTACCATCCGCTTCACTCTCCCCTCTCAACTGTAACCAGAAGGGAGTATGGAGATGAGAACGCTCGGATACCTGTGGCTACAACTGGACTTGTATTTCTTTACGTTGGCTGCTTCCACTGCGAGTTAACATCTTAAAACATCACACCTCAAGTTCATGCTTCCATCCAAGGATATCCAGACTCTCAGACTCATCATGTGTTCTGTGTTTTTGACGGTTTTAACGAACCTGAAAATAGACCGACTACAAAATAATATATAAATTTTGAAAGTTCTGTGTTGTGGAGATGCTGTCAGAACTGGTTAAAACTGTGTTCAAGAGAACAAAAAGATCATTTAGCCCCTCATTGTTACGCTTTCATCAGCAGTAGAAGCATTGTACTGGAGACAGTTTCTGGCTTTTGTTTTTAACTCTGCATTAAATTAATGATGAACGTCATACACATATTCCAAAATATTAAGAAAACCAAACTTGGCAGCATATTCTGTTCCAGCTCCAGAACCAAGTTGTTGTTGTGACCTTTGGATTGTTCCATATTTTCTTCCTCTTACACAAACAGCGCAAAGAAGCTGTGAAACATTCAAACAGTGTGGAGGAATGTACAGGGTTGTTTTGTGAGAAAGCCAGCGGTAATTTCTCTTTAAAGCTCTGCAAATATTGTCTTGTTTCAGTGTGTATGTCTGTGTGTGTGTGTGTGTGTGTGTGTGTGCATGCCTGTACGTTTTCCACTTCTTCCACAATGGAAGACATGTCATTTGAAGTAATTATCATTATCATTGTCAGATCGTATGTCCGGTGGCATTAGCAGAGGAAGAAATCCGATCCAGCAGAGTCTGGCGCGGTGATCGGGCCCGTGGATCTAATAGCACACATGTGGGATAAAAGGGTGCTGTGGCATCTCTCTGACATTCCTCTGTTGTTCCAGATTAGATGGCTCTAGTCCTTTAATTCCTGCTCTCTTGTTGTCTTATTGTTTTCAGATGAGGAGGAAGGACACAGTCTCATCTCCCGTCCACTCTCCTTTCCTCTGCTTTCTCTCTGGCTTTTTCACTAATGGCAGCAAACTGTCATGGGTTATCTGACATAGTTAAGATGTTATTTCATCAAGGAATGTCTTGGCAACGCGAATATATTTCCATTTGCATCCACGTTATCTTATCGACGGTAACTTTTAAAGAGTGGTGCCCCAGCTGTTACAAGTTCAAGTCCCAGTCAAGCGTTCAAAGGTGCACATCTAGTAGGTTGGCAGTTCAGTTCCTGGTCCAGCAAGATCAATCTGGGCAGAGGCACCCTGGATAACTAGAGATTAATGAAGTCTTGAGAGTCTACAGTCGTTCTCTCTCTTTCGTCTAAGGTAAAGCACAAAGCTTCGGCAACCTCTGAATCTTTGGGCGATGCAAACTACACTAGGATAGCTGCACTAACCAGGTCTGAGACACAGGAGACAGAAAAATGACCTGAAAGAAACAGGTCAGAACTTTCTGTTTTACATTTGCACCTGACCCTGTTGAGACCTGGGACACCACTGGGTCATGTTACTGTTAGCCGAAGGAAGGAACGGCATTAGAACCAAATGTCATGGCAATCAGTCGAATTGTTGGGACATTTCCCTCTAAACCACAAAGGTCAACCTCATGGTGGTGCTGGAGGAAAGGTCGACAAGTCAGCAACAGGACACGTCGTCAGAGAATCATGAATGTCTGTACAAGACTTTGTGCCAATCCATCTAGTAGAAGTTTCACAGGATAAGTGAAAACATGGATCTGCTGGTGGTACTACAGGAAAAGTCTGGGGATCTTCAGAGTCATTAGGATTCATCCCTTGGGTCCCATTAAGTATCAGCAAAAACTCCACCAAGAGACCTGCAAAGACATACCCCCCCAAAAAAAAAAAATCAAATCCCTGTTCACTGTTTAAGACTGCCACAAAGTTTTCTCTGACAGGACACAGACATTGTGATGTCTAGCCTCAATAGCTAATCAATATCAAATGGTTACATAGAAACTGTGTACCCACAGATGGTTCAGCATTCAAGCCAACAAAGCTGGAGAATCAACGAGTTTTTGTTCCAACTATTCGCACCTGATTTCACTGGTTAGCACACTGCTGACCAGAGCAAAAACTCTCCTGTATAATTGTTGCAAGACAGATTTCAGAGGTTTGTTTAGTTTCCTAGCAGCAAAGTTTACAGACTTTCCCCAACCCTTAAATCATGCATGTACTGAGGCTGGGACACAACACTAATCCTGCGTTTTTACTTTTGCATAGACATGATACAGATATATTGATAAGACCGGTGCCTGCATCATTCAATGTACTTGAAATAATTAGTGTTGGGTTCTCTTCACCATACATTGTTCCTAAAGGTCAGTAATGAACATATGTGCAGAAAACTTGACCTCACATCACTGTACATCTAAATTCATTGGTAGTTATTGTTCAACATCAGGAAATAATTCAAGAAACCAAATGTTTGGATACTCTGTGAGTAAATAATAATAATAGCCATAAAACTGTCAATTATCAACACAGACCATCCACCACAAACACTTCTGAGTGCACTGCTCCCACCACTTCCTGCTTAAACATAATTATGAAGTGTTAAGTAGAAGACATCTTAGTCGACATTGTTGAACTCCTTGATGTTCCCAGAATCGTGCCAGAACACTTTTATTTCTGTTTTGTTTGTTTAAAAAAAAAGAAGAAAGAATCATTATAAAAATGAAAAACTGTCACAAACGCCGGCGTCCGCTACATGTTATTTTATCTGAGGACGTCTCACATTGTTTGAAGTTGGCGACAGCGATGCTCATTTCACACTAGAACATTGCTGGAGTCTGGTAACAGCCAGGATGTTGCAGGCTTCGAGTACAGGATGGTAATGAAACGTGGCCGTATTGACCCTCTGATGGCACGCTCAAAAGGCTCCGTACCTGCCAAAGTGTGAGCCAGGATTCAAACACAACTTCTAAGATCTTACAGTCAGAAAAAGGTATTTATGTGCCTGACTCTGTGTTGTTAGGTTTTCAGCTCATAAACAAAGCAACCAAAACAGATGATAAGAACCCACAGTCTTTTTTATCCGTTGAGGTTTAGTGCACCACAAATAACTTGGCTGTAAATTTCGCCAGCAAAACTGGGCAAAAAAATAAAAATAAAAAAAAATCACAAGCTGAGTACTGTGTCCACATGTTGGTAAGTCAGCCTTTTTGTTTGGTCTGCATGTATTCATAAAATGACTTTTTGTGGCTACATACACATGTTTGGCGTTAGTGTGAAAGCTTATTAGCTGTATTTATGGTGGTGATAATCTCTCATAGTCTGACTGATTTATTTGTCTCCATTTTTAAAGAAGGACTGCAGCAATGGAGCTCTTATTTAGGACATAATGCATTTCCCCCTTGTATAAAATTTAAAGGAGTTGCATAGCCGGTGTTTTATGATCCAGAGTAACACAAATGTAAACTGGAGGGAAACAGTGGCTGAAGTCCAGCAGCATGCATCTGTCTTGCATCTATATTACAACAACTGTGGCTGATCTCCCTGCGAAACACCCATACTTCTTTATTATTCCATCAGTTCTGCAGTATATTGTTTGTTAAATTCTCTAAAGTAGAACCGAAGAAATGATATAGGCCACAATGCAAAAATGAATTCCCTTGCGACTTGTCCCCCGATTATTACTTTAGCTCTCCGAATGCTGAAAGAGAAATCAAGGTTTAATTCTTATAAGTGATTCCTCTTGAGAGGAGGATACTGCAGCTGTACATCAGTGTTTAATGTATTAAATGCAGTAAAAAAATGAAGCACAGGCCTGTACGGTCCCACAGCACACTCATGGTTCTGCACGCTACAGCTAGCTCGCCAAAAATGAGTTCAAAACACAATATGAGGTTGAAAATAAAACACAGAACAGAATAGAAGTATTACCCTATAACACTAACGGGACATGAAAAACCACAAGCCTATATTTAGAAAATACAAATAGATTCTCTTTATTGTAATGACATTATAATGCCACTGCATGCCATTTTGAAAGACTACTGTCAATTCAAGTCATGGCACAAAAGTGCAGATTAACACCAAACCTACATTAATATGTATGTTAGACAGGTGGCTCGTAGCGATGGAACTGGCACTGCATTTCCATAGCATCTTCTTCAACAGTGATTCCCAGCCTTGAGGTCAGAACCCCCACATCTTCTTATCTTGTGATTTTCTGGATAATTCTATGTCTTCAGGCCTCTGAAACAAGAATACAATTAATCCTTCTTTGGCTGAACTGCTCACAACTTACAGAACTGATACTGATGTGTACTTATGAGATGTTTTAATGGGTCACAAGCCAAAAAGATTGGGAGGCACTGCTTCATGATACACCCAAAGGGACTTAACCACAGCCATTTTTTGCTTCTTCAATGATAGAAGCTACAATCCTTTACCTGATTCTGGAGTACAATGGACCAAAATACTACCCACTAAAGCTTGGCATCTTCCACTGAAGTTGGCATCCACCAGACATGTGACTCAATTATCACACAAGCCCCAAGCCTTTTTTTCTTGGGCAAGCTGAATAGTAGTTAGTAACTTAGTTAAGCCACTCTTCAATGGTTTTCTTTGCTTTTTATTGTGCCAAATGTTCAGTCTGGCGATTGGATTGATTAGTCATATCAATCATTATCTGACGGACAGTGGAGTTCTGAGAGAAGAGATTGGATCTGTCCAGCCAACATCAGCCCTCACAGACACTTACTTATCCTTCTTCAAATGACGTAATGACATTATCAATGTTTGATGTTGTAGTCTGGCTAGTCTGTCAAGATGCAAGTCATCAAAACAGTGACTCAAGTCGACTCAAATGCAAGTCACAATAACCACATCTCTGGCATCCACCAACAGGTTCCTGGCTTGCAGCTATCAAAGAACCTGACAACCTTCTGGCTGTAGCTTTAAGCAGAATTTCTACTTGATGTCGTAATGTCCTGTTGGACACATGTGACTGTGACTTGAGAAAATAATGCTACGAAACTACATCGAGTGGTATAAGGAAAATGTGTTAAAATCATTTATAAATTCACTGCAGAACCGTGGGATCATTTTATCACATCACATGAGAAGTTCCATCTGTGATCTTGGCCTTCTACTGTAAGGTTTCCCTGTCATCATGCGTACATTTGGTATAATTTGTTTACAAGAGTGTCTCGCATAGCTGGAAACACAAAAGAGCCATTTTCCAAGTCTCTAATGTTAACGAGCGACACTTTGTGGAACAGCTCCATTAGGGATGAATAGGGACCACGTGTGACTTTATCAAAGTATTTTTGGAAGGACACTGTGATACTATCCAGATCGCCCCTCTATGGGTATAGGAGCTCATTTTCTGGTCTGGCACTCTTAGGACCACAACAAAATTCAGCTAATTTAGGTGTAAATGCTCAAACCAAAGCGTGGCCTGGGGCGTCTTAGTGGATCAGCATAGCATGCGCCTTGAACCGCCATAAGCGTTATGTTAAGTTCGAATGCGACTGGGAACTCTTTTTGTATGCCACTACTCAGTGTTTCCCATCATTCTTTACTGTCAAATAGAGCCAAAATGTGATAATAATTAGTTTAAAAAAAAAAAAAAAAAACTTGCTCTCCTCTGACTTGTAGTGCGGTCAAATTTAGGATTCATGTAGGAAGGGGAAATGTCTACTATTACGACCTCTTAGTATTTAGATTTGTAAATATACATTTTTCCATTCCCTTACCCTGAAATTATACCAGACATGAGAAATCAGCTGCATGCGAGCTACTGAAGCATCCATCTGTTTGATCCATACTGACTCCAACCGGTAATGGCATTACTGTTCTCAGAACAGATGCACTTTCAGCTGCTGGAAGGACAAAATGTTTTGTTTTTTTACCAGGATCAGCAACCTCAGAATCCAATGGAAAGAGAAAGAAAGCGTTTTTGATTAGGTTCCATGAGGAGAAAGCTCATGCCGAGTGGGGTGTTAATCATTAATGTGTCAATCATAAATATAGGTAATAAAATAAGGTTAATAAGCTGCCTGTGGAGATGCACTTTGATAAGTACACTGGAGGGCCTTGATGTTGGCGTCTTGGCGTTTCTCAGAAATCCTGCAGGTGTAGATATTTATTGTATGATGTATTTCTTTGACCACTGAACAGACAGGGATTGGACACTTCCAACATTAGTTTGTCTGGCCTACCTGGCTAATAAATTTCCGCTCAGCTTTCAACTCATCCTCCAAGAAACTGATTGCCAAACTCTCTGGCATTGAACACCACTGTAGCTAGATATTGGACCTTTTCACAAACAGACACCAGACAGTTTGGATTGGGGGCTACACCTCTTCCACCTAGTGTTGAACATCGGAGTCCCTCAGGGCTCTGTGCTTAGCCCACTATTGGCTGTACACCACTATTGGCTGTAGACAACTCGGTTGGGAAGTTTGTGGATTATATCACCCTCACGACAAAATAACAATGATAATTCATATCAGGAGTAAATCAATCTTGCACAGTGGTGCACAAAGAACAACCTACTGCTAAATGTTCACCCTGTTCTGTCTGGCAAGCGATACAGAAGTATCCACTGCCGTACCCCCAAACTACGGACTTCTTATGTGGCATATTAAGGGACAACAAATTGCATTTCATTGTACACAGAAATAAGTACAGTGGTCCCTCGTTTATTGCGGGGGATACGTTCTAAAAATAACCCGCAATAAACGAAATCCGCGAAGTAAGTTTTACAATTATTATACATGTTTTAAGGCCGTGAGGCCTTTTTACAGGCATTTTGTACAGTACTCCCTTAGTTAATCAGGACACAGAACACATGTGCGGTTCTCCCTTAGCCAATTTAGGACGCAGAACACAATGCGCGTTCATACTGCACAGTACGCTGTAAAAAAAAGCATGCAAAATTACACACAAAAAAATCCTCGAAACAGCGAGTCCGCGAAAAGTGAACCGCGTTATAGCGAGGGACGACTGTATTCACATATTTCCCAGAGCAGCTATTCACATGAAATGTAGACCAGACATTTGTATTAACTCAATAAAAATACACTGATAAAGAGGTCATAACATTCCACTCCATAAAAAAAATGGTTGTGCGCAATAAAGTGGAATGAGAGGAAAAAAGTGAATGAAATATTTTTTATGGTTTTGGAATGTTACGATTTCTTTATCTGTGTAGTTTTATTGAGTTAATACTGATGTCTGGTCTAAATTTAAAGCGAATAGCTTAACTGGAAATATGTTTAATGGAACAAATGTTGACGTGTTGAATCCTTATCTCCATCCTCTTTTTTTTTTTTTCAAAATTTGATATTCAAATATTCATCAACAGAAGAAACCAGAACTGATGGCAACAATTAAGATATATCTTATATTAAATGGGATGTTTGTATATATCAGAACTTTAAGCTCAATACGAATTTGTTGCATCTTTAATCATACTAATGCGTCTGTACTGTAGGAGACATGGCAGGATCAGGACAGTTATCTGTGGGTCTGTGGTGATGGGCCAGTCTAGCTCAGATTCCCAAGGCCAGGTTTTCTTTTTTCTCTAACCACCACTGAGAACAGATGTGCAGTGGATGCTTTCTGGCAGCGAGGGAACTATCATGGTCTAATTTATCCCTCACTGAATTCAAACCTGTGGAGCTAAATATTCAACAGTTGGTCCGCAAAACGTCTCAGCACTGAAGTGAGCTAATGCAACAGGCAGGCAGAGGTACTTTAAAGTATTATACTGATGTTCCAAAGCACTCTAATGCTTCTTGACTCTCACTTTACTTTTCAGCACAGATCTGTCAAATCTTTGAGGAACCGACTTTACATTCCAGACAGAGGAAACTCATTTCACAAAATGAGTCATGAAATGCTTCAATATATTCAACCTAAAAACAAATGAGTATATCTTGCATTTACATAATGAGACAAAAATAATGGGCACATCATTTTTGTATTTGTGCAAATATCTTTCAGGCTTCCCGTAGTTGCTGATTGCAACCCCTTTGCCTCACCTGTACCTTTCTATCGTACGGGAGAAACTTCGAAACTAGAGCCAATGTTTGTCTGTTCTGGTCATCTTAGAAACATCGCAGACTGTGTCGAAGATTACCCGTGGCGTCTGTAGGTATGACAGGCTCATTCTAAGGTAGCAAATGTTCATGCTGTTCGAATCTTAATGAATTATTTTCTCTGCCTGTCGTGTTACTGTGACATTTAACCCTCCAGTAGAGTTCTTGAATGTTGCTGCAGTTCACTAAGAACGTACCTCAAATCAGCATTTTTCCTACTCGGACAAACAGCTCTATTTCAAAAACAAGAAGAAATCAACAATCACAAGTTGTTTTTTCCAAAAATATATAACTCTTTATTTTGACACCATATACAGTATTTATAGTTTTTTTAAACAGAGCCGTCTCTGGCAGTGAGTGCCGGGTAAGTCCGACTGTTTACTGATGGTGCAGAGACATTTTTACAGTGGAAACCATCAGTGTAATGATGTATCTTTCCAGTTCCAGTTATTGCAGCAACTCAAACTATCTACAATACAAAGCTCAGGACTCTAATTTCCACGTTTTGATGCACTGGGAATGATTGAACGGCGCTCCTGGGCACTATAGTGAAATATAGAACAGGTGCTCTGAGACTCTACAGGGTTAAGCGTCAGTGCATATTTACCTCTCTCTTTCTGAAGGTAACAAACATTTGTCCATTTCATGTGAGTGTTTGAGCAGAATAGAAGTTTATATCCCAGTTTTCCAAATGTACTTGCACTGTGTGGAGTTCTGTCAGTTACAGCTCCATATCTCATGCAGTCATATTTGTTGAGGGTGTTTTAATATAATGGACTGGATTAGGTTGCAAAGAACCAACCCAGCAGTTACAGTGCAGAGCTCAGCGGCCTTCTCATCCGGCTACACGTGGATCTGGGTAGAGCTTACAGTGTAACACAATACAGACAGCGAGCTAAAGTACATTTTCCCCGACTATCATATGCATTAAGTTAACGTATATCGCAGATCCTGGTGCAGACGTAGCCTCGGGGCAACTTAAACCCCGGACAACAGGTATTCATTAGAGAACGAGGAGCTTGCTACACACACACACATCTTTTTTTTCTCACTTTCAAGTAAGTGAAAGATAGTGATGAGATTTTTCTTCCTTTCGGAGACTCCGCTCAAACTTGTGGGCAAGTGAGATGAGAAAAGTATGTTTCTAGGTGGATTCCAGACATTTTCCTGAGGTTTCGTGTTAGTGTGACTGATTCAATTTGACTGGATTCAGTCCAATTCAGAGTACTTTTATCGGCCCATCAAGAATCCACAGATTGAGCTCCACAGGCGGCGTTTGTATTCACTGTTTTGAAGTTCTGAATGTTTCAAAGATGCCCTGACGTTCCGCTTATTTTACAACTCGCAGGCGTTTTCATGCCCGGGGGGAATTATTCCACACAACACATCTCTTATCTGATATTTCATGTCTGAGAGTTGAAGCAAAGACCTCATTAAGACTTGCTCATAAAGTCGAGACTACCACTTATAGTAATTACAGAGACCTGCTCCTACTGCACTTGCTTATTGACATAAAGCATGACACAACGTCTGAGTTATTAAACATTTGCACAACACATTACAGCATTAGTGTCGGCATGTGACCTTATTTGTGGCATATTTGGGACAGCTGTGGTTCAAAAGGTTGGGGCAGCTTCACCTTCATTGGCGTGCAAGTGTGTGTTTACTGGATCAATGAGAAGCAAAGTGTGAAGCACTTTAGGGTTGAAAAGGGCATTTAGCATTTATACGTCATACAAGATAGAACCATTTTCTATATAGAAATAGGTCAGAACATGTACTTAGTACAGATTTCTCTTGTCTGACATAATTCCCATGTGTCCTTTGTAAAACATCAATGATTTGGGTATGTTATAGGACTATATGGCTGCATATAGTTGATAATTCAATATTTATTGACATCTGACTTCAATATCTAGTAGTTTATCATATAATAGTTTACAAAATTACAAAACTCTACTGTCCAGATGATTGATCCCGAGAACCCTGTGCTTAATTTTAATATTGACATATTTACAATATGCAAAACAAGCAAAGTCACATTTAAATATGTCAAATATTGTGCGTTAACCTTTCATATGTATGTATAAATCACATATTTCAATCAGTTTTATATCATTTCAACAACATGCCCCACACCAGCTCTTTTCTGGTCTCCGTGTCTGTAGGCTGGACCACCCAGGCCTGAACTCTCTCCTCCTGTGTGATCTTTCACAGAGGAGTTGATGAGACGTAAAACAAGTGGAGATACAGCTCAAACGTTGCATTGTTATCTTTTAGTCATGAAATATCTCCATCTAGGGGGTTAAGAGGAGCGTTTCCAAAAAACATTCTCGGTGAGAAATATGGAGACAGTTTTGAAAAGAAATCAGGCGTTCAAGCTTGAAACACGAGGAAATGTTGGCCAGCGAAAGAAAAAACCCAAACATATTTCACAACACGAACAACGTGAGAAAACATAGCCATGCCCACGTGACACAGATACAGGAAATGAGTCTTCAGTCAGGCGTCTCTGCCCATGTACAGGACTTTGTTTCCACCACAACGTGGTCCCGAGTGTCGAGCGAGCAGGAGGATAATCCGAGCATTTTTTAAGAATCCTCCAGCTTTTCGTTGTCTCTTATACGCATGAGCCAAACCAATACTGGATTTCATATCGTGAAAAGAGAGAGATATCGTCTTGGTCCCACATAAACACTGTGAAATTATCAAAATCCAATGAGAACATATTCAGTTAGTGACTGAGAGCTCGGAGAACCGGCGCTGCTGGTGGTCCAAAGATCTCGGCTCCCAGGAACACTTCGCTCCAGTGGCGTTTATCGTTTTTCCAACTTAATTATTGTCTCATTTGTGGTCTAATAAACATTAAATTCATTAAAATCAGTGATCCCTATCACTGTTTTCCAAGCTGAGTTAGTGTTGCTTTCATGTGCCGCGTCGAGCAAACTGTGGCGCTCACAAACACTGGGTGCCGTCTCTCCGTAGGCTTCCAGAAGTTGGTCAATCAGAAAAAAAGTGGGACAAAAAGGACAAGTCAGTGAGTCAACAACCTTCCTGTACAGTCAGACTACCTTGGTCTTAAAGCTGAAGTGTTTGTACAGTCGGAAACATGCCAGAGTCTAACAGTGCATACGTGGAAACACATGATGTCTGTTTTCATTGTTTAACAGGAAAGTTTACCATCAGGACAAAATGAGCGTAACGAATGAAGCGTTTGTGATGTGGTCGTATATTCAGGGTTTTTAGAGAATAAATGGAATTCAATAGGATAGCCACAAGGACAACATTTGTATTTCTGCGTGTACAAACATGATGAGGGTATATACGTGTGCGTATGTGTGTGTGTGAGTGTGTTTAGTCTGCTTGTGGTCAGGATGTTATGTGATGAGCACGGCAGTTTTCTAACGTGGCGCTTGATTCGGTTAAGATGGTCCGAGGGACGGTTCGCTCTCATGACATACCAACCTACAGCTCATCTGGATCGCCGTCTCCGTTTGTGTGCCAGCTGTGGTTAGCAGCAGGTTTGCCTTGACTCACATGTTTGGTCAATGTGCATTTGGGTGTAAACTAAATCAGGATTTAAGATGCATCCATCAGAGAGGACTACATTCATAGTGTTTGCTACTGTGGTAAAACATTTATCTCAAGAAGTAGCACTGTTTCAGTGTATTAAAACATCAAGCCGGCAGGAAGTCAGACATGATGTCTGGTCAGTTTTCAAAATAAAACACCCCTTGCAGAAGCCCAATAGTAAAAACAGACAAAAAATGGTCACAGTGGGTATGAAGCTATAGAGACCAGAACAAAACCACGTCATAGATGCATGCAACATCATAGAACAGTGCCCGGTGGATTCAAGGCGTAAGAAGGAGAAATGTGCTTCGAATCAACAGCAGAGTAAACCTCATGTCAGGGAGGAGGCAGCACAAGAGGCTTTACAATCCAGACAGCCAAAGAGCGCTGAAAAGGGTTCAAAGGTCTGAGCAGCGAGCCCCCGAAGAGCCACAAAAACATACAGTAAATCAGTGCGGAGAGGCCAGCACGGGGGTGATGTGGCCTGAGTATTAGACCAGTAGGGAAACTAAAACCAACGGGAGTTACAGTAGTGAAGGTGGCCGGATGTTCAGACTGAAGTGCCGTTATGTCGCTACTCATCTATCGATTCAAAAGCTTGTTAGAAGCTCTTATTCTTCCTTAGACATCCTAAAAACTACAATAATAATCTCCTCCAATGACGTGAAAGTAAAACTTTAATCCTGAGCCACCTGCTATGCCCTCGAATACCTCACACCCCGTAGAAAACTTCAAGGCGTGGATGGATGCGCGCTGAAAAACTGATAAAGTTACTTATGTCCTGCTCATTTGTTACAGTAAACGTGTACACTAAAGGCAAATGTACAGAACGTGGAGAGGCATTTCAGGACAGCCTGTCTTAATTCCCAATCATCAGCGCAGGGTCCAAAGTCAAAGCCATTGTGACAGCATCACTAATGAAGTACAGATTACAGCAACGAGGGTATGACAGAGCAGAAGAGGATAGAAGGAGTTCACCGAGACAAAGCTGGAAAAGGAGAGGAAGAGATTTAAGGAGGAGGATGAGGAGAGGAGACAACCCAATCTCTGAACTCTCATTACTAATGAAGGGCAGATGACAGCGGGGCATGACGGCGTGGCATCGCAGCCTTCCTGTGACTGAAGGGGGGGAAATCTGGTGTAAACACACGGAGCCCAACTCTTCTCATCAGTTCGGCTTCTGACGCGAGAGATAAACAACAAAACATCAGTGGACGTGTGAGAAGCTGCGACCGACCTCCAGCGTGGAATTAAACTTTCGCTGCTGCACCAGCGGCGACGATGTCATGAGAGCGGCTGGATTCGAATCAAGTTTTTTTTTTTTTTTTTTGTTGACAGATACTTGTGTTGGTTTGTGGGTTGTGCCCCCCAAAACTGCAAGTGATGTGCCTCTGAGCAGGGTAGTTTCAGCACTGCCACTCTACCACAGAGCTGCCCACGAGCAGCCAGTAGTTCAGACTGATGGATGCACGACACAGTCAAGGCACCATCTGTATTTTCTGTATCTCTGAGCTTTTGTGCACAGCGTTCGGCCACATGTTTTGGATAGAACGAGAGAGAAAGGGGAAAAAAACAAGAGAAAGAAAACAATTCTTTCTGAATCAGTCGTGGTTTTCCCAGCGCTGAACCCAGCAGGGGTTGTTTCCTGCTGGGTTCAGTGAAGTTGAAAATGAAGTAACAAAAGGTTGGTGGGAAACGTGAAGAGCCATGCTGCAAATATATTGGAACAATTTGGATTCCTGTTCTAAATAATTGTTCATCTTTGCCTGCTTTAACTCTGACGAACGCCGTGCCCTCACCTGTTTTGTTTTAGTGCTGTTTGTTGCAGAGAGTGTACAGGAGTCCAAGACCTGTGTAACCTCCGTATCCGGCATGCTACAACAGAACACTGTTATGTTATGATGACACAGCACATCATGTTAGGCAGGTGGTCAGAGTGCTGCCATGCTATTGTTCCGATTTCCGAATTATTCCAGAACCTCAATAGACAGAAAGATGGACCATTGCCGGACCCTCCAGGAATTCACGATGTTGCGATTTGCAACTTAAACGCAACTTCAGTGAATCCCCGTGAATTCAGGGCGGTGTTGCAATTTTAACCAATCACCGCGATTTTTCCGCAACTTCCACGCAGTCTGCCCGGGGGATTCAACTTGGCAGATCAGGGACAGCTGCACGGTGCTGGAGGATCCCCTCGTGGGATTTCTCCCCAGCGTTGGCTGGCCCTCGCTGGGCGCATTTCCTCTGCGGCGGTGCACCGCAACCGGCTCTGGGTCGGCTTGGAAAGGCTCGGGGCCGAAGGTGGCTCGCACCTGCCTGCCTGGACCTCGCTGCTTCCCGGGGCCGTGGACTTAGTGCTCGCTGTGCCCTCTCTGGGCTCGCCCACGGGGACGGGCCCCCTCGCCCCTGGCACGACTGTCGAATTGCAACTTATCGCAACTTTCACTTTCTCCCGCAACAAAAATGTAAAAAGCACCGCAACATTCACCGCAATTTTTTTGAAAACCTCATGCAACATCAGGCATTTTAGGCCGCAACTATCTCAAAAAAGGCCCGCGACATCCTGGTGGGACTGATTGGATGACAGCCTGTTATCCCTAAAATAAGAGCCCATTGCTCCAAATTATACGCTGGACAAATGAGCTTTCAGTCCAACGAGACATTTTTCAGACTGTGGTAATAATTTTACTTATGCAGCACACAACAGCAAGACAAAATGAAAATAAAAAGGAGACAAAAACATAAGAGGGACGATGAAGATGATGAGGAAGGCAACACAGATAAAAGAAGTGATTTAAGAGTCACTGACTCAGAGTCTTTTCTCCTCAGGCAGGTCGTTCCAAAGACGTGGGGCCCTGAGAGTAAAAGCAAAGTCACCTTTAGATTTAAGCCTCGACTTTGGAACAGCCAGAAGGACCCGGCTGAGGATCTATGAGGTTAACATCTCTGCTATGTAGCTCGGAGCCAGAATCAGACCCAGATCCAGACGTGCTTCAGAAGGATCGGAGTGATGTGATGTTGTCTGTTAAAACCAGTTAGAGGCTAAGCTGGTGCATGCTGATGTAGAGTGACAGGTGGAGTTCAGGACTAACGCACCACCTGAACATGCCTGGTCAGGATGGATAGTTGCACTTTCTCATGTTGTTATAATCTCTCTGTTTGACACAGTCGAGTCAATGTTGATTTCTTTTAACCATCATCGGGAGCTTTGCATGATCAGAGAAGGCAGTGACGACTTATTTTAGACTTTGGACACTACTGTGTGTGTGTGTTTGGCTGCCTGTTACACACTTAAAAATGAATATGGATATTTTAGAGAAAGAAACTTAACATTTGATCTACTAGTCTTTTATATTATTCAGTGTTTTCCTTCACTAGTAACTATTTTGTGATTAATTTGCTTAGTGGTGTTACACTGGGTTTGTATGCATATATTTTTTTACATAAATATCATAAGACAGTCAGTCAGTCTTCCCATTGAGGGCCAGACTAACTGATGTGGACTGGAGGTTAAAAAAGGTCCCGTGTGGAAAATTTTGGAGGCTGTGTAAATGTAACATAACTCCGTTTCATTGGTGTTTAATCACCTGAAAATATGAACAGTTGTGTTTTTGTTACATTAGAATGAAGCTTTTATGAGACAGGCTGTCTTTCATCATGTTTCATGTGTTTTGCAGCCACCATAGTTTCTCCTTCATGCTTGGAACAGGAGGGAGAGCGGAGGGGGTTGCAATTAGTAAAAACTACACCACGAGATACTAATGCAGGTCCTTCGACACAAAGCTGAGTACTGCTCTAAGATCATTGGAGCTGGATTGTTCAGTTTGTGTTCCACCTGAGGCCTGCAGTGGAATTTATGGACAACACAACTGCAGCGTTGGTCAAAACTATTTTTCTGGACTCTTATTAAGAGTTAGTGAGTTTTACTGGCTGCTTTTCTTCTTTCGTTCCTGCCCGCATTTGTTTTCACTCTCTGATGTCCAACCAACCTCTAAATCAATCTCAGCGCTGTATATTATAGGAAATTATTCCACTTTTAAACCAGAGCCAAAACATACTGAAGCTCTCGTCTCCGTCGCTGAACATCAAAACCACATTTTCTATCTATAAACTGCTGCTTTAATAGCATGAGACAGCAGATAAAGGGGATGAGTTTCAATCTGATATGTAGTGATGTATTGTTCAATATCATCACATTTATTTAGTGAGTTCAAACCCACTAAAAAGTTTTGATCTGAAGTCCTCGGGCTTTTAAAATGACAAAAATCTGATGTATCTCTGTGTTCACAGCATGGAACATATCAGATCTCCGTGGAAGACGCTCTAAAAGCTCGTCTCTCTTTCTGCATACTTGTGGCTGAAAAGATTCTGCTCCAAAAGCAGCGATACATCATGGAGAATATTTCACTGACACTGTCAGATCTGGACTTCTGCACTGAGCATTGATCAGCAGTATCCTCATAATTCTTCACAGTAATTATCCTGGATCAGAATCTAAGACTTTCAAAACACCTGAACCGCATCCACACATGCGTGAAATAAGTATTCAGCCACTTTTCCACAATCTTTTGATGAAACGTGGATAAGTGATGAAGGGAAGTCAGAGGAACTGACTTTGGCTGATTTGGTTTGGCAGTCTTTTTTTTTATTAAGGCAAACATGCAGTCTTTTAAGGTGCAGACCAGCTGGAAGTCTGGTAGCCTCTGGTTCTCCAACCTCTCGTTCCTGATCTGGGGGTTGCCAAATCTTTATGGGCCGGTCACAGGGTTGATTTATAAGGGTCATATTTAATCAAATGTTTAAAGTTTAGAGCCTTAATTAAGATATGAACTTTCTGTCCTGCATTGAAACCACCACAGAGCTCAAAGAGTGTCAAAAAAAGAATATGTATGTGTTAAGATGAATGATTGTGGACTCAACATGCAAAGTTTATTGCAAACACCAGGGACAGCGAGTAGGTGATGCAGTGGCGGGGGTGTCTGGGGGTGATGCAAGGCTGCTGGGGCACGAAGCCAAGGACGCAGCAGTGAACTAACAGAGACGGACGTGGCAGGAGGATGGCAGAGGGAGGCTTTCCTTGAAACAGATGGAGATCCCAATTAGTCACAGAGAGTCACAAACAAACACGGAACCAGCCCGAAGCGTTTCTATCAACACAGCCAGAGTCTGAGAGGAAGAGCCGCCGCTCTTATACCGCCCAGGGTTGATTGGGAATGAGGAACAGGCGGTGAGGCAATCAGGCAGGTGAGAGGGAAAGTGGAGGCCACGCCCAGCGACACACACACGCACACACACACACACACATATATACACACACGCAGACAAGACAGAAACACAAGGGTAAAGGAAAAACACGGGGAGGGACGAGGCAAACAGCCTCCATATGACAGGATGACTGTTGAAAATTTAAAAAACACACGATATGGACAGAATCGTGTAAAAAGTTCCTGTATGTCTGTAACGAAAAACCATAACCGGGAAATAATCTGCTCAGAATTCATCCAAAATCGCTCGTCCCGGGAAATAATCTGCTCAGAATTCATCCAAAATCGCTCGTCCTGGAGTCATTTCGGTCACTGTTCGGGTTAATTGGTACAGTTTTTTTTTTTTTTTGGCCTTTTATTGATAGTACAGCTGAAGGACTATAGCCTCCACACACGGGGCGGCCGCTTAACCCACTACGCTACCGACCGCCCCTAATTGGTACAGTTTGACAGCAGTTCTGTTTTTATGTATTGAATATAATATGAACTGTCTATGAAATATGTCATTTAGTCAGGGGCGATAGAAAGCTTGTCTCTGAAGGAGCACGGCGACGTTTTTATGGGATTCTAGTGCGTGAGATGAACTCTCATCTTGTGTAGCATACTCGGATCACTTAACATACGTTTTGTCGTTCTGGTTTTGAGGTCTTAGTTGTATTTATTTGATTTCTGCCGTGGCAGCAGCTCTTATATGAGGAATCTCCAGGGATCAGCGGTTCTTTGTACAGTCTGCACGTACGTTGAATCATGAAGGTTCTCTATCGTCCGTCTTCCTTTATGGAGAGTTCAATCTGGGGCAAACAGACTTGGTTGTAGATCCATGAAGACGTTTCACCTCTCATCCAAAAGGCTGAACAGGAACCTTCATTAGTGTCACTGGAACGCCTGATATTTCCGTTGTCTGGTTAACGATCCCACCGAGGCTGAATTCTCCAGTCAGAAGTGAAGAAGCCTCTTGGACGAAAGGTGAAATGTCTTCATGGATCTAAAATCAAGTCCAGTCGCCCCTGATTTAAGAAAAGAAAATTATTTGAATCATGGGTAATGCAGTTTGCTAGATTGCTGTCAACAACTGCTATGGGAAACACCCGGAGGCCTGAAGCTTGCAGTGTGTGTTGTTGCGTTTTCATGTTTTTCTGCTTTTAATGTAATTACGACTTTCCAACTTGTAAATTGTGCAACTCGACATTAGTCACCGTTTCCACATAAACGTCCCAAAACAGTTTGATCCTCTTCTGAAAATATGAACAACAGCTGCAGCATTATTAAAGTTTCTATTTCTTACGAGCTAAAGTCAATGAAGAAGCTTGATGACGTGATTTACGGGTCGTCATGAATGTAAATTAGATTTTAAAAGATTTTTAAAGATGTCTGAGTCAGAAATAACAAATTGTCAGTGACTATATTTATTGGGTTGATCTTTTATGTAATATTGCAATGTTTAGACATACAAAAACTTTCACATTTCAACTAAATTAAGAAGTTTCAAATCAGCGAATCCATTGACAGATCCAGTGTCTCACGTGGAAATTCACTTTCCTTTTATGTCAGAAAGAAGAAATAATAAAAATGGAGGACTCGGAAGGAAGAAGGAGAGAAAACGACTACGGCTGCTCGCCAACAACAACGCTGGCAACACGCCGAACTCGACAACAGACGCCGCCGGAGAGCACGGGGACGCCTGAGGATGAGGCGGCACCACGACACCTGACGCATGTTGGAATATCAGTCAGCTGACATCAGCGGGAGCTTTGACATCAGAGACCCAATCATTGTTTATTATGTTTCCAATCAGCCCGTACAATCAGTAACTTTATTAAAACACACTGCCACTCAACAGAACCTTGTTTACTGGAAACTCAGAATGAACAATTACGTATGTGACTAAGAAATTCTTGTGTTGTGACCCATGAGTCAAAGTTCCTAACCCGAGGTATGTCGCAACAAAAGGAAACTGGATGAATCCAGTTTCATGTGGAGTTATCTGGTCTTTGTCAACAGCGAACATTTGAATATAATTTTAAATAAGACTAAAAGTCAGAAACTGGATCCGGTTCACGAAAGTTAAGACACAAGTAAAACATTTATATCCAACAAAGAAATACAGACAGACAAGAGACGCCAACAAATCCAATGAATATTCCCAGAAATTAAAGTTGCCCTGTGGAGTTTCTATCTACATGTGTAACAGATCCCCACTGTGTGAATATTAAGGGTTGGTTCACGAGATAAGCAGCAGGTGAGAAACCCAGAAGAAGACGCATCGCGATGGCGTAGTTAAAGGATCGCCAGTCGGACCTCAGCCAGTGAAAAAGAGAAGCAGTAAACAGGATGTAAATGTGACATTTGTGTGTGTTTGTTTTATGTATCGATGTGAGGAAGGCGACATCAGGTCTGTGTGCAGCTCATGGATGTGTTATGTTTGAAAAAAGTCTTTCCATCGTTCATTAGGATCATTAAAACTTTCAGAAAAAGGCAAAAACTGTTGCTTCCATCAAACTTTTCTAATGTCATACTTCAAAATGCATTAATGGAAACATGTCTTTTGTTTCTTTAAAGCCCACAAAGACAAATTATCTTGAAAGTTTGAGATCTGTATTGTCTTTCTTAGCTTGCCGTCTTCTTGAAACGACTGTGGGATTGTGCTCCACGTGTCTATGGACGGGGAAACGGGGACCTGCTAATAAAACTGTTGCTCCATTGCATTCATTGTAGTCCAGAACTCCACGGGGAACCTTTAATTGACTAAATGTGACAGTCCTGCAACATCAGATAAAGCTTAAACTCTTCAGTCAGACTCTTAAAGATGATTGCAGATAACTGTTGGATGAGTTACACATTTACATAATTCAAAAATATTAGATCAGAGATTACGAAAGGCTTCGACTCTAAACATTCTGCTGGTATGTTACCGGCTGTTTCCGGTGAGGTCACTGTAAAATAACACAACCACAAGAAAAGCTGATTTCCCGCTTTAAAATATATTTTTTCAATCATCTCATTAAAAGTATATTTTACTGGATGGCTGTTTGTTTTCTGAATTAAAAAAAATGTAAATACAGACAAATATTGCCTATTGTGTTTGTCGGAAAAAAGAAGGAATTCCCATGAAGCTTAAATCCCATTTGAAGTTTTTCAGTTTAAACGAGCTGCACGCTAAAGTCACGACCGAAACCATGAAACGTTTTATTCGTTAAGTCGCGACCTTTGCATCCGCCTGTCCTGTCTGATATTGCACGAGTGGAGCGTGACTGAACGCGTGGGTATTCCTTCTTTTCTCAGCTGATCTGTCTGTTCATTGGCTTTCCTCCGTCGTCTGGATCTTTCTACGACTAAATGGGATTTTTTTTTATTCCACAACATGAATGTAAGTTTCAATAAATGTATATTTTGATGCTGCAGTCTCGTCCCAAAGTTTCATTTGCACATTTTTTACTGACTCCAGACTATAACTATTAACATTACATTTTATATATGTGACTAAGATTGTGGTATTGTTTTTATCCTGTACTTTCTCAGTGATCTGATGATTCTACTCATGTTCAGGTCCTTCCTTCCAGCAGCTGTCAGACTCTAACACCAGCACAGCACCATCTATGTATCTTATTTATGAGTAATTTCTGCTGTGATACGTGAATTTTCCCTGATGTGAGATCATTTAAGTCCATCTCATCTTATTTGAAGTGAGTCAACTCCTCAGGGTTTGTTCTGCACTCATCTTATTTGAAGTGAGTCAACTCCTCAGGGTTTGTTCTGCACTCAGCACTGACAGATCATCTCAGGAAAACATGTGGGTAGTTCAGCCTCTCCACCTCCCGGCTAATCTAAAATTCAGTAAATACATGGATCATCGGCGGGTCTGAGGGGGGCTGAATGACGCCTGGTTGCTCAGACAAGCCACCTGTAAATCAAAGTGTCCACGCTCTTAATCCTGCATAACTTTAAGCCTTAATATAATGTGAACAGGTGAGTTGTATATAAATTCACCCTCAGTACAGTTGTCATGAACGGGGAAATTAGCTACAGAGACCAAAACTGTTTTTTGTACCAGGCTGTAAACATGTTTATTTCTGCTGTGATACGTGAATTTTCCCTGATGTGAGATCCATCTCATCTTATTTGAAGTGAGTCAACTCCTCAGGGTTTGTTCTGCACTCAACACTGACAGATCATTTCAGGAAAACAGCATCGCTGCCATGTGGGTAGTTCAGCCTCTCCACCTCCCCGCTAATCTAAAATTCGGTAAATATGTAGATCATCGGTGGACCTGAGGCGGGCTGAATGACGCCTGGTTGCTCAGACAAGCCACCTGTAAATCATAGCAGCCACGCTCTTAATCCTGCATAACTTTAAGCCTTAATATAATGTGAACAGGTGAGTTGTATATAAATTCACCCTCAGTACAGTTGTCATGAACGGGGAAATTAGCTACAGAGACCAAAACTGTTTTTTGTACCAGGCTGTAAACATGTTTATTTCTGCTGTGAAGTTGGACATTTGAACATGGGGACTTATGGAGACTGACTCACTTCTGGAGCCAGCCTCAAGTGGACGTTTGAGGAACTGCAGTTTTTGCCACTTTGGCATCGTTTACATTTAGCAGCCATGGAGGTTACTTCTTGGTCATTCTGCACAATGAGCACATGCAGCGTTAATAAGACTTGACCTGAAGTTGCGTTTGAGTGGATTCCTGCTGCACTTCCCTCGTCATCACGAGATATGAAATAGCACATTTTTATTGGACAGTTTTCACGGATCCTTTTCTCTTTTTCAGCATCACAGGACGCAGACAGAGAAACAAACAGGCTGTCGGAGACCACTTCAGGGTCACCGGTGTCAAAAAAATCTGAAAATCGAGACAAAATGAAGAAATCACAGACGGAAATCTCCACATGCTTCATAAAACAGTCACCAAAGGGCAAAAGAAAGTTGAAAGTCATCTTTTATTGCACAATAAAAGATCACACATACCATGTTTTGACTCATGAGATTGGTCCACATGGGAATACAGAGAGCTATAGTTACAAATAAGAAACAAAAAGAAAGGAAAAAGGTTAAAAACCCCACCACATAACTTAGTAAAGAACGGGTTTGTGACTTCAGGAGCAGACACTTCTTTGTCTTTTCACTTTCTTTGTTTTTTCAGAAGAACATCCTCGTGGATTCTAGTACAGGGGGTGTGAACGGTTTAACATTATTTAACTTGTCCTACCTGTGCAATACTGAGCTGGGTGGTTTCACAGACACCAGGTCGGAGGAGGTGGTATTTTATTTATTTTTTAACGCTCACTTTCGCAGTTAACTGGAATTATTTATAAGTTGATCGAGTGTTTCCCGTCAACGTGCATCTTGTAAACAATAAGATAAAGGTTAAAAAAAAAGGATGTAAGCTTCCTGTGAGTGGACACGGAAGTCTTAAATATCCTGATATCTAGATTTTACAAACACAGGGGTGAAATAAATCCTGGAGCTGTAGTTCTCGATATATTCACCTCGTCTGCCAGGAAAATATATCAGTGTCTGTGAAACCAGCCTGAAATGAATTAAGACAGAAAACCATGTCCTGACACAGCACTTTCTCCCTGTTTTTGTGAAATTCTTTTTCAACAATTGGTTTTAATATTTCAATTTTTTTAATGAATCGACATGTGGTTTTAAGTATTAAGTGACACATCTGTTCGTCATATTTGTCACTGTGAATCAGAACTTCTGGAGTGGCTCTCTGATGACCTGACTACGCTCCCTCTTTTTTTTTTTTTAGATTTCATCTTTATCCCATTACAAACCGGAACTGGCCTCCTTCTACAGGGAGGTCAAAGGTCACGGTCAGCTACAAATCAGCTGATTTCAGTGTCTCTTGTTTTAAGGACACTTTAGCAGGGCAGATATTTCCCATACTAGGAGGCCTGAACGTGGCGGACCACTCTGAAATAAATGAAGGCCAGTCTTTCAAGAGACAAAAAAAAAAAAAAAAAAAAAAAACCCCGCCGGCAGCCCCGAATGTAATCAAGAACAGAGTGATGGTGGTCAGACCCGGGTCCTCTCATGTGCAAGTCAAACAGTAGAACCAGAATGTGATGGTTTGGTTACCTGCCAACTTGAACTAATCAGGCCAACAACTGGTGACAAGATGGTCATAAAAAATGTCATAAACATTTCTCTGGAATAATCACTTTAGAGACAAAACGTTTAGGAAAGTATGAAAAGGAAATAAAAAAAAATAGAGCAGCTGTCCTGATTCTGAAACGGGATCTGCAACGAATAACAAACCAGGATTTCAGATTTTTTTTGTTTTGTTTTGTTTGTGTTTTTTTAAAAGGCAAAAAGAATGTCAGACATTTTCCCTCCAAAGGAAAGAAAAAACAAACACAGGAGTATATTGTGTAAATTTACGCCTACGTTCTTGAAGCAAGTCTGCTCCTAAAACTCGTTTTCAGTCATCTCCTAAAAATGTTGACGCCTTGGAAAGGCCCAATAACCCCAGGAAGTGGTTTTTCGATTTGATTATTATCGTATGGCACGTATAGCTCAGTTCCCCTTACTGTGTTGAGAAAATAAAGAGGTATTTACTATGAAAATTATTATTTTTTTAAAAAGCAGATTAGCAGGTGATGAGGCAAAGCAGATAGTTTAAACTTCCATGTGGAACCAAAATGTCTTTTTGTCTTTCAAGAGTAACAAAACCAGCCAATAATCAGTCATGAGACAACGATGTAAAGACGAGAACTATACAATAAATACATTATTTATGATAAGAGATAAACGTTTACAACATTTTGAGGTGACCGTTCTGAAGAACATTTAAGTTAACCAAAAAGGACTTCAATGAAAAAGAAACAACACTGTTAAAGAAGGCGTGGGGGTGTGACACCAACAGACGAACACAAGAGCGCCGTCGCTTCGACCGACCTCCAACCGTTGCCACATGCTGCACCTACGAGTCAAGTTTTTACACAAGAACGAGCCAGTAACAGGAAGTGATGTGCGTACGTGGGCTGTGGGACTAAAAGTTCTTTTAAAACTTTCAGATTAATTTCGCCGTGGAACAAAAACGAATAACTTCCACTTCTGATTTTTCTTTTTTTTCCTTTCAGGAATCTCGACAAACACACAAGAACAATCAAATACTCGAGCTGGATACATACTGTGTGTGTGTGTGTGTGTGTGTGTGTGTGTGTGCTCGATACCAAACAGAAGGCCTCGTACAGTAAGAGAATGCTGTGGGATTAAATCGCCGTCCTTGAAGGGAAATTCTGCTTTATCTTACTCCCGTAACATTGCACTCCACACCTCAGTAAGAATGTTATTTGAGGTAAGTAGCGTGAACCTCCCACAGCTTTCCGAATGTCAAACAATCTTTGTGGCAATCCCAAAGTAACAAAAGGAAACATTCAGAAAACATTAACCGATGCTGACATGTTTGCCTACAGCCTAAAAACTGAAACCGAAATCTGGACCGCATACACTAACAGAACCCTTCGGCTGCTACCTTTATTTGAGACCCAAAGCCATGTTTTGGATTTATGCATGAACTTTGTTGGTCAGCTGAGGATAATTGGGGGCAGCCAGACGGAGAAAGGCAACTAAGTTCTTTAAGAATTTTAACGCAACAAGCAGAACTGTACGTTAGTTAGTGAGCAGCTGCCTAACAGAAACGTGAACTAACCACTGCATGAATGTGCGAAAGATAAAGGTACAATATTATCACCAATATTTGCTCAATCTGCCAGAAACTTTAAAGTTCAGATTCAGGTTTTGTTGAACTTTGTCAGCTGCACGTCACATCCGGTTTCAGAGTGTGAGGGAACGCTAAAGTTGACCCAGAAGTGGTTCCACTGTGCAACAAGTGTGATTTAGAGTCGACTGATATCTGTGTTTACTTTTGGTTGGATTTAGAAAAAGAGTTTCGGTTTGTTTTAAAGCTGTGGGAGGCTCAGGCTCTTCACTCCGACTGACTGAGGATGAGTTTTCCAAATCTCTTCAAAACAAGTTTGTGAGTGAAAAAGTCCTGACGGACAGAATTTCCCTTTAACGAACAACATGGCATCATCTGCGAATGGTGAAATCCAACAAAGAGTTACATTTTCAAATGTTAAATCATTTTCTCTCCGAGGACGTGACGTTAACATCACAAAAAAGTGAAACTAAAGTAACTTTTTTAGAGGCACTGGTAAGAAAACAGTCACTTTTTGTTGACTCTCCATTTGTGCTTTGAGGGATGACTGATTGACTTGAAGTGGGTACCTTCACATTACTGTTGTCTTTTGAAGATAATACACATCACCAAGGCCGTGTACAAGCAAAGGACAAACTGAACACAAGCACAATAACATGACTGTATATGGAGATGTAACAGAACATCTATACAAAAAAATAAAACTAGCTAAATAAGGCATTTTACTTTGAATAATACAATGAAACTAAGAGAAAGAATGTCATATTTGGTGAGAGTTTGGCAAAGCAAAAGAAAAGTATAATAAATTATATGTAGCCACAAACTTGTGACAAGGCAACAACTATGTTCCCCCCCCCCCCCCCGACACGAAATGAGACCTGTAAGGACGAGACGAGAAGAAGAAAACAGCTCCACAACAAAACGTGTGCGCATGCATGCACACTGTCACGCACTCTCTCACGCACTCACACACACATATAAAGGAAATACACGACAGTACAGAAACAGGTTAAACATTCACAAAAAGACATTGTGCAAAAATAATGTTTTCATGTATGAAAACAAAAAACAAAAGTGAAGTCCAACGTCATAAACAGAAACATTGTGACATAAAACCCCCAAAATACAGACCCTGTTCTGAAAAAGACTGAATAAAACCAGCGACTTGCATCCATTTAATGTACAGTACAGTCTGTTTGATACAGAAAACACTGGGACTAACCTCAATGCAAAAAATCCCCCCTCGCATTTGTCAAGTATTTCTTTTTCTCTTTTTTTTTAAACTAACGGAGAAACAAAATAAACGGTGAAAGAAATAAATGGTGCACCAAAAAAAACAAAAAAAAAACAGCAATATACAGCGATAGATTTACATATTTAGAAACTCTTAGTATGAACTGCTATTAAAACTAATCTGAGGAAAAGAAAGGAAACAGAGAGAGAGCAACGACGAGGCACTCAACCAAAGTGTTTCACACTTGTACAGTTTGCATCCCTCCTCTTCCTGTTTTATCTGCTCCTCATTACGAAAAACAGAAGATTCCCTTTCACTGGACGCGCAGATATAATCTTCCTAAACACAGAACACTGGAAAAAAAAAGAAAATCAATGGCCCAAAAAACAAAACAAAACAAAACATGACATACATGATGCTACAGGTCATGATTGAAACCGTTTTGCAGCAGTCACATTTTGCACAATTCGCATTGAGCCACTGTTTCCGTTGATTTGCTGTAAGTTAATTCAATTTGGGACTAAAAACAAACCCCAGGAAATTAAAAAAAAACTCCCACAATCCCTCCCACCAGTGTTTCCAGGAGAGGATACACTTAAATCTGCCTCATAGCGCCCTCTGCTGGCCTGAGTGAGCTCCTGTCTGTCATTAACGTCTGATTAGGTTTTTAAACACTTGAAGGGAAATCCTTTAAAAAAAACAAAAAAACAAAACATGATCTAAAACAAAACAAATGGATCTCGTGATTGTTCTCTGCTTTTTATCAATGAAAGCTCATGAGAAGGCGGCATGTTTTGTTCTGAATCCAATTCTTGGAATCTGGATTTATTATTCTAGTGTGAAGAGTTAAAGACATTTTAACTCCCTCGGCTTCTTTTTAAAAAAAGAAGTTATAGCAGCAATGGCATAGCATTGATAAAAATAAAGTGATAGTGGAAAAAAAGTATCATGAATGACGGTATCTAAAACGCGGGGGGGAGCTGGCAGACAACGCTATCTTACAGTTAAGATATGCCTGGGATTAATTAACCTGTTTTTGGAGCTTTCAGTCAATATTACAGTCACAGATTTGGAGGTTTTTAAAGTATGTCTGTTTCTGTCTTGCATATTAGGTTCATGTTTTATATTCCTCTAGGAAAAAAAGCCTTTTAGTGTCATGTGTTTGGGAATGCTGGTTCAGACTCTTGAGTGTCACCAAGACGCACCTCCTGGTTAATCTAGCCTGCAGGTTTTTGAACATTGATGATCCTAAAAAGGTGGAGTGTGCCAGACGTAAAGAAACAAAACAAAACAAGCTCGATTTCTTGAAACCGTGAACATAAAACACATAAGTGCTCGTCTGCTTTCAGCTTCTCTGAATTCCCAAACTGTGGTGAGAAATTTGAAACGGCTTTAGGGGGGAAACCACCTCTGACAGCTACGCCACAACAACATCATCATCATCATCATCCTCGTGCAAAAACACCAAACCGAAGCCGCTTGTCCGAACCCTTTTTTTTTGTTTTTTTTGCGACAGATCATCTTGGACCACCTTTGAGCCAAAGCCGCACACAGTGTGTGTGTGTGTGTGTGTGTGTTTGTGTTGAGAAATGTCCCTCCCGACTCAGTCTGGATGCAGAATGAAGGGGAAGAATACACAGAAGATCGTTTCTTACACTAGTTTTTTTTTTTTTTTTGTATACAAGGAGGGAGCAGGGAGGGTGGGTGGGGTCTTGGTATATAAACATAACCGAGGTGAATATAATCATCATCGTTATTATTAGTCATCATCATAATAAAAGTCTTTACATGGACATTGACTGACAGACACGGCACAAACTTTACACTGTTGCTCAGTCGAGAAAGAGAGCGACGAAGGAGACAGGAGGAGAGGAGGAGGAGGAAGTGGATGTCTCTCTGTCCTCTCTGCAGTTTTCTCCTCCTCTACGCGTCCTCTCCTTCCACCTGTCTCTGCTCCTCAGTGTCCTGCTTCTCCTCCTCCTCCGTTGCCTCCCCTCCTGTGTCCTCCAGTCTTTCCTCCTTCTCCTCTGTCGCCGCTCCCTCGAGATGGTTATGGGAGTCTGGTTCCTGGGGCTCCACGGGCCCATCCTCTCCGTCTCCCTGCCCAGTCTGGGGCTCTTCAGTCGGAGACAGGCCCGGGTCTGGAGCCGAGGTAGAGGGGACGGAGGGAGATGAGGAGGAGGCCGGGTGGGAGGCAACAGTAGCTTTAACTGTACTTTCTTTCTCCTCGACCTTTCCCATCGCTGCCTTCTCCCTCTCCTCCTCTCTCTCCCCCTCCTCCCGCCCTCTCTTCCTCCTCCTCTTGGGGCTGCCCGGGGAGCCGTCCACAGCACCAGGAGGCATAGCGGGCAGCGCCATGATGCCACCGTGCGGCAAGAACATGTGCGGGTACAGCAGGCCGTGGGACATGCCCGGGATGAGGAAGGGGTTGAAGGTAAGATGGCTGCCAGTGCCGGCTCCGAGATGCGCAGAGCCGAGATGTGCCCTGCTGGTGGAGGTAATGATGGCTGCTGCCTCCGCCCCTCCTGGTCTTTTGTTGGCTTCCGCTGCTCCTTTCTCCTCCCGGCTCTTCTCCTTCTCACCTCCGCCAGAGCCAGAGGAGGCGGCGCTCTCTCTCTCAGCAGGCGTCGTCGACGAGGGGCTGGCCGCCTCAGTTGTAGATGGTGCGGTCGTCGTGGTGACCTTTGCGGCGGACAATGAAGAAGAGGAGGAGGAGCTGGGGTGAGGAGGTGGCGGCGCGTGCGTCATCATTGCGCCGACGCTAAACAAGGCGTGTTGAGGGATCGCAGCCCCGTGGGGGTGCGGGATGCCGTGCAGCATCATGGGCAGCATACTCAACCCGTTCTTGGCATCTTCCGCCGACGCCCCAGCTCCGCTCGCCTGGACGGCCGCGGAGAAGCCGTGCGGGAATCCAGCCGCCATGATACCGGAGATGGGAATTCCAGGTATTCCTCCGCGGAGGTTCTGCATGGCCACCATGGAGTCCATGCTGCCGATTAATCCACCGTTCATGAAGAGCGGCGGGCCGAGGCTGGACGTGGCGGACTCAGAGACGGACAGGAGGGGCTTGGGCATCTCGTTGCGAGGCCGCCGTCCGCGGCGCCGAGAACCCGGGTCTCTGTTGACTGGTTCTGTCAGGATCCGGGTGAACATGCCCTCAGGGAGGAAACCCTGCACAAGAAGGAGAAGAACAGGTTAAAGGTTCAATATTTGAAATAATGATACAGTTAATCAGGTTTTGCGTTCTGTTGTTGTTCTGTAATAAAAACATTATGTCACTTAGTCAGAGATTACTCCGTGTTAGAAAAGATTTGAACAATAACGAGTGACTGTGAGTTACTGTGCGTTATACTCACAGAGTGTTTGACCACATCAGCCCAGTCTGGAGCTACATAGTACTCCGAGTTGGCATCCAGCCACCTGGACAGTTCCTTTATGGCCGGAGCCATAGCACCACCAAGCTGCAAGTCGGGAAGACCGGCACGATATTACAACAACGACAGCATGTGGTTCATATTTAGGAGTTTTTCTGCTTTCACTTTTTCTCTCAGCTGAACCGTATCAACAAAGAAGTTAATGTGAATGGACTGATGTTCATGTACTCTGTGAGTGTGTGTGTGTGTGTGTGTGTGTGTGTGTGTGTGTTTTCTACCCTGCGTCCGGTGCCTCTGTGCACAACAGGGACCCTCTCCTCTCCCGTCAAAGAGTTGATATCCAGCTTGGTGGGGTCTTTGCAGCGATGCCTCCTCTGCTTAGGACGCTCCACGAAACCGTGTAACAGACCTGCTCCAGACTGAAGAGTGGGAGACAAAGAGGACATAAGACAGACTCAAAACAGATACTGGCAGGTCCCAGGACTCCTTGCTGGACCCGAACAACCAAACGAAGCATCAGACTCACGTGAGCGAACGCGGGGAGATCCATGCTGTATCCCGGATTCTGTCTCAGCCACTCGATCAGACCTTTGCTGGCCGCCTCTCTGTCGATGGCGATGATCTCCGGCTGAGGAGGCGTTTGGGTCGGGGTGGGCGTAGAAGAGGAGGACGGTGTGGGTGGTCCGGCGGGTCGCTCTGAAGGAGACGGGGACGGCGAGGAGGTGGAGGAGGAGACGGAGGAGTGGCTGATCACCTCCACCCGGCCCTGCAGGTGGACAGACACACACACACGCACACACAGGTGGAGGTGTTTGCATCGTTTTTGAAATTCTGAGGAAGGGAAATGGATTTTCCTCTCGAATCTTATGACTTTTTGTTTTCCCATAATGCCCCGCGTGTGGTTTCTCCCTCTCACACTGAAGCACATACAACATTTACAACCTGAACACTGACCAGGCCCTCCTCCCTCTACCCACCTGTGTCTCTGGGAGGTGCAGTCCTCTGCCCTTGGTGAACTCAGAGTACAGAGCTTCAACGTTTCTCCTCCTGCCTCTCCTCCTCCTCAGTGAGTCATCTCCCCTCAGGCTCCCGTTAACTATTTGCCCCGTTACAGGATGGATGAGGCCGGCCTGCAGTATCCCGGCCATGTCTATTCCCACGGAGCCTGTCAGCGGCGCTGTGATGGGGGGTGGCGGCGGCAGCTTATGACTGCTGCCAGCACCGGCCCCGTGTTGTTGGCCGATTACCGGTGCAACCACAGCTTCTCCTGCCCCGACGCTGCTGGTGGTGCTTATTTCTCCGGACGACTTTGTTAGATCAATGGCCGTTTCTTGCCAGCCATTAATCAACATGGCTCCGGTACTCCGGTGTGAGGGCGGGGCCACCACCGGAGCAGCACTGCCGGAGCTCGTGGTGACGGCGGTATGGCACGACGTTGCCGATTTCCCGGCTAAAACCTTGGCGGCGGCTGCAGCTGCGGCAGCTTCATAGTCGAAAGACCTCCGACCTCCCGCTCGTTTGAGCTCGGGGAGATAGGGAGGAGCCACGAGCCTCTCCTGTAAGAGAGGCAAGGAGGTGAGGCGCCAAGCTCCGCGCCCGCATGCCCCGCCCCGCTGCATGTACTGTCAGGGTGGACAGGGTGGGTGAGGGGTAGACAAGAATGGGAGAGAGATGATGGCTTTGTTAAACATACATATGGACTGAGACACAACACACAGTGGTGGCTATCAACCAGACCTGGGTCAAACCGTGAGCTCTTAATCTGGATTCTCCTCTTGGTGCCTGGAGGAACCTCCAAAGCTTTCCTGGTTTGAAAGTCAAATAAGTAGCTCACAGTCCCTCTGTTCCCTGGTCTGTGGTGTGCTACATTTTGTCTTTGGATGTGCAGATAAAACTCAACAAAAATATAAAGATGACATTTGTTTTTGCTCCCATATTTCACGAGTTGAAGTAAAAAACATCTAAGACTGCTTCTCTGCACACAAAAGCTTTATTTCCCCTGCTTACAGATTCTGTGTTAGCGAGCACACAAGGTAATCCATCCACCTGACAGGAATGGCATATCAAAACGCTGATTAAACAGTACGATAATCGCCCAGCGCTGTCACGATAAAGGACTCTAAAATGTGCAGTTTTGTCTTTTATTAGGCACTGAACTGAGGCTGAGCTACAGATAGCAATTATTTTTTCTCCTGAGGGTAAAGTCACGACCCGCCCCGCTCTGCCTCTGACTGGCTTACCCAGATATTTCAACGAAAACAAAAAGGTCCAGCCAATCAAATATGAGACAAACGTGTGCATAGGTGAAAAACGTGAGCAAAAACGTGTGCCTACATTTTTGTAGAGTGTAATTTAAGTGTTTTTTAAAACTATATGCTGGTTAGAGAAAACGTTTACAGCGTGACTACCTGCCCAAGTCTGATATCAACATGTATAATATCAACAGTACACATTACAGAGACAGGGAACTGTACAGAAAGCAACAAAGCGATGGTGTGAACTAGAGGTGCCCAGTGCGATCTGGAAAACCTGCTCGACGTCTCTGTCTTCTGTTGTGCCTGAACAGCGACGTGAAGTTATTTTACATGTTGAGCCATAAATCTAACAAAGATACATTACAGCATGAACATGTAAAAAAGTATATTTACTTTAATTTCTCATGATATGTACATTTGTTTTGTTTCTATTGACTAAAAATAATAAATACTCTTTGTCCTCTAACACTATTAGCACTGTCAGCAGTGCAAACTGGACACCACTTGTATGAACCATGGCGTGACATAGTGGAGATAAATGTGGACAGATGATAGATGTACAACAGAGGGAGTTCATTCATTCATTCAGTCAGTCAGTCGGTCAGTCGGTCGGCGGGATGTTCTCACCTTGGGTAGTCTTGTGAGAGGGGGAGGGATGGAGAACCCGAGCGCGGGGCTCGCCTGCTGAACTCTGGCTTGACCCGACACGGTGCTCGCGGCCGTGGTGGGGAGAAATCCCTGTGTTCTGTGGTGCTGGTGTTGGGCTAAACTGTTGGCCAGGCAGGAGTTGGCGGCCAGGGAGCCGGGCGAGTCGTACTGCTCGCTCGATGAAGGCCACTTCCCCTTCAGAATGGCGTGGCAGATGCTGTCCAGGCGGTTGATGATGACCCGGTCCTACAGGGGAGCGATACAACAGCACAGGACTGAACTACTGATGCGAAGAGGATGATGTGCAGGGGTAGGCAGAATCTGAATCTGACACAACTAGAGGAAGAAAAACTAAAAACAAAAAAAAGGAAACATTCTAGAAACAGACACATACTTTCTTCAAGAGGGTTAAATCTGGGGCGACTGGATTTAACCCTCTTGAAAAAAGATGACCTGGATGACAGAGAACCTTCACACACTCCTTGAATGACAGCACGGTACCTTCGGCCACTCGGAAAACGAGTAAAGTGCTTTCTCCTGTAACAGCTGAGCGATGGTCGGCTCCCTCGTGTCGTGGAGGCTGTCGGGAATCTCGCAGATGGAAATGGGAGCTGCGAACCTCGGGCTGCTCACGTAACCTTCCACCACGGTCACTGTGGAAGAGGATGACGGGTTAGAGCTCGACATCGTCATGGAAGGCTCAATATCACAACGGAACATTTTAATACTGGATTTAATGGATGTCAAACATTAGCTGCTCATCACTGAAGAAATCTCTAAAAACAGAGATTCATGCACTGATACCATCCAAGCTGGACTGCCAACTTAACAAAGGCATCTCTCAGGCAACCGTTCCCTGTTTACATCTAATTAAAAAAGGCTGCAGCCTGAAAACGAGACCACCCCACTGCTCTTCTTTCATCCTTAAACCGGCGTCCCGTTCCCAAAATTCTTCTAGTTTGCTATAAATCTCTCCACGGTCTCACCTCGACACATATGACAGAACTTCTCACCCCCCTACAGAACAACCAGACCCCTCAGGTTTCTCCCACCGTGGCTCGTTGGTACAGGGTGTTTTCATCAGCAGCTCTGGAGTAGCCTCCCAGAGGCCATTAGACAGGCTGAGTCTGTTGATGCTTTTAAGACGTACCTGAAGATCTGCTTTCATTCTCCGGCTTTCATCAGTGTTTAAAATGTGTTTGTTTTTTTTTACTCTGTGTCTGTCTGTGTGAAGCACTTTGATGCAAAAACCTGTTAGCTTTGAAAAGAAGGGCGTGAAACTTTCTCCCTGGCAGGTGTGATGGGTCATCACTTGCTGCCGTTTTATAGACTAAGAAATAGATTGGATGATTAATCAATAGATAAATTAATAATTACATTTCCCTACCGTATCCTCTTTTTTTAAATCAGTACAAAGACACATGACATTTTGAAAACATTGGCTAAATTAGTCTTCGGCGTGTATCTACCTGGCGTAGTCGGCCTCTCCTCCTTCACTTGGCCTTTCACCACCAGACTTCCCGAAGTGTCCACCAGCCCGTCGACCTGCTCCAGCTTCGGGGTCAGGACCGTGCTGTCCGCCTCCAACAGCTCTTGCTTCGTCTCAGCTTTGATCTCGGGTAAAGCTCTGAACTCGAGGCCCTCTGGCTTGGCCTCCGGTTTGATCTCAGAGCTGTCCGGGTAGGTTGTGAACTCCAGACCGTCTGGCTTTGTTTCCGTCTTGAGCTTGGCTCCGTCCGGATAAGCGACAAACCCGAGAACTACTGGTTTTGCTTCAGGTTTGATTTCGGCGCCATCTGAGTAGGCTGCGAACTGGAGGACTTCAGGTTTACTGTCTAACCTCTCAGGCTTCATGGGAAGGCTGAGATCTTCAGGTTTGGTCTCCTGTGTTTCTGGTTTGACAGGATAGTCTAACTGCTCGGCCTTGGTCACCAAGTCTTCTGACAAAACAACGTAGGAAAAGAATTTCCCATGTTTGACTTCAGAGCTGTCAGGATAGACGTCCTCAGCAGTCTCTGTCTTGGTCTCTTCTACCTTGATTGGCAGCTCCAGTTGCAGTGGTTTCTTCTCAGCGCCGCTGTCTGGTAAAAGAGAAAACTTAAGATCAGTTGGCTTCGTGTCAATACTGTTTGCAGGTAGAGTTGGGGCAATTTTGATTTCATTTTGTTCAAGCAGATTATCTTTGTTGTCCTGATGAAAGGAGAACGTCAAAGCTCCATTCTTACAGTCTCTGCTGCCATCGGGTAAAGTCAGATCTTCACCTGTACCTTGAAAGTCGTCCTGATCCATGGAGACTTCAGTTTTGACTCTGCCGCTCTCTGAGGTGCTTTCATCGGACTTAGACGCGACCCTTGGGGATGAGACGGAAGCAGAAGGGCAGGAGGGTTGTGCGTATTCAGAGTAAATGCTCTCTAGCTCCATCTCATTGGGTTTGGCGTTGAGCTGTTTCACAGCCTTCTCTGCCGTTTCGTCACAGGGTTGAATCATTGGAACGTCCATGAGAGGAACGTGATCCATCCCACCTTCGGAGATCTCGTCCACTTGATCCGCCAGATCCTCTCTGGAGTTTTCTGGAATTCCTCTCGCGTGAACAAACTCCTCAGTTGCGTTCCCCATCAACGTATCGGTGTCAAGAGAGTTTTCCATCGTCTCTTCCTCCACTGTTTGATACAAAATCAACCCATCCACTTCCTCCCCAGGCTCTTCAATGGACACTGGACACCCAAGGCTACCCTCCTGCTCCAGCTTCCCAAGATAAGGGTGCACGTCTTGCGGTAACTCCTCTTTATGCTCTGCTTGGTCAAAGCTCTCCCGCAGGTCTTCAGACAGTTGGTCTGAAACCTCCATCCTCTCGTCCTGTTCTTCGGGGCCCGGCTCTGGTTCTATCCCGTCCATCTGTGGTACCTCCATAGGTGTATTCAAGACTCTCAAACTTTGGTCTGCACCTGTGAGGATAAACCATCGAGATGTTTGTAGTGTCTGACAAAGTCAATCGTGGAAACGAACCATGGCTGTGTTGTCGCCAAAGTAACACATTTTCAGGGCCTGCACATATTCACCCTTATGTAGTTAAGCAGCTACTCCAAGGAGCTCGATAAAGTTTGTTGTATTTCGCTTTTTATGACCCTGATATATCTTACAGCATTTAGATTCTTTAATGCAACCATCAATTCATCTTTAAAGCTTAAAACGCATCCAAAAACTTTTATTTAGAAGTGAGTCAACAGCTGTCACCCCTCCTTCACACGTACTCTGAGACTTCAGTGAATGCAGAAGAAGCTGTGAGGAGACGTCTGCCAAATCTTGTGTAATAAATTTTGTTGCCTAAACCACAAACAGTTCATCAAAATCTGCAATGCAAGGAAAACTTTAAATCTTTCTGCACGCCTCGTCCAAAGAGAATTTGCAAATGTTATTACATATTACATATAAACTATTTGCTTCCTACTTAGGTGGGCAAGCTACCTTGTCACGATCTTGACTTGGTCTCTTAACTCTATACACTATAACTCTATACTGGTCTTGGTCATGACTTGTTCTCGGTGTAGATGATGAGTTTTAGAATAGATTATAAAGACTACCAGATTTTCTGGCATACCTTGGTCTGTCTCACACTCCTCTGCTTCCAGACTTTCTTTGTTCTGCTCCGCGGTCACCGTCGACAGGTCTTCCACTTCGTCTTCCTCCTTGTCGTCAAACTCGAACCCAGCGCCTCCTTCCTGGCCCTCTCCTTCCTCCACAGGATTGGTCAGGCTCTCTGCGACATCGGAGTGGCCCAGCCTGTCCTGCGGCTCGTGGGCAGTGATGTCAGACAGGGAGAGGGGAGGAGGCGGGACGTAGGGAGGAGGGGGACTCGCCGACAGGTCGGTCTGATCCGCGCTGGGTTCCTCGCTCACGCCGATGTCCTGGACACACAAAACAAAAGCGTGATTAGCGTGGTCTTCTTTTGGTCCGGTGTTTCCTCTCACTAATCAAATATTAAAAGCTGTTGCATAATTCTAAGAAGGTCTCAGAGCTCAGCACATCATAATGTAATGTTTTAAAATTTCATTTTAAAATGTAAAAAGCCATTCAAATATATTTATTATAGTTCTCTTGGAGTGGAATGACCCTGACAAAAGTCAGCCACAGCTGAAGTGGATGCTTAATGCCCTCGTGACAGATCCGTTGAATATCTTTACTAAAAGATTAACTGAGGGGATCTCATTTGAATTTCAATTACGAGTTTCAGTCATTTTGGTTTTAATTTGTCTGCCCGACTGATAACATTACTACACAGTGATAATCATTTACTCTGTTTCTAATCTAACCTTGAAGAGCATGTAACTCGAGGACAGCGGCTCCACGGAGTCTCCCGCGGACGGGTGGGAAGGAGAAGATGAGGGCGGGAGGCCCAAACACTCCTCCAAAGTTCCACCTTCCTCCTGCCCTCTGTCTCCACCCTGTGCCTCCTCGTCCTCCTCCTCCAGAAAGCCAGCCTCCAGAGTGGAAGGACCCAGGATTGGATCGGATTCATTGAACATGTGGTGAGCCGGGCTGGAGTGGTCCGTACCGTCCCAGGGCGCCTGCAGGAAAAGAATGAAAGATGATGATGCAAGACAATCAAGATTGAATCAATAATTAAAATAATCCTTACTTTTAGATGTAAACACACAAGCACACATACATAATTCACCAGGTCATTACTTATGAATGAGCATGCAGATTTAAAGCACAGCGCCTACCTGTAACTGATCCAGCTCCACTGATGGTGCCATCAGGCCGGTTTCCTCCGAGGAGCCCTGCTCGCCAACAAGCACGTCACTCCTTAGCTTTGAATCGAGGTCTGTTCCCCCGACGCCGTACGAGTTGAGCATGCTTTGACCTCCTGCAGCCGAGTTGAACGGGAAACCGTTGAGTGCATCTTTGGAGGCCTTCCCTCCGTGTAAAGCATCTGCCGACATGGCGTCGTGGTGCAGCGAACCCAGCTCCAGAGTTTCATCCAAGGGAGGACAGTCGAGGAAATCTCCCCGCGACCCAGCAACTATTCCCAGACTCGGCGAGGAAGAATTGTGGGCATCCAGTGGTGGAGGGTGGAGGTGTGGGTGAGAGGAGGAGGACGAGGAGGAGGAAGGAGAGGGAGCCGATGGAGGCACAGGGTGATGCTGGTGGTGGTGATGATGGTGGTGGTGAGAGGACTGGTGGGGATATTCCGGAGGCTGAGGTGAGTGTCGACCGAGACCCGAGTCGTACAGACAGCAGTGAGGGTGAGGCAGCTGATGAGACGAGGAGGAAGAGGAGGATGAAGACGTGATGCCGGGATGAGTGGCCAAGCCCGGATGGTGAGGGTGATGACTTTGAGGATGAAGATGAGAGGGGTGTCCCCTGACGTAGTTCCTGTGAGCCTCCAGGAAGCTCAGCTGGGGGTCGTTGAGGATGTAGAAGTCGGTGCGGCTCAAGCCGTGGCGCGCCGCCCCGATGAGGAGGTCGCGGTCGTGTTTGCCAGACTCCCACCAGACCGGGAGGTAGAGGGAGGGGCGGCACAGCTGGAGGCGGTTCGAGATTAAAGGGTGACGGAGAACCTGAGGAAAGGAAAGGAGTTATAATCCACCGTGTTGAACCGCCATATTTCTACAGAAACCCAGAACAGACAAACTAAACACGGCCTCTAGATGGGGCCTCAAGCATTTTACGACCAGCGTAGCTTCTCCTCTATACTCAAACGAGTGAAACGGAGCCAACTGCACTGCTAGACGCCACTAAATCCTGCACACAGGTCCTTTAAAAACATCAAGGGTAACCTGTCTGCACCAGGTTTGCTTTGTTTATTGCACATTATTGTATTTTATTATTTAAACTACACACTGCTGAACTGGAGATCACTGTAACACTCTTCCTCTCACTTGGTATGTCTGCACGACTGCTCACTAGGTCAAACACACTACCTCCCGTTACTATATTTAGACCTGTTCACTGGCTCCCTGTTTTGAAATCTTTATCTCACTTTTGTTGAGTTTGGCACAGTCAGGCGGCAACTACTTTCACCCATGCTCGCCAGCTCGCTCTCTCAGGTCAAATATGCTGCGTTTTCTTCCTGTGCCATGCGTCAGCCTCAGGATCAGCGATCAAGCTGTGGATTCTTTTAAAAAGCAGCTAAAGACAAAAAGGCGTACGGGTAACCAGATGCTTTTATTGTGCATGTATTGAGTTTCACTTTTATCATACTGAAATAAAGTTTTGCACTTTGCGTGATCAATTCTTCTCCTACGACTTCTTGCTTTTTGTGACTTGGCATTATTCAAATAAGTTTTACTTACTTAACGTCTGTATACGAAATGTAACTGAGCATGTTGGGCCTTCATTTGACATGTGAGTTACACTATGCATGTTCTTTTTTATGACAAAAAAGTTCTATGCAAACTCAAAGTTTGGGTCTTTTTTTGGCCACTATGTCAACAAATCAAATATCTGAATTTGAACAGATAGAGGAATGTGTCCACTGATATAAAAAACATGTTTCCCTCCTGCTCTTTTGCTTTCAGATGAATATGTTTTGAGCACCGGCACTTTCCATTCAGTTCCCATCATGCTTTGGATGATGCAAAAAGGCTGCAACTAAAAAAAAAAAGCAGCGAGTTAGCTGTGAGTGTCGCCTGGTTGTTTAGATTTCAGAGAATCCGAGGCATGAAACATCACGGCTGGATTTCAACAGCTCCTGTTTGTTTCTGTTAATGTGAATTTATGACACGTGACACTCTTAAAAAAACTGATTTCTAGTTAGATTTATGGACGTCTATCTTTACTAGACCTTTATTTATGACACTATAAGAAGAGAGCTATTTTTTAACACAAAGTGCATCAATCAAAACGCCGCAGATAGAAAGTCAAGAGTGACAAATAAGGTTCATCTGTGCATCCATCAACACGTTGACATGAAGTCACCCCCTACGCAAGTCATCTCCACGCGAACAACAGACAAACTTTGAAGCAAACTTCCCGAGTTTGAGCTGAAACAGTGAAAATGACGAAGCTTTTGTTTCTTCAAAGCGTTCACCTGCTCTCTGATCTTTCGCAGCAGCTCGATACGATATAAAGTCCGGGCAGCTCTCTCTTCTGTCAGAGGCTCCACGAGCACAGCTGGATCGACCAACCCTGGAAGAAACGAGAGGGGACGGTAAGCATTGGCATGCAGGCAGCGAGAGACTGAAAGGCGTGAAGGATGCAGAGATGAAGGTCGGGTGAATGAGCTCCACTGTGTTTGTGTGTTTGTACAGGAATGATGAGTTAACACACGTACAGCAGCTTAAAATAGGTGTGTGCACATCAAAATATATATCAAAGGAGTTTTTTTGGTCACCTCAGGATCCGGGGTGTCGTACTACGTACAAATTATAAAGCAAATTTGTGATGTTGGGTAAATAAAACTAGGATTAAAATGAATCCTCCCACCAGCAGGGGTCAGTAATGTTCCCCAGGCAGGACATCAGATCTGCAGCAACACTCCAATGAAAGCAATGACTGTATTTACATTGTAAACCAGCTAGTTTAGTCCATCGTTGATGTTTCTGTCTCTGGCTGTCAGCTTTAAATAACACCTCTCTCTGTGTCTGTGCCCGGCCGTGCACAATACCTTCTTCCTTCCTCGGAGGCAGTTTGCAGGCTGTCCGACACATGTTGACAAAAGAGTTGAAATATCTCTCCAAACTCTCGTCCGTCTTCCTCTCCAGTCGGGCCAGAACTCTGAACTGGGACCAGTCGAAGGATTTCCTCTCGGGGTCGTACACCACCCCGAACGACGACACAGTGCGGTAAAAATCTGCTTGCTCTCGACGAGTCCACCTGAAAACATGATGGAGGAGGGCAGAGATGATAAAACCTCAGCAGCCTCTGATAGTATGTGGATTTATCGGTTTGTCTCTTTCAAACATTACCTTCTCTGCCACTCCAGAAACAAAGGGTCGGGCTCTGTGGCGACCACAGAACACCTCCTCAGCTCTTCACCCAGTTGCCACGCCAGCGGCCCCCCCGTGTGATGACCAGTGTGAGCGGCTCCGGCTCCTCCGATCCCCATGCCGACGAGGCCGTCGTGAAGCAGGTAGTCGTGCCTGAGCATCGGCTCGCGGCGCAGGGTGAATCGCTGGTAGGCGTTGATCAGCCGTCGTATGCGCGCCGTCAGGGCGGGGCCAGTGGGCCAGAGGGGACGGGCTTGGACAACGTGGAGGGCCGCGACGCCGGTGCCTGTTCCCACTGTCGTCGTGGTGACCAATGTTCCATCCTGGCCGCACAAGTCAGCTGACATTTGGGAGTCTGCGGGGAAGAGTAGGCACCATTTTCTAGCAGTTTGTTCCATGATTGCAACTTACTTGCAAACACAGAATCCAGATATTAAATAAAAGCCTAATCAAATCCAGCTTGGTCCTGAATAGATCATTCAACATATCCTCAAATTCTCGCTGGAAGTCGCCCGTACGCCTGTTCTTGGACTGTAACTCTGTGCTCCACATTTGAGGCTTTACGTGTAAATCAAACACTGCACACTATTTGACCGGGTTTCCCTCTGATGTCCTCCTGCTGCTCCGTATCAAGTCTCTGTGGTTTACAGAGTTTCCTGATGGTTGCACTCTGAAACTGCAAAAAATCTAAATTGCAAAAATACCCATTTATACACAGCGTTGCTTTAAACGTACCTGCGTGTTCTGAATACTAAAAAGAATAAACATTCCTGTTACGTTCTCTCGTTTACATCACGACGACGGGTAACAGCGTATTTGTTGTATACAAGTGTGGATGTCTTTCCCTTTCTGTCTCCAGACTGGCGTTCAACAATTAGATGTCTATTGAATGTTCCCACTGAGACAGTGAGCTCTATTAAAAATCAAAACTCATTTCATACATTGGATCAGCCCCGTACTCTGGAGAGCAGTAGTGTAATAAAGACTCGAGCTAAAAGGTGAAATGGGTTTACATACAGTAGGAAACATCGCGGGAAGACACCTCTTGGACTGAATGGAGGGGGAGGTGGAATAGAGAGACGTTATATCGTGTTGTCTAAAGGGATATCTGACACAATACAGAAAAAAATGAAAATGAAATTGCCTTTAAGACCTGCAAATGCCACACGATTATATATATACAGCTTTCTGTCTCGCTGGTGGCTCTTAAAGGGTCAGTTTGGATTTTTGAAGCTGGGTTGTATGACGTACTTCTCCCAGTCTGGAGAAACCAACAGGAGGACCAGCAGGAAAGCTAAGCAATGCATCGCTGTGGACGGTGGCAGCAACAAAACATATTTTGGCCCACTTAAAAATTCAATATCAGGTCCCCTTGAACAAATTATTAGGAATATTTTCGCCACTTTCCTACTGGAAATAGAAGCATTTATCTAGACCCGTGCTCTCCTCAAAGCCACCACACTCCTTTGACAAAAACACAAGAGTCGCTGGTCAAACTTTGCGTTTTAACACATTAGTTAGGATCCAAACTAACAGTAGTTCCTGCAGATCTAGGCAGCGTCAGACCAACAACTCCCGTGCTGTGTTCTGTGTCTTGTCAAAGGAGTCTGGCTGCTTTGTAGATGGTGATACAAACGTTTCAGTTTCCTGGATCGTCTGACAGCAAAGGGAAATTGGTGGCGGGCATTTAAATTGCTAAAATACATTTTGTTGTTGCCCCCCCATCCACAGCAGTACACTGTTTAGCCTCCTTGCTGGTCTTCCTGTCTGCTCTGCAGTACGTTATACACTGAGTGCGGATAAGTATCTCATACAACTTCAAATAACCAGAACAATCTCTTTACTGTAAATGTAAGCACGCTTCTCTGTGCTAATTAATTAAGAACATTTCCCCCCATGCAGTGTGCTGACTTGGCATTCGTGATATTAACAAATATGTTTATGTAACTGTACAGCATGTCTCACCTGGACCTGTGCTGTCAGGCTTGTCTGAGGTATCTGTGCTGGAGCAGGTTTCCTCTCCCTGTGATTCAAAGACGCGGAAAACACACAGATTAAACACAACAGTAACATTACGATTCACATTTTTAATTCATGTATGCACAATCAGAAATATATCATATCAAACGTGTTTTTAAAGCAATAAACAAAACGTTTCATAGATGTGACTAAAATGAACTTGGAATTACTAAATTAAAGCATAGAAAAACAACAAATACAATATTTATTTACAGCCCATTTTCCTACGCAAAACAAACAAACAAAATGTATAATCAGTGGTCTGATGAGAAGAAACTAAAACATGAACTTCATCACCTTGTTTGTTTTGGTTTTTCCTCAATTAAGAATCTGATCTTTAAGCACAAAACATTTGTAAAAATTCATGTTCGGGATTATTTGTGCCGGATTCATGTTCACTGGCTTCACATTTGATACAAAATGACAAGATGATTGAGGTGTTACATCTCCGACTGCAGCTATAACCTCTTTCATAAGAATTTAATTAAATTCAGCAAAAACATCGGTTACCTGAGTCTTATTTCGGTTCTATGATGTTTTAAAGTTACTGCAGATAAAAATAAATGTAGTTTTTAAAAAAAGACAGATCTTAATAATAATTTTTTGAAAAAAGATACCAGAGATTATATTTTACACATCGTCTGTTCTGGTATTAAAAGTGATATGTATTAAAATGCAACATTAACTCTGCACAAAATTGTTTTCACAGTACGTAGAGGCCACACGGTTCTGTTTTCCCATCAACTAGAAGGGAGCTGACGTTTAAAAACTCCCAGAGGAAATTTGAACTATCACCACACAAAATTAGAATTTTTATCTAAAGACACTGAGGGACGCGACTGACGCGTCCGTCGAGGAAATAAGGTTGTTTGTTTTACGCGAGAAAGAGAAGAAGAAAAGAGAAGCATGTGTTCTTCACCTTGCTGCTCTCGTCTCTGTCCTCCCCTCCGTCAGCTTTGCTCTCAGCGTCGTCCTTCGCCTCCTCAGTTTTGCACACGCTGTCAAAAGAGAGAAGCTTTAATGACACAGACGTTAACTGACCGAGCTCGTGAGTGAGGGCCACACGCGGAGCAGAACAGAAAACAACAAAGGGTCTAACAGACTGTGACTTGTAAAAAAACGGATTGAACATGAGACAACAGGGTAAATTATGCTGTGGTTTGTGAAGAGGAAGAGTAAAAATGTCCTGAAGCACCACAAAGATGCAAAAAAGGAAAGATTTGCACATTACCATAATAAGAATAAGAAAGCAGCTGAACATGACAGGACGTCTCTGAGCATTCGGCTGATGGAAAAGATGAGTTAACACAATAATCAAGAAATGTCATCAAGTTTTTAAACCACAGCAACGTGTTAATGGGATGCAAGAAGGACAATAGATTGTGCTTTCAGTCTTTGTTACTGTCAAATATTAAAAGCTTTATAAGATATAAACATATAATAACTAAATTGCATCCAATCCCCAGCTCTGGGAGACATAAAAGCAGCTGAGCAGCTTGAATCTGTCTTTTTCTTTTTGTTCATCTATTGCAATACACAAACAGTCTGCAGCTCCTCCGAGGGCTTTCAAAACACCGGCAATAACCAGGCTGGTTCTTTTAATATCTATAAACTGAAGTGTAACAAATGGAAGAGAAGTGCACAGCCGAGTGTGTTCCTCACACAAAACACAAAAACTGAAAAACTTTGTGGATAAACGCTAAAAAAATAAACTCACTCCTGCTCTCCACATCAAAAGTCTTCATTTGTTGAAATGTTGGATTTTTCATCATTAGGATTATCCCTTCATTTAAAAAAAAAAAAACTGATTCTTTTTGGGTAATTGCTCTCCAGGCTGGATTTAAAGATGTTAAATCACTTTTTAATCCACTTTCTTTTCACGTTTCACAGAGCAAATCGGTTCAGGAGGAGCTTTGTCGTCACTTCTCTGAGCTTTGCCTCGGAGACGACAAGTCTTTTTTTTATTTTTCCTTCACAGAACGCCAACGGGGTCGATGTGGTTTGAGAGACGTTGGCGTTTAATGATTCTGATCTCTGCCTCTGCTGCTCTCACTTTGACTGTTTAATCTGTCTGTGAATCCCCAAACTTTAACAAGTTGACCCTTTAAAAATGTCACTCAATCGTGAGTACTACTTCTTATTTTAGGCTTTTTTAACGACGCATACTGTCGTTATCATTTATTTATTTTATATCTTCACTGTAACCTTTTGCACCATTATGTCACGGCTATCTGTACTTTATCTGTTTTACTGTTATCTGCAAATCATAATGCCTTAATACCTCCACCTATTTATGCTGTCAGTCACACCAGTCACTTTATTGTCATACCTGCTGCTGATATGTACCTGTTTACCTAATTCTTGCACTTAGTAGTTTTTGCTATAGTGATATATATGTATATAGTGGTATAGTGGTAGTTGTTGTGGTGGTTTTGTTGTGCATGTCTCTACTTGTTTATTTATGTGTGCACACTATGGGGGGCTTGTAATCTCATTGTACTTGTATAATGACAATAAAGGCATTCTATTCTATTCTATTTAATTGTGAAATAAAAGTGAAATGAAAATCATTCTACATCTCACGTATGCACACTTCGATAAAGACCGACGGTTTTAAAGACTAAAAGTCCAAATTAAAAAACTGTTTTCCACACACCCTCTTGTGGATTCCACAGCAGCCACATTTACTACAGCCTAGCCTCTGAGTACACAAATCCATCCTCATAACATCCCCTCTTCTGTGGATTTGTTTATTTATCCCCATCCTGTTTTTGAACCTGTGCGGGAAAGCCTGCCGACTTAACGTTTTCAGACTAGACGATCGCCCTGCCACAAAAATGCTTGCGCTCAGCTGGGAGGCAGCTTCAGGTTGAACAGGTAACAAAGCGAATGACAACTTCAATTACCTTCAGGAAGAGGATCAAAGCTTCCTGCGTGTCTCATCTTCATACCTCTACTGTCACCCAGAGCAGCAGCACCCAGAAAATACATTTCCCACAGTACGGCTTCCCTTTCCTCTATTTCTCTGTCAATTATCTCTGTCTGCCTTGTATGGGTTCTTCTTGCAGGACTCGTAAGTAGCAGAAAAATGACTTGTGAGGCTGGTTTTCACAGTTCATGTGAGGAAAAACCGGATACCTTTTAGTGTTCAGTGGCAAAAATTAAATACTTCATGGAAATACACCAGGAGCTGCGAGTGCCCCGTTTACGGCATCATCGTTAAAACAAAGCCTTTGCATGTATATTTGTATTTCAGTGTGATCATCATCTACTGCTCCGCACGCAGGATGTGAAACCGTGTCGACAACAACAAACATGGCATCAGAGAGGCCAGGATGTGTTTTTCGCACCAGTGTTGACGCCTGCTGTGAACGCTACTACTGAGAGAGTAAAAGAAGCGACGACTGGGTGGAAGGAGGAAGTGAAGATCTGCGGGGAAGCTTGGATGTTCCTTTGATCCGAGTGATGTAAGATGCTCGTTAGATGAAATACTTATTGCTCTCATTAACAACCTGAGTAGCACGCTGAGCAAAGTTGCCCCCACTCGATGTTAAAAGCAAGCCACGCAGTAAAACATCTCCACGGATAGACGACGCTGGTCAGAGATCATGCAGAGTAATGAAGGCAAATAGAGATGAACAGGACTGTAGAAAAATACAGATAAGTATACTCTTCACATTGAAGACAGGCTCAATAAACTCATCATACAATCCTGTTTTCTACTACTGACTGAGAATATTCCTGCCCGTGCCCCTGAACGTCTGCATCAACCCTCTGAGGAATTCGCTGCGTTTCTTAGCAATAAAATTACAACATTCAGAGCCGGCACTACAAAAATGTCTGTATTCAACAAAGCGAACATGAGCAAATTCACCAGCAACTCAGAACCCAGAACTTTCTGAGACTGTTTTCGTTCCCGTCCAGTTTTCTCCACCTGCTCCATCGCTCTTTAGGAGGGTTTTAAACTGCATCATTAACACACCCATTGAAACTGGAGTTTCCCCCCGAGGTCTTCAAAACTTCAAAACTTCGGTTGTGGAGCCTCTGCTGAAAGAAATCCAATGTGTCTGGAATTCTAAGTAAATTAGGGCCTGTATCAAACCCTCAATTTTTAAGCAAGATCCTTGAAAAAGTTGGTTTCCATCAGACAAATAACTTTCTGAAAGAAAATGTTCTCGATAATCGCAGCTCAGAGACTCTTCTCACACAAATAGTTTTGATAGCTTTGAGACTTCGGTTCAGTCTTAGATTGAAGTGCTGCGTTTGACACAGTGGACCATCAAATTCTCTCTGCTTGAGAACTGGGTTGGCCATTATGAACGTGTAGAAACACGCTGCCTTGCCCCTCTGTTGTTCTCTTTATATATGTTGCTTTCATCGCTACGCTGACGATACACGATTGTACATATGTGTTGAGCCAAGTGATGCAGACCATAGAAGCTCCCTAACTAAATGAGGTTAATACAGAAATTGCATCAAATCCAAAACAGACTAACTGCTTAAGACACTTGGCAATCGAATTGTCACCATAGTGACCATCATCTCAGAAACATTGGCACGGTACAGCGATTCCTGAAGATGCTCAAAACTCAACAAATGCTTTAGATACTTTAGACTTCTGCAGTGCACCTTTTACTAGTCTTCCTAAAAAAAAAAGTCCACTGAGACTTATCCAAAACTCTGCTGCTAGACTGCTAATAAAAACAAAAGAATAGAAAACACTTGACTCTGGTCTTAGTGTCCGGCTCCCTGTAGCCTCTAGAATTGATTTTAAAGTCCTTCTACTTGTATACAGAGCTCTGAGTGGCTTAGGACAGGTCTGCATCAAAGATTCTCTATTGTTTTATGTTCCTCCAAAACCCCTAAGATCCTCTACTGCTGTTTTTTTTTTTTTAGTTACTCCAAACCTCACCAAAAGAGACATGAAACAGCACTTTAAATCACATGTGTTTAAGCCTTTTTCTAGCACCACTTCTTCTGAGTCCCACATGCTGTTTTTAAATGATCTTTCATGCCTTTAAATGTATTTTTCATTAGTCGATCTTCCTCTGCAAACGCTGAGCACTTGCACTTACCTGCTTTCTTTTTTGATTTAATTTGTGTCCCCTGTTTTTTTTTTTTTTTAACTGTATGTTTTGCATGAAAGATGCTTTATAAATAAAAGGGTAAAATATGCTGAATGAACAAATGTGCTAAAAAGAGGGAATTAACAGAGGGCCTGAAAGCTCTAAGATCGAACCGTCATCCAACTGAAAATCTGTTGTGGTATATGCACTGCAATATCAACTGATATGACACAAGTCCTGACATGCATGGGCTCAGATCGAAGACGGTCAAAATCTAGTTTAAGACACATATACACAGCGCACACAGTGGGGTCATGTGTGTGTTGTTACATGTTATCTGCATTTTTTAAAAAAAAGGAATATGGTCTGATAGATGGTTCTTTTTATTCTTTTTATTTTCAAATATCGCTTTTTATTATCGTATAAATATACAGGTGGACGGGAAAATGTCCAACACTTCTGCTATGAAGAGGGATTAGTGTGTCTGTGTTGCATTAGTGTGTCTGTGGGAGGCAATGTCTACTTTCAGGTTTTTCTACTGTAAACCTAAACCTGTGTTTGTGTGTGTGTGTGTGTGTGTGTGTACCTGTCAGCCATGTCGGGGACCCCCTCCCCTCCTCCTTGTTCAGCAGACAGCGCTGTGACGTCTGGCATTCCCACTCTCTCCAGGAAACACAGGTCTGGATCTGCACGCATCGCGTTGTACCGCTCGTAGCCTGGACAAGGACACACACTCAGTTAAAACACACAGGTGTACACAAACAAACACACACACAACATGCCACACATACATAAATAACAGATGCTGCATTTGTGAAAAAATAAAGTCCTCATGCAGCCTCCCGTGGGGTAAAGTAAACCTTTTTTTTTACAAAACTACACATTTCTGCTGCATGTCAAGAAACTGTCAAACTGCAAGTTGGCACCAGTCCTCACCGTGTTTGTGGACTCCTATGAGCAGAGACTTGTCAGCTTCTGCATCCCACCACGTAGCTGGAATCTCTATGTAGTCGATGTCGGGTAGTGGCACCTCAAGTTTACTGTCAACACAAACAGACACGCATCCAAACAATCAGTCAGAGCTGTCAGTGTCGCGTCAGGACACCCCGACGTACTGAAAAAAAACAACAACATTCAGTACGAATCAGCAATCTGTCACGGCATTTTGACAGCAGTGTCTCATCACGACGCTTACTGTAAACAAGCGGGGAGGCAGCCAACGAATCAATAAATCATTACGTCGATGTCTTGGCAGATTGTGTCAGAACAGTTTATCAAAATATCAACCGATCATCCGATCAAACCGTCCAATAAAGTTTTATTTAGCACGGCCACTTTCTCATTTTTCAGTAAAGTCAGTCGAACTGTGTTTAAAACTCTACGACTGCAGCAAAGTATGACGTCTCAGCAATCGCCTGAGCCTCCGCTGCTGTCTAGATAACTAGCCTCTAGTGGCTTCTCTTGACACTTTTGCGCACTTCATCACCACTCGCTCTTGTCCGCCGTGTTGACTTTTCAAATGAATAAAATACTCCCGCATCCCTGCCGGCTAGTGTGAGATGAGTTGTCGCCCGGTGTCTTGTGAGAGTTTGCTCGGAGTTGCGTTGCTTTATTTGACAATTTCATAGCACATTCCAGACACAGAGGAAGACGGGATAAAGATGAAACCATATTACACGCAGCTCTCATCATACGGCTTTCTCTCCGTTTTGCTGCTGACGGAGGCGATGTGCGGAGGTGTGCGCCAACTGCTTCACTCGACCTCTCATTGCTCTGCAGGCGTCACCCGGTATTGAAAAGAGACAGTTTATGTCTCACGCCCTGATGTTGACGTCGTAACACGAGAGAAGGAGCACGTGTGACAAGATTTGATGATGCATGAGGCGGCTTATGGACGCCAGAAGGCATTCGAGTTGAGAAATGCTAGTTTAGCACATGGTGCATGCTCCGTACCTGGCAGGAATCCCCTCTAGAGCTTGACTGGCAGCCTCTCCCAAAACCTCCACCTTTAGGTAGTACAACATCCGCACCCTCAGCAGCACCCTGTGGAGAAGAAGACAGAGAGAGAGAGAGAGGAGGTTTGTTTCATAAATGCAGCACAGTAAAGACTGCAGCTCAGTTTTATTCTTTTTGTTTGTCTTTCTGTCGACATTCATTAATAATAATAATTAAATAAATAAATAAATACCCACTGCTCTCACCTGTGCACACGAGCAGAGTAAACAGCTCATGAAAAATAAATGAACAGCTCCAGACACTTAACAAGGCACGCAGCTTTGTTCCGACACTCGTGCTGTCTTTTTAGAACACTGTTGTCTTTTGGCAACTCTGGTTTACAAGCAGCAATAAATCTGCCACATATCAATGATTATTAAATGATTAGAAAAAAGGATCTAGTAGCTGTTTCTGTGCAGCCGATGAATCACACAAGTAAACTTTTCTTCAAGCTCGTTCATCCGGTTAATTCGGTTGTTCGCTTCGTGGATAACCTCGGGGGTTACACAGTAGTAGATTACGGTGACGTCAGAGTTAGTAAGAGGAGTTGTAAACTGACTTGTTGCAGTGTTGTTTGAGGTGTTTCTTGTAGCTCTCATCCTGTAGCACCACCTCAGGGTTACAGTTGACCAGCCAGTCAGCGTTCTTCACCTCAGAAACGCTCAGCTGATTCTTCATCTTCTTCCCCTTCCTACCCCGAGGAACCGGAGCGGATAGACCTGGGACAAACAGAGAGACAGAAGGGGGAGCGATAAATAACTACCTCATCAGCTAATTAGTTCATTGCTGACCATGAGTTTCACATGAACTGAACCGCACTGAAGTAAAAGGTAAACTTTTAATGCTACAAAAACATTTCAGTAGCCAAACGTATCACAGATTTTAACAGAATTTCGATTATGTATATGTTTCCTTCCACGGCCGCGGATATTAGCCGCTGGTTCACGAGACAAGCAGTAGGTGGCACCAATTCTCTCGTCGGAAAAAACAGAAAGAGGGCGCAACATTACGGCAAAATGAAAAGAGTGCCAGTTGAACTGAAACTGGTGAAAACAAAGCAGAAAACAGGATTTTTGTTTCATGCATTAATGTGATGGAGGCTACATCAGATCAATGTTTGCAGAGCCATTGGTGCAATGAGGATGCTGGATCAATGCTGACTAAAGTGGCGTGGTATTAAGTCCTCAGCTAACATTATGATTCACGTTAACAATGAAACGCTAACCAGAGTGATTGAGCAGCGCCTGGTCCTGGCCTTCCTTGGTGGGTGTGATCAGATCCCAGATGAAGCTCTTGATCTTGTCGTCACCTTTGTAGTGTCTCAGGCAGTAAACCAGCAGAGCCCTGCGTCCCCAAAAACAGAAACGCTTTTTAACATTTACAGCAAAGAGCTCATAAACGACGTCCCCGGCTCTGACCCTGATGTCTGCTTGCTTGCTTGTATGAATGGATCGTCGCTGCCTGTAAATCATTTCAGAGTTTCCGTGGGGTAAAATTATATAGAGAGACTTTTCTTACCGACAGATCACCTCCATGTCTCTCTCTGCCAGGTGCCATTTAAACCGCCCGTGATTTAAGATGTCCTTCCACCGACCCCATCTGGACAGACACGGTGAAGAATGGAGAGGGAAGTGAAAATGTAGATAGGGCGCAGGACAGGAGAGAGATAGAGAGATGGGAAATATAGTAGGTCACAGGGAAGGATAGAGAGACATGAATATACATCTTTTCAGCTGAAAGGTTCAACAATAAGTGTGTGATCACAAATTTATTGTCACGTCACGTCAAACCAGCTCGTATATGTACACTTACATACTCAAGCCGACCTTGTAAACAAAAGATGTGAGCTCACAAGGAGCTTTTCATTGGACTACGATGTCAAGGTTTAAGATTCTGGCTGCAAAGCATGAGGGATGTGTGTTCATGTTTATAATTTGTTATGCCAGTCTGTACAAGGACGACAAACTGTGAGCATACCTGCGCACACCTACAGAATAAAACCTCATTTCTCTTCTCTCCAAGTTACTCCTAAAAGGAAATATTCCTTTGTGCTACTTTCTGTAGATTCTTCACAGCTCGCCGGGCCGATGCGATGTGAACGCGCACCAACACGTAAAAGATTTTTCAATCGTCTCGGGTCGTACCCGAAGATGAGCAGGTTCTTTTCGACCCGGAAGCACTCGGCGCGTAGGTACCGGCGGGCGCGCTCGCCCAGGCGCCGAGTCCGACACGGCCGCTCCTCTGAGTCACTGTCCAGCTCCGAGAACTCCATCAGCTCGTCGTCCTCGAAGGAGTTGTAGTGACGGGTCTGCTTCCTCACCCGAGGCGTGTCGATCACCAACGACTCCTGCGTCAGACAGAAGAATTTAGTCCGGATGAGAGAGACACCTACAAACTCTAACATACACATGGCTTCTGTTCACTAGAGGTGTCAATTATTAAGGATTCAAAGCACGAGTCATGGTCCACACACACACACATATACAAGGTATGAAAACAGTAGCAGAGCTTGGTGTGCAATCTGCTTCATTCATTAAGACGGTCCATCTGTTACGTGGGGGAGGAGAGGAGAGGAGAGGAGAGGAGAGGAGAGGAGAGGACATGATTCCTTTATCCTCATTTCACACCCACATTTCCTTCCTGTCCTGTCCTCGCTTTACCAGTTTAGGAGCTTATCTTCCCCGTCCTCCACAGCTCCATTACTCCTCCTCTTCTCCCTCTACCTTCTTCTTACCGTTGCATAATACAAGTACATCTCTTCTTCAGTGGTAAATGTTTGATTTCTTTTCATTTTACCCTTCAGTGTCCGACTTTCTTTGCTCCGTTCTCTGTCACTCTCTTTGTCTTTTCCTTCCTGTTTGTGTCAACCTCACATTTCCTTCTGTTTCTCATCTGCTGCTTTCGTTCTTAAACCCGTTCTCCTGTTTGTACCTTCTCGGATTTGGAGTCGATCTCCACCTCGGCGATCTTGGCCCATTTCTGCCAGAAGTTGGGGTCGTCCAGAGAAATGTCCGTCCTGTTGCCAGATGAGATGAAACTGGCCTGAGGTGAGAGAAACAGAAAGATTCATTCAGCTGAAGGAAGCCGAAGCTGCCAGCTGCTTGTGTTTCCCCACAAACGTTTCCATTTCATGCCAAAATAATCCAAGTGTTCAGTGTTCCTGCTGTCATTTTCTCCACAAAGGATCATCTGGCATGTAGGAAAGTGTTTTTTTAGTAGGACTTCACACATTAAATCAACATGTTATAGTTGTTTTGGGTTTGTAAATAGATTTTTCTACCTTAGCAAACGTGGATCCTTTCCCTTCAGTCTGGATGGTGATGGTCTGAGTTCGTCTCTGAAGTATCTGATCGATGTCTTCCTCGCAGAACTTGGAGCCCTCGTCTTCTTCGTCCATCAGCGCTCCGTATGCTCCTTTTTTCAACAAATCCTCCACCTCCAGCTTCGAAAGCTGCTGCACCTGCAGCCACAAACGGCCGCACCGGATAGAATTAATGCTCTTTTTAAAAATGACTTCTAATCCACAAACATCCAAAGATCTCATCATAAGCTCTCACCCCGTTGAGGCTTCCTTTGCGGTTGATGTCTTGGAGGACAGCTTTGTCCAAACCCAGCTTCAGACTGGCCTTGTCGAACATTTCCCGCTCGTACGAGTTCCTGGTGATCAACCTGTAGACTTTCACCGCTTTGCTCTGGCCAATCCGGTGGCAGCGTGCCTGGGCCTGATATGGAATGGGTCGGGAAAAATATATGAGAATCTATAATGCATTATAATGTATTATTACTGTGCTTGCAGTCGGACCTTGAATTAAAGTCGGTAGCTGAGAATGTAGAAGGTATGCAAGAACCTCATTGTTGTAGATTTTACGGGTCTGAATGATTCAAGATGAATAACTAGATTTCATGACCAAGTAATGAAAATATTACAACACTTTTATCAATAATTACAAGCTCTCTTTTTGACCTTGCCTTTAAAGGATGAACTTTACTTTCTCTTGAATATCGTTAAAGAGATATGACGTTACTTCCATGATTTGACAGCAGGTTTTCACTATTCAAAATCAACTCATCAGGAAGTTTAATTAGAGTGACGGATAAAAAATATCAGGCTTTGTACTAAAATGCGACAGTGATCTTCATATTTACGAGGTCAGCCAGAGGGACAAGGACAGTATTTGTCCCTCACCAGAAATGTTTCATGCGGCAGCTTCAGTGTCAAGAGCTGTCTCACCCACGAAATAAAAACATCTTTTGGAATCAGGTAACGCTTCATTATCTGAGACGGACTCATCCTTTGAAGCACACTCTCGAAGTCTCAAAAGGCATCACAGACGTCACCGCGTATTAAAAGACGAGCAGTCGAAAGAAAGCTTATTCTTAGATCTCCGTCGCTTCATGCTTTGACAACACCGCCCTTCTCAGCTGAACTACGGTAAACTCGTAAACGTGACATCATCCGTCTGTACGTAAACCGGCTCCGAGCTCTTCTCTGCTCACCTGCAGGTCGTTCTGAGGGTTCCAGTCCGAGTCGAAGATGATGCAGGTATCTGCGGCCGTCAGGTTGATTCCCAGCCCTCCGGCTCTGGTGCACAGCAGGAAAACGAAGCGGTCCGAATCCGGCTTGCAGAACCTGTCGATGGCCGCCTGCCGCAGGTTCCCTCGCACGCGACCATCGATGCGTTCGTACGTGTAGCTGCAGAAAACAAGTGCAGGTGAGTGTCACATCTTAATCGTCTCTCCCAAATCTCAATTTCCATCCTCACACTGCGCTCTCTGCTCACCGTCTCTGTATGAGGTAGTCCTCCAGGATGTCCAGACAGCGGACCATCTGGGAGAAGACCAGCACTTTGTGTCCCCCGGCCAGCAGTTTGGGCAGCAGCTTGTCGATCAGCACCAGTTTACCAGCTGCCTGGATCATGGCCTGCAGCTGGAAGTCCAGCGCTTCTGGACTGTGACACTTCTTGAAGCTTTCCAGAATCTTCTCCTCGGCTCCTGAATGAAAGGAAGAGAAAGTTTAAAGATTATAAGTCAGTTTGAACATCCATCTTTCTTTTGAGCGCCTGTTGTTGAACACATGTTACTGTCGTGCTGTGTAATTATAGATTAGATGAATTGCTAATTACAACCGGGACAACCAGGGAAGAACAAGGTTACCCATCGTGTGTGTGTGTGTGTGTGTGCTGTCACCTGTGATAAGGTAGGGGTGGTTGCAGCACTTGCGGAGCTCCATCATGGTGTTAATGAGGTTGGGCATGTTGTGCTGGTTTGCGCCTTTGGACAGGAAGGAGAAGTTCTTTTCCAAGATGGCTCGGTAATATTTCTTCTGAATGTTGGTCAGCTCCACCTGCAGGAGAAATATGTTTGAGTGCACAGGTCGTACATTTTCTCCACCTCGTGTCTCATAATTCAGCCGGACGTTAGGTTGTGGTTTTAGTTTCATGTGTTTCTTGTGTGCTCCCGCAGAAACTCACCGCAATTCAACTCTACAGTTTATTATTCATTCAGTTTTATCAGAGCAGTCACGTTGGCGCCAAAGATCAAGCGGAGGTTGTGTCAGTCCCGTAACAAACAGTTAATCCATCCTCCTGACAACATTAACAGATTTCTACACGCCTCCCGGATCACTCCACATCCACTCCGCTGTCAGCTGATCATTCAACCACAACAACCCAGGAAACTGGGACCGGGACCAAACTGAGTATCAAAAACTGTTTTTACTTGAAGGTTTTTTGTAGGGTAAGTTCAGACTGGGACTGAAATGTAAAAAGAAAACCTGAAGAGGGATTTTGAATTAAAATGTGTTTCCTGTTTTTTGGGGATTTCGGGGTTGTGTTGTTTTTATTTTAGGTAGAATATGTATTTTATGGTCATTCCATGTGGAGGGTGTTCATTCTGATTTGTGTGCATCATTTTGTGACATTTGATTTAAACATTAAACCTTGTTTTTAAACTTTAAATCTTAAATGCGCAGAGAGCCGGCTGGCACCGCTTACCAAATACTAAAAATTAAAAACACAGAATTCAAGTCCAACTGTCACTATTCATCTCTTCTATTTAACGCTTATGCTGCGCAGGAACCTGGGCAGTCAATCACAGGGCTGACACACACACACACACACACACACACACACACACACACGGGCAAACACATTCAAAGTCACGCCGAAGGGCGATTGTAGAGTTTCTAATTCACAGAACCTGCATCTGTTTTGGACTCTGAGAGGAAAGTGGAGCACCTTGAGGAAACAAACAAAGACATGACACAGAAAGGCCCCAGCTGAACACACTCAGTCTGAACTTTGTATCGTTTTGCTCTGAAGAAACGGTGTCGACACTGAGCTCACATCCTGGAATTATCATTTGTCTTTGACCATGGAATTAACAGACATGGCTGCACATCAGACATCAGTCAGTTCTAGCCTTCCTGTCATCCATTCATTCCTGATAACGGACACCTCGTCGGGCATTATCCGTTACAAATGTGATTGTTTATATCTCACACACACACACACACACACACACAGTCCCACCTCTATGATGGTCTCCTCTTTAGGCGCCAGGTTTTTTTCCACATCGTCCTTCAGCCTCCTCAACATCATGGGCTTTAAAATGGCCTGAAGCTTCTTCACCTGTTGGGGAGCACAGAACGCAGCAGGAGGTTTGAATGTGACAGAAAGCCAAACGTTAAAACACGTGTTTACTCTCTTCAGGCGTCTCTCTTTGTCTTCGTGTCTACAAGAACAATGTTTCTCTACTCCTGAAGAAAAAGCTAGGACGCGTTTAAAACATCCCACGCACGCAGACTTTGGCTTGACCTAAATCCACAATGTCCCGTGTGTGGCACCTACATGAAACCGCTTATTTAACCACACCTGTTCGTCTGTCTTGAGGTCTCCGAATTCTTCCAGGAAGGTGCTTTCTGAAGGAAACTGCAGCGGCTCCAGGAAATTCAACAGGCTGAACAACTCCTCCACCGAGTTCTGCAGAGGAGTTCCTGTCAGCAGAACCTTGTGTTCCTGTTAGAAACACGTGCAGGGATATGTTAGCAGCCGACAGGTGGCCATCAAACGTTTCAAGTCTTTTTCTCAAGGACCAGCAGCTATAACCTCATCATTTATTTATTTACAAGCTATAGCTTCAACCATCATTTTGTGCAATACTCTGTCATCAATAATCAATGTCATTAATACCGCCTTAACTAATACTGTACACCCTGTTTTTTTAGGATTATGTACACAGTTATTACACATTGTACTACACAATATATTTCTTCTTCTCTATAGAATAGTACTTAATGCACATATTTTATTACATGTTTACATTCTTCTTGTTTTAGATTTCTCTTCTATTTCTTTCTGTTTATATATTTCTATTTTTGGACGGGAGCAGCCCTAACAGATCCCATTTTACCCCCTGAGATCAATATTTCTTATTCTATTCTGATTTAAAAAAACAGCACACAAACCGGCTGCTTGTAATAAGATTTATTCGGACTGAACTGAAAAAACAAGCCCGTGGTTTATTAAAAGAATCCTCGCCGTGAGGGAGAAGAAGAGGCGGGAGGACAAGACCACTGCAGCTGACGAGAGCTGAATGAATAACAAGAGACAAGCGTAACAACAAAAGGTGTGCAAGTAGACTTAATGGTCAATACCGACCTCAGATAACAGCCACCGCTAAATATTAGATCATATGGGATAACTCTATCCATATCAAACTCCGACAGACTCACCAGGTTCATGAGTTTGAGTCCCTCCAGCAGTTTGCAGTTCCTGTTCTTCAGTCGGTGGGCTTCGTCGATCACCACGCAGCGCCAGTGGAGCTTCTTCAGCTCCGGACAGTCGGCCATGATCATCTCGAAGGTGGTGATCACCCCGTGGAACTTCAGCACGCCTGGGATAGTGTTCCCCTAAAGAGGGAGCGTAGAGAACGGCGTGTTTAAAAAATAAAAAAACATGATGGCAGGAGGCAGCGGGGGGAGGTTCAAGGATGGAATCAAGGATCTTTACTGCGTGTCATGTCTCACTCTTGAATTTTTCACAGGCTCTCTTCACTTCTAACCTTCAAATACAAAGAAAAAAAACCCAGAAATGTTGAAACTGCTAAATAGACGAATTCATCAGGCGTGACCAAAATGAATATTCACTGCCCTTGGATATTCACAGAATTCAAAACCATTATCTGCATACAGTAATGTCATAACTCTGTATTCATCTGAGACTGCTCATGCAGCAATAAGAACCTCGTTATGTCCTGAACATTTACACCAGACTAAGTTAACAGAGAAGATACTCCAGTGGTGAAATCTCTTGACTGCAGAAAGTTATTTGAATTATGTACATGTAGTTTTTGAGATGTCTTTTTATAGTTTCAGCTATAACTCTGTAATATTTGTTGCTTATTATGATCTTAAAATCCCTTAAATCTGTACAACCTTAGTTAAAAGTTAATAAACCATAATGACTCATAACTGGTTTGTTTTTCATCAAATTTGAATAAATATGATCGAAACACATCGATTAAAAACTAGTCTGAATGTAGAAAGATGAGCTAAAAAAATTCCCAATTTGAAGTATCTAACTCACTCAGACTGTCTCTGACATAACATCGAACACTGCTCCTCGTGTGCTGTGCAAAACATGGGTACGACATCATGACCAGAGATGTATAAAGTGCTGGAGTAAAGGAGTGGAGTAGAAGTACATATACAAAAACTGACTAGAGTAGAAGTTGAAGTGTTCTTTAAACACCATACTTAAGTGAAAGTACTAAAGTATTCAAAATGTTTTGTACTTAAGTATTGCAAGTAGAAGTATGTAAAACATTGCTACTCAAGTACTGAAAGTAAAAGTACAAGTAAAAGTACAAATACAAGTACTGTTGTTTATATTATTTCAAATATTTATTAAGGCACAACTTCTAATGTTACAGTGTTACAATGTTCATGGTAGAGTTCTGTGATTTCCCATGGTCTGTGAATGCATCTGAATGAATGCGAGAGCAGGTGAGTAGAGAGTGCACCTGGGTGTCAGGTGTATGACGTACGGCGCACGAGCGAGGTTGATGTGAGACCGGGACTGTTATGTTGTTTTTTTGGCGTGGTTACGGCCGACAGTCACAGAGTCCTGTTACCAAACCGTTCAGCAATAAATGCAGTTTGTTGAATAACGCCTCGTCATTCATCACGCGTCCGGCTGGACGCTACAATAGTAACGAGCAACGATTCAGCACATGGAAAATGTATCGGAGTAAAAGTATTAAATTCATCAAAAATATGTAGTGCAGTAAAAGTGGAAGTTGGGGAAAAAAATAATACTCCAAAAAAGTACAGATGCTGCATTTTAGTTCTTAAGTACAGTACTTAAGTAGTTCCACTTCGTTACTATACATCTCTAATCATGACATCATCGACCAGCGTGCAACAAGAAGGCGTGAAAGACAGGAGTCTGAGCTTCAGGCTTCAGGAAGTATTTGGGTTTTTATTGTCGATCAAATTAAACAGGATTATTCAAAGAGTTCAGAGCCAGTCAGGGGGCTGCCAGAGGGCAGTCAGCTTTCATAGAGAAGGAAGGGGTCATTGTGAACGACTACATGCTGATCACTTCATGGCCAGAAACGGAGCCACCCTGCAGGGAGAGCGAGGTCGAGGGGAAAAAAAGAGGTCAAAGACAAAGAGAGTGAGAAATGATGAATGTCCTATGGATGTCTGTCACGTCATCCATCCAAGGGTATCTCAGATGGAGGATGGACACGCGAGGAGAAACAGAGGAAGAGAAAAGATAAAGATCCTTAATGTGAAGATCATGAGGACGCAGCTATAGAGGTGGGACAGCACTCATAGCGGTGAGACGCCAATGCTGAACTAAATCACTCCAGATGAACAAATTCATACTCTGCAAGAGTTCAACAGGAGCCTCGACTAATAAAATCACTCTAATATTGTGAAGTGTGTTGTAGAGGATGTGACGCAGCATTAGAATATAAAGGATGAGGAGAAGACTGACGGAGGCCAACAGGGATCTGCACTCACTGGCCGCTGCATGAATGTTTAAACATTGCAGGTGTTTTGACGCACATCAGGGTAAAAGGCGGCTGTATAACTAATGAATTATTCCAACCCTGAAGACAGCCACTTAAACGCATCATAATAACACAAACACGAGGTGCTTGATTTTCATTTTTCAGAAGTAAATATCAGATCTTGTGAGTCGCTGCCTGAGAATTAAAAGAGCTGTCTGGCTACTTGTGTGACCTTCCTGTTATCTCCACATGCAACTACAACCTCCTCTCTGCACTCTGCAGATTCTGACCGTCGTCTCTCTCTCCGAGAGGGTTTGTCTGACTCAGTAATCAAAAGACAACAACAACGTAGCCACAAATCAGCTTTGTGGTGAAACCATGTTCTACCACGGATATCGCTCATCTGGACCAACATGAACAACTCAACGCTGAGTGCTAGGAGTCCATGCTCGTCCCCCCCTGAGGTTTGTTGGAAGGGATTTACCAACTCATCACTAATTACTGAGTACAACTGAAGCGGACACGGCAGGCTTACATGAACGTGGGTTCACGGAAAGGTAAAAATGAAACCAGCGTGGGAATAAAAGTTCAGAGTTCCAATGCTTTTTACTGAAGCGCTAAAACCAGCATGTTTTGTACGTGTTCATGTACATTTAAATAACTGTGCATGTTCAAGCTCCAATGTGACAGAAGGTATGTTCATTTCACCTGAACTGGAAAAGACAACACAAGTCAGCTGATTAAAGCAAAACATACTTTAACAAATAATTAATTATGAATGAGGTCAATGAGTTGGCAAAAGTTAAAATGAAACCGACGATGAGCGCAGCCATAAAAGGTGGTTTTTCCTCAAGCAGAATGCATTTTCTCTTCTTAGAAATACGTCGCTGCATAACTCAGAAATATTCACACAAGATGAATATCTGGTTTGGCACAGTTTGGTGCAGTCATAAGACACACAGGCAGAGTTGTGACGTACAGTCATGCAGGCAGCTCTGCGTGGAAGTGTGCGTTAGGTTGCACACAGTGGGAAATATTTTGGCTACCAGCTCCAGACGTTCTGCCTGGATGATCAATTTATTTTAGTCAATTCTGAATTTTATATTTTAGGCAACAGAAAAGGGGCAAACGTCTCCACACTCCATTTATTCGTCCATTATATTTCCTTTTAGCCAATGAATTCATTTCAGGCACGTCTTTACATTTGAAAAATAAAATAAAAGACTTTAATCAATGAATCAATGCATTGATTAATTGACTTTATCAGGAAATAACAGCTGAAACATCACAGACAGATGACTCACAGCACAATAACCAGACATGTGGGAAATATTTCCTCTAATAAAGTCACCAACCGCTAAACGTTGGTGAGGGTTTGTGGTTCTCGTCCCCCGTCTACCTTCAAGTCTATTTATAAAAGACGTCACACAGCTGACTCATTCACCGGCTGATCGATGAGATCCGATGACGCCTGAGCACAGACTGATAAAAAAAAAAAGAAAAAGAAAAGTCATGCATTCAAACGTTACCTGCGGGTCTCTGTAGAACATCTCGTACTGCAGGATCATCTGCCGGCTGATCTGCGAGCCGTGATACACGATAACGTTCATATGCGTCCAGGTGCGGAACTCCCTCTCCCAGTTTGTGATGGTGGACAGCGGGGCGATGATGAGGAAGGGCCCGCGGATCCCCATGCTGAAGATCTCGTACAGAAAGGTGATGGACTGGATGGTCTTTCCCAAACCCATCTCATCTGCGAGTATGCAGTTTTTTCTAGGAGGAAGAACAAAGACGCTATGAGGGAGCAAGCAAGCCTGGGGGGTCTGGTAGCCAAAAGGGGAAGAAACTATGCTCCTTTCAGGAGGATAAAAACACCTCAGCAATTATAGCACATATTCAGTACACTCTACAATATGAGACACATCACATGCAACCAGGGGAAGGGGGTTTGAGGACGCCCAGTGCAGTCAGGCAGCCATCCCGGTCCTGCAGCCGTTGGTCGTAGATCCGCTTGGTCAGGCTGGGGGAACAAAGCGGAGAAGGCGACGGAGGGATGGGGGTGGGGCAGTGAAAGCATATATGTATATGTGAGCATGTGTGCGCAGGCCTGGAGACGTGCCTCGCCCTGCACCGTAATCACGGAGTCTCAGTCCGCAGAGATGTTAAGGCGATGGCATGGCAGTTGCTGTGGAAACAGGGTCACGGCAGAACAGTCAACAAGTGTCAGTGGGAGGTGGGGGAGGGGGGACATAAGAGCGTCTCGCTGCAGTGATCTTCTCGGGGTGGGGAGTTGTTATTCCAGCAGCGGACTTGGCCAAGGTCCTGCAGGTGCAGGGGGAGGTCAAGATAAGATTGGAATTTGTTTGGTCTTGGGGCGAGTTGCTGCATTCTTTCACGCTACGGGTCATCTCAGCCAGAATGGTCTTTCTGAACGATCCACTTGCCTTTGCTTCTCCACGATGTCGCCCATGTCCTGGTTGTTCTTGATGTTATCCAATGATCCTGTAATGGTGACCATGTTCTCTGTGTTGGCTTCCATATTACGATTCAAAACTCTGATGTTATCCACATTCCGGTTCAAGGTCTCATTCTGATTCCTGACAGCTCTGCTCAGCGCTTCAATCATCACGGGCAGCTTTCCTTGTAAACATACTTGTCTTCTCAAAATATATTACATATTAACATGAGCTCTGGATCTTGAATGAGTTGTAGGACTTTCAAGAGAAACACTTGTTTCTTATTAAATGCAAATGTATGGTCAAATCTAGTAGAAAATCTACAGTAAAGTGGAATTCTCCTTCATCCATGTAAGCACGTGGATCTGCTATGATGAGTTCAATCATCATCAAATCCACTTTTCTCGTCTGTTTCCAGGGTCTGTTTGTTCTTTTTGTAGCATGTTAAACTGTTCTCCAGTAAATAGTAGTCACGAAAAAGATCCCATTGAAGCTAATATGAGGCCACATCAGTCATCGGAATAGAGTGAGTGGCTTAAATTACAGTCTTTTTGCTGTGGCTTGACATTTGTTTGATGCACTGAAGAGAAATTTCTTACTAACTTTGGAAGCATTAACCTGACTTGACTGCTGAAGGCGAATAATAGCTTCAGCTGCATTTTAAAAATGGATCTTGAATCAGGATTTTGGGATTTTGTCCCCATTCCTGGCACTGAAATCACTTTCAAACACAGCAACGGAGAACTCTTTCAATGTACATATCAACATCTGAAATAGCACGTGAAGCTCCGGTTGTGCACAGTCCTGGAAACAAGGTGGATCAAACCGAGCTACACAACACTGACTTGTTATTCCAGATAGGATCTGTGTGTGAGGTAACGTTAAATGACATTCGTTCTACGTTCTAATTTGCCAAGATGCGCAGTTGTTGTGCTGTTAGCTGTATAGTAGTCCCACCAGGATTTCACGATTTTTTTTTGTGATTTTTGCGATCAAAATTATTTTGCTGTGGCATTTTTTATTGCCTTTATTGATAGGACAGCTGAAGATAGACAGGAAGCAGGGGGCAGAGAGAGGGGGAGTGACACGCAGTAAATGGCCGTCTGATGCGGGATTCGAATCGGGGCCAGCTGCAGCGAGGACTATAGCCTCCACACACGGGGCGGCCGCTTAACCCACTACGCTACCGACCGCCCCAATGTGCCCCTTTTTTGTTGTTTTCTTTACTTTTTTCATCAAAAAGTCTAAACAGGCTTAATAAGACAAAAACAAGACAGACAGATTGAGAAACACTGTTTCCTTTTTTTAAATTGCCGGATACGGTTTTGCTCCGTCTTTTGCCGATATATATGACGGCAGGACTTGTTAGTCGTCGCCATCACTAACTAACGTTCCCACAGCGGTGACAGATCTATAGTGGAAAATACACGTGTGTCGTGGAGAAGGGGCGGCATGTTTGGTTATTTTGCAATAATTGTGCGACATAGTAGGAAATATGCGGCATATTGCTGATTACGCGGCAATCCACGCGATCGCAAAATCGCGAAAAACTGGAGTTAGGGTCCAGTGTTTGTGGCGTTCCGACAAAATGAACCGCGATGTCACTGTTCGGATTTTATTGTGATATTCATGATTGTGTTGAATTCCTTGAAGACAGACAAGGTTTTAAAACATATTCTGTATGTGCAGTATGAGATTTTGAGCTTTTAGAGGTCGAAGTTTCAGGCTGAAACAAAGCAGGCGATAAAGTTACTGTCCATCCCAAGAAAATGTTTAAACAGTAGAGGACAGTTAATGCAGCTGCAGAGAGGAGAGTGTGTAGTTCAGTGGTAGTTTAACTGCACTTCTCACATCATGTTATGGTTGTTTTTTTAATATAATGCCAGTTTATTTGGAGTCTGTGTTTGTTTCCGAGTGGTGCCAGTGGTGTTGTGTGCAGCATTCACCTGTTGTACCAGTTGAACAGTAACCGTTCATCCCCTCTAACTGGTATTCTCTGAGCTGGTTTCCGTTCCGGTAATCTCTGGAGCGCTCCCAACTTCTGCCATTTTTCTGGAGGAGGACGCTCCTGCAACACACACACACACACACACCTTTATGTTATTCCATTGATGAGTGGTTTCAAAGCTTACCATTTCAATTTCAGCAACAAAAAGCAAAAGAATGTAAATGACAACATTTGCAACCATCCATCAGGCTGAAGCTGTTTATTAAAAAGCTTTGATACCAACATTACTCATGGATATGATGTGAAAAGGTTTCTTTTTTTCTGAACGTAATCATCCAACTATTATATACATTTAGGTCTGCTGATGAATCAGAAGGGAGATGAATGACTTTCATGAAAGGTAAAAGAGAGTCTGTCTGATTTTGGAGGCTGAATGGACATGCCGTGGTGTAATGAGGGACACGATGAGTTTTTAATGAATAATTACTAATTTGCTCAGGTCTCATCTCCCACGAGTAGATGAAGAAAATTACTGATGTTTTAGTAGCAATTTTGTGTTCGGCATCCAGTGAAGAAAAAATGCACTGCTGGACTTGTCAGGAGACTGAAACCTCTCTGTTCTGCTCACATTAAAACGGCCTCTCCTTTTGTTGTCTGGGCTTCACAGTGATTCCACCTTGAACGGCGAAGCGCAGATGTGGAAGAGGATTGTGCCTCGCGGAACAGAAACCGTTTGATTGTGAGGTAAAGTAAAATAAAAATAAAAAAAGAAAGAAACCTCAAGTCACCTCCAAGAACTCAAACACAAAACCAGAACTTCGGCGTGAGAAGAAAGAAAAAGCTTGCGGCGCTGATTGCGTTTGCACCCATGAACCGAAAAAAGGGAAAAACAAGTCCAAGACGGTGAATTGAGGCAAAGTGGTCGTGAAGATGTGAGGGGAAAGGTCGTCGTTCTGCAGGGAGCACTGGAGTTAATTATATAAAGCCATGATGATGTGGGGGTGGCGGTGCGTGTTCATAAACTCAAAATGCAAAATGTTTTCTCCTCACTATTTATCTAACAGTCTGGTTCCAGACGTCTGAATCGCACACCCACACCTCCACGGGTCTGGTGATGTTTTTTTTCTGGCTGGAGCCAATCGGAGCTTTAAAAAAGAAGCTATAGACTTTTGTTATAGACATTATTATTAATATTCTCCTTAAGAATAGAGACTTCATCCCGCTGCGCCAATGCCAGAAACATTACCACGAAAATGGAAACAACTGTGGGTGAAACAGACACGGTCTGTTTCGACTTAGAGAATAAGAAGTCATAAATCAGTCTTAGCTCAGACCGCGGGGCTTGGCTCGGGAACCAGAGGGTGCGATGGACCAGAGATTGACAGACAGTCGTAAAATTCCATCCTAATCTATTAGTACTGCTGATAGATTAGAAATGTAGCCTATTAAACTGCATTAATAAAACAAAGTCGATATAACAGAACTACAGATCATGTATTTATAACGATGTGGAGAGAAAATACCGACCATGTGGTCAGTTTTCATGTCAACACACCATGAGGCAGATGAATATTTTTTTACCAACTTTTGCCACTTGCTTCCCCTAACGTATTAACCTCTGCTGGCTGAAGTAGACCAAGCGTTCACAGGTGGTCTACATGTGGTTACTGACAGCGTTTCTTGTGAATCACTTCACGTTACGGTAAACTCAGTGTTGGATGGACGGTGTTTAGATTTTAACATCATATTAAAAAAAATCAGTCAGTGACAGGAAATATTCGGTTAATGCAACCTCCGCTGGGCCAGTTTCTCCTCCTGGGCAGAGCCGAGGTGCCTTTGAGCAAACACCGAGCCCCTAAAATGTTCGAACTTCTCTGCTCTCTTCTTCTTGCCATTTCTACTGCCTTCTAATTATGTTTCTACTCACCATGTGTCTGAGGTCTGCTGGCAGTTTCTGGATCTCCTCAAACTCCTTGATCTTCTCCGGTCCAAGTCCTCCTGCAGCTCCCACGTCGCCTCCCGTATGAGAGACTGCACCATTACAAGGTAATGGGTCACCTCCTACAACAACATATAGAAAGACATGGTGTGTTTCTGTGTGCCGCAGGATTAAGAGTGAGCCCAAACACAGAGGACTAATGACTGCTTTCACAGCAGACAAACACTGCTGTGACACTGTGTCTGTGTTTACACGATACAACCTCTCCCGTCTGCGTATCTGTGGTAACAGCCACCTCCAGCACTCTGTCCACCTCTATGTAGTCGGGGTTGAATAAGTCCTCATCGGGCTGGAAACGGGGACAGAGAGATATCATTAAAACAGGAACATTACATTCACAGTGCCAACTCTGATTCATTTCTTAGATCTGATTTCAATATCAGATTCCAGATTGAACGGTCACGATCCTGAACTGACCACGTCACATGCAGCACGCCGCCGTACGTAAATAAACACTGAGCTCTCTCGAAGTCAGCGCTTACAGTTTCATTGATGTGAAGTTGAAACCAGTGAGTTTATGAACATTTTAATAATGTCCTTTTTGTGGAGCGAAACCTCTTTTTATATACGGGGGTGTGTGTTTACGATACGATCCCTGTAGCTTGTACAGAAGTTCACCCTAAATACTTCTGAGGTCTAAACACGTCCATCGTGACTGTCTCCGTGTTTGTATTCACCAAGTAGGGCTGCTACGATTAGTAGATTAGTCACGATTATATCGACGGACAAAATCGTCGACAACTAATTTAGTAGTCGATGCATCGTTTTTTTTTTTTTTTTTACTTGTGCTTTCTCTCGAAACTGCGGCTGCAGCTTCCATGCCACGTCTGCCTTTCACGTCAGCTCTGGTTCGGCATGGAAAGACTCGGGGGCGAAGGTGGCTCATGGCCAGTCCGCGAGCCTTACAGTGGCCGCCCACCCGCTCCTTTCCGGGACAGTCAATTTTACGTATGTCCGATTAGTCGACTAATCGAAAAAATAATCGGGATTAGTCGACATAATAAAATAATCGTTGTGGCAGCCCTATCACCAAGTGACTCCCTCCCGCCAACGCAGAATTGTGTACGAGTGTCGATCCAGAGAGACATAAAATCATGGCAGTGCAGATTTGATGTGATTTGTGTTCGTGCAGTCATTAAAAACAGATCTGAGTCACACGAGTAAAAGAGAAGAAGCCAGTGTGAATGAAGCCACAGTCTGAATGTAAAGACATAACTCTAAAAATTCAAAAACTGATGTCAGTCAGCATTAACGTCACATTTTGTATTTCCTTTTTTTTAATTTACCGGTATAGTTCTGTTTCTGTTTATCCTACTTTACTGCTAAAACCTCTGTTGTTTTATTCCCCTCTCATTATACCGACTGTAACCTGATGATTTAACCTATATATAGAAAATCGACTTGCTGTTTCTCAGTATCAAAGCACGTGTTCAACAAACTGGCTGATTCCTGTTGGAGAGAGAGAGAACAGTGCTAATTTTTAATATTTGTTATGAAAAGATTAAAATCACACAGACCAAATTATGCCTCCAACATCAGCCGTTTTTGCCTTGGTTACAGCATGTTCGAGTTAACCCGTTGACCTTACGGCACTTAAAGACTTCGCACGACTCCGTAGATGCTTTGTGAATCATCAAGCATTATGGCCCATTCATTACCACCTGACTTCTCCTAATCACTTCCTGATGGACAAAAACGGCTCGGCTAATAGCTTCACAAATTATTAAATACAAATGTGTCTGACTCAAAAAGAGAAAAGATCAGTCTTTTATCCAGACGTGACGTAAACAGTAAAGTACGAACAGGTACCTCGCTGAACAGGTGTTTCATCTGGGCCTGTTTGGTCCTGAAGCGTTTAATCTTCGGTGGATTCTGGGATCTTTCTCAGCTCCTCCAGAGTGGCCCACTTGCAGTGCAGGTAGGAACTGAAACGCAACAAAAGAATCAAACAGCTTTTATTTTGTGAAGCATGCAGTGTGAATACTGTTCGCGTATAGCTGCATGTTTATACTTTAAGTGTTTAACTGGTTATGAATGAGTCTCAATTCAATACTGATGCTCTATAAGACCCACATCAACAAACAAGACTATCTGTATTTGTATATAGTTGCTTCCACCAGGTCATACAGGAAAAATAAACAGAATTTTTGCTGTGTCATAGCTAAAAAGACCAAAACAGTAAAAGCAACAAGTAAGATCCGTGCTGTTAGCGGCACAGGGCAGAAGAGTTTGTAAACCTCACAGCCTCTGGCGAGAAGCTGCACTAGCTGGTGTTGTTGTTCTGGCTGTTGTCTGAGGGGAGGAGGGGGTGAAGAGTTTGATGCTGGGTGGGTGGGATCCTTCATGATGCATGACCCTCTGCTTCTGCACCTGCCGACATAAATGTCCTCCAAGGAAGGGGTTGCTGCCGCAGAACAGTTCCCCATAGCAGACAGTGATGGAGGATGTCAGTACGCTCTCCACCACACCAAAAAGAGGTCAGGTCAGCAGGGCTGAGGCTGGCCCGGTTCAGCCTCCTCAAAAAGCACAGCGTCGCGGCCTTCTTATGATGCTGGGATTGTTTTTGCTTGCACAGGTTTCTTCCACCTCCTGCCTGTAAACACACTCATCGTTGTTGGTCCAACCACACTCGCGTCATCTGCAAACTTCATTATATGATCGCTCAGGTCCCTTGCAGAGCAATCATATGTGAGTACAGCAGGAGGCTCAGGACACATCCCTGTGGGGAGCCTGTATTGAGTGTGATGGTGAAGATGAGACGACATGTTCTTAACGACTGAGGGCCCGTTGTCAAAAAACTCCAGGAGCCAGTTGCAGAGAGATGGATTTAGTCAGAGCAGCTCCCAATCGATGAAACAAGCTGGGCGGACACGCTACCACTTTGTCCACATGGGTCCCCAGATCGACACAAAATGAAACTTCCCGAAGGGGACTCTGGTGGATCCAAAATGAATCATGTTATAAAAACCACAATGCAGCGATGACGCAAACCAACGAATCTGATCCTGATCTGACAGAAGTCAGAGAACGAGAGATTTGGGATCAGTAAACACGACAGGAAGATGACGATGACGCCGTTGTGTCGCCCTGCGCTGCATCCCACAGACCGCTCAGGCAATGATTTTTATCTTCGTGCACAACGGGGGAACATGATGGTTGTCTGGCTCTGTGATATATCTACCGACGAAAAATTCCCTAATCGTTAGTCGCTGGGAAAGAAAGCAGAACAAATGTTGTTCTATGCTACGGTTTGATATGCGGATCTAATCCATAAACTGCAATCTATAAATGGACAAATATAAATGTCAGTGCAGTGTTCAGGGATGTACACAGCGCCGTTACTGACTGCCAACGATGCGACTACTTATATATTTGATATGCCATTATGATAATGATGATTTTTACACTACAAACATTCTTAGGGCCGCTTCCCTGTAACTTTATAATTTGTGAATACATTATTCTAAATAAAGACGTGGGAAAGTAAAGCGTTTCATGACCACTCTGTTTGATTTAACTCAAGCAAACTCTTTATGTTTTATTCTAACCAGAGAATACATTTATCATAATATGACAGTATCTGTGTAGGGCCTTTCCCAAAGATACAAAGTGCTGGAACAAACAGGGGGACGTCTCCAGAGATCCTCAGACTGTCTGAAAAAGCTGGAGTCTCGGTGAGAGATGAAAAACTCCGGCTCTCCTCCGGCAGCCGCTGCCGAGGAGCGTTTTACTGACTCTGGAGAACACACCGCTGCAAAAACGCCGCCCGCGTGTGCAAAGTCAACTACCCTGAGACAAATCAATGTCATAAAAACTATTAACTAAGCAGCTCTACAAAGTCAAGACACTCGTTTAATATTTCCATCAATCATCGAGGGCGACTTTAAACACCTCTGAGGCTGCACATGTTACATCGTCATGTAAGTCTCTGTATCAGGCGCTCAGTGATTAAAACCAAAGAAGCAGCTCCTGGTCTCCGTCTTCTTCTCTCTGGGTGTTTCTATGTTGTCTCGGGTGTCGAGCCTGGTGAGGCATGGTTTCCTCTCCATTTGTGCTTGGTACACAAAAATGGCACATAGCACTAATCCGATTTGAAGCTGATAAAACACCATTTGATTATCGGTTATCTGAGATGAGAAATAGGCAATACGGTAACTGAATCTGCCTGGTTAGCCACTGTCACTCTTGATATTCTTTACCCCAACATCTCACTATCCAACTATGGGAAGAATTATCCTATCTTATTCAAGAGCGCACATTCAGTTTGAGAGCATGATTTCTCCTTCTCGTGCTCAGATTTCTGCTGCTTTCTTTGAAATGTGTGTCCTGACTCAAAACATCACATGCTTGTGCTCACATTTCTTCTGCTTGGCCAAAACATTTCGCTCGCTGTCTGTGCGGCTCAAATTATTTGTCTTGCGCTCAAACAGCACGTCCCCTCAGGTTGAAGCGTTGGCGAAGTAAAATACAGTATATCTGGCCCAATCTTGGGTTGTGTTCCTTCACCGTTTCAGCGCTCCGCAGGGGGCGGTAGTATGGTCTTTGTAAAACTGCCTCTCTCTTAAAATACACAAAGTTACCATAC